>NW_019741974.1:3572071-3633793 GCF_002891405.2 Cryptotermes secundus | reverse complement strand
ATGTAAAAGACAAAAGACCACGACGTTTCGGAGACTGGATCTGTCTCCGTCTTCAGGTGGGTAGGGAAGGATAAACCTACTTCTGAAGACGGAGACAGATCCAGTCTCCGAAACGTCGTGGTCTTTTGTCTTTTACATACCGGACGATGGATGAAGTCCAAAATAAGCCAAAAGAAGTACAGTACGAGTATACACCATCGTCAGAATCCTTTCAAGTGTACCTACATTTGCCTACAATTCTGGGGAACAATAGCTACCATTCAAGTTAGAAATTTATATCGTTGTCTCCTATTTAAGAATATACAGATTAAAATATCTTGTAACTTGTATTCTTTTCCAAGTATAATTAGAATGATCAAGTTAAGGAGGTTGAGGTGAGCAGGGCATGTAACACGAATTGGGGAGACGAGGAATGCATGTAGGATATTGGTGGGAAAGCCAGAAGGATGTTTCCTTTTGGCTTTCCCACCAATATCCTACATGCATTCCTGGGAACACCAAGGCGTAGGTGGGTGGATAATATTAAAATTGATTTAGAGAGATATAATGTGATGACAGGGATTGAGCTGGCTCAGTATAGGGACCAGTGGAGTGCTCTTGTGCACGGTAATGAACCTTAGGGTTCCATAAAATGCTGGGAAATTCTTGAGTAGCTGCAGAATTGGCGGCTCCTCCAGAATGGCTCAGCTCCATGAGTAAGTAAGTAAGTAAGTAAGTAAGTATGCTATTCTGTTACAATCTGAGCAGGATTTATCCTTGGCATATTATAGACCTGAGAAGATGTTGCCCTTCAGAGCGGTGGTATTGACTTTGCTTAACACGGCCGTGACTCCACGAGAAGTTTCACCACGAGAAATGTAAACACTTGGGGGTCCCCGGTCTCTTCACACCAGTGAACATAACCAAGCACCAGACGCAACAACCAGTCCTCTGTAACCGGTTTAGTCAAACAAGTCACGATTGAACTTTCTGTGCCTTTCTATCACTTAAAAGCAGTTACGATATACTGTTCAACATTTGCTACTAACTTGGAATATGTGATCTTCAGGGTTTCAGTCTTAATTAGGGAAGACTGCGGTTCGACTCTCACACCCCTTGCTTGTTCTTGTGATGTATCACTAAGGTTTTCTGCATTATACATGGCCGGCTGTTCTAAGTGAACAATTTATTCCCGATTTCAGGTACAGTCTTTTGTATTTAAGAGGATTTCAAATATAAGTTTTCAGATTCGATATTTTAAAAGAGTATTATACCGTCAAAAGGTCTCTTAATATGAATATAAAACAAACAAAAACGTTGAAATTTGTTCATGAATCCAACCCATATTAGGGTTACTGTTACATAGACACGTCTCAGAAAACGCGAACACAAAATCAGCAAGTCATGCGCGTAAACAGACGTTCAGAAGTGTTGGCAAGTATTTCCTTTTACATAATGAACAAGAGATATTGAACGGTTATTACAATTCGAAATATTCAAAACCAAATAGCTGAAGATTAGAAAATATACAGGTAGTTTTATATAATCTTTTAAAATAAGCACCCAGTCACATAAAATACTTGAACTACCTGTCATTTTGTTAGGCAGGCTTAGTCTTCCAACCAAAGAAAAAACATGACTTTAGGATACATGATGTAACTCCGTCCTAAGTGCAAACTATATTTATAGGTCTTTTGTTTTGTTCTTCTTTATACACTAAATATTTCGGCCCCAAACGGCCATCATCAGGTGTATACACTCACGTATCTGTTACACTGTACTTATTTATAACATTTAAAATTTAAAAACATAGGTCTTCCTGATTAGCACTTATAAAATATTCGGTTCTAATTTTAAATCCTTTAAAAAATTTTCTCTAAATTTTAAAATTTAAAAATGTCAGGGTCACTCGTCCTATGTCTATAGTGCTGCAGCGGCTTCTTCTTGTTTCTAGTACTGTATAGGTGTTATCTGTGTAGTCTCCTTGTGTGCAAAAGACCTATAAATATCGTTTGCACTTAGGACGGAGTTACATGATATATCGCATAAAGTGCAACAGGATGCTTAAATATAATATTATGACTTTAGGGTTCATGAGGCCGATACATAGAGAATATATTTAAGTACGAGAGAGGAAGTTGCAAGATAATGGAGAACATTACATAACGAGGAGACATATAATTTGTACCCTCCACGAAATATATTTAGGATGGTGAAATCAAGGGCGATGAGATGGGCAGAACATGAAGCAGGCATGGGGAACGTAAGAAACTCGTAAACAGCTTAATTGAAATATCTGATGGAAAGAGACAAACCAGAAGACATAGGAATGAAGTAGAGGACAATATTAAAACTGATTTCAAGGAACAGGATAAAAAAAACGTGAGCTGGATTATAGTAAAAAAAATCCGTCTTCTGGGATATAACGGAGTATAATCTGTTCAAACTCAACGGACGTTTCGGAGGAACATATCGCCTACATCTTTAGGGTCGAAGAATAAGCCAAGAAAGAAAGAAGCCTGAAAGCAGGTGTCAATATCTGCTGGTTTCTTGTTTGACTGATACCTCTTCCCTGAAGATGAAGGCGACATGTTACTCCGAAACGTCCTTTGGCTCTCAATGGACCACACAGCTTTATATCCCAAAAGACAGAACTCTTCATAACCACCGCTCTGAGAACCTCAAAGCCTATATAGACTAAAGTTAAAAAAGAAAAGAGTCTGGTGGAATGTTTTCAACAGGGTAGTGAATTAGCTTCTGGATTTTATAAAAATAGAATTTTTTTGACCAACTTAGCAACTGTAAGCTTCCGAAGAACTATGATCCATGTAGTGAGCCATGAGTTACGAATGCAGATTTTCTTCTGATATGAATATGCTCGGAGCGCTTTATTTGCAGACTTGTTATGCCACAAATTTGTCAGCAGGTTTGCTTCGTAATCATGGCATCCGCCCTGGCAGTGGCCGCGGAGGAGAAGACTAAGGAAACCTCGGTGGAGGACAAGAAGACTGACGGCAAAACAGGCAAGAGAGGGATCTTCGATTTCGGGTACGGTCATGGTTGGGGACTTGCCCAAGGACACGGTCTGTCCCTTGGTAGCTTCGGCAGCTTCGGCGGCTTCGGAGGCTTCGATCACGTGGGAGGAGCTGGAGGTTTCGAGCACCTGACCTTGCCAGAGCAACATGAAGAGAAGCATGAGGAGCACATCAAGGCCATCACCATCACGAAGGAGGTCAAAGTCCCGGTGCCTCAACCCTACCCAGTTCATGTCGAGAAGAAAGTTCCCTATCCGGTCAAGGTCCCTGTTGAGGTTAAGGTGGAGAAGCCTTATCCTGTACATGTCCCAAAGCCCTACCCTGTTTACATCGAGAAGAAAGTGCCCTATCCCGTCGAGAAGAAAGTGCCGTACCCCGTCAAAGTCGAGGTTAAAGTGCCCGTTCCTGTCCCTCACCCAGTTCACGTCCCTAAGCCCTATCCTGTCAAGGTCCCTGTCCCTAAGCCATACCCAGTCAAGGTCCCAGTCTACATCGAGAAGAAAATCCCCATATACATCAAGGAGCATCATCACGATCATCATCACGGTGGCGATAGCTTCGAGGGGTACCCATGAAATTCACGGTGCCCTCCAAGCATTGCGCAATGCGCTAGTCATTTTGTTGGTTAAATCGTCATTTTCTTCTCAGAGTAGAGGAAAATTGACGTGAAAATTAAGGCAATGTTGTTGAATTTCGAAGATTACTGTTATCTGGGATACAATTCAGTGTCCTCTGTAATCTTACATTCATCAATTTCTGCTCGAAGCGACAAGCCATACTTCATCTTCATATAGTCAATAAATAATATTCATATATCACTATATATGTAATTGTTAGTTCCTCTACTGTCACTCTCAAATTTGGATCTTTTTTGTGCCGTTTTTTATATTGTTAATAAATATAGTTATGTTCAACGTAACATTTCTCGAGCGATTCGTCAAATCTCCCATCCATTAAAATTCTTTTTCCCTTCCTTAGCCTCGCTTCGGACTCGAAGAAGTGCCGATGAATATAAAGTGTTTTATATAAGAAATACAAATATGAACAAATAATAACGGGGATTTCATCTCCATATTCCGTTCATTTAAAATTTATCCATGAGATCCTTTCTATTAAACCTGATTGTAGGTGCATAAGGTAAACGTAACAGGTAAAGGTAGCACTATGCCACAAAGGCGTATGGGGGAGTGGATGTATAGATCCACATTTTATTTACCTCGACACTAACGTGTTGTGAGTGGTTAACTTCACTCCCCGGCCGCTTTACTCCCTGGGAGACGTGACGTCTTTAGTGACGTGGTGAGTCCCTTCCCCAGTGGGAGGTTCCTCATTAGTTTTCTTTAGGTCAGCTGGCCAGTGTCTTCGGAGTCTTCGATTGTGCTGCGGTTCAAAGAGTGGCTGTACTATGTCGTTCGGGAGATTTGCTAGTTTGTTGTGGTGTGAGGTACTTTTTTCTCTGATGACGTCTTTGTATGGTATATTTAGGTCTGTATGTAACGTTTGGTTGTTTACATACCAGGGTGCATTTGTTATAATTCGAAGTTTTTTGATTGGCTTCTCTGGATTATTGATATATTTGATTTGCTGGCACAACCCCAGAGCTCAATTCCGTAAGCCCAGATTGGTTTGATTATTGTCTTATAAAGCAGGACTTTGTTTTCTATGGATAGGTTGGATCTTCTTCCAATTAACCAGTTTAGCTCCTCGGTTTTTAAGTCTATTCTATACCTAGAAGACCTATTCTAGGTCTTCCAGGTAACGGAGGATAACCCATTAGTGGATGGTACTCCCTACAAGCCACGCAACGCTCTAACAATTGGTTATTACGCTGTATTAGTACATTATGAGTAGATTGTAAATATCCTAAAATAACAAACTTTCGGTTTCATTATATTCCATAGGCCTGGTATCGTACATTAGGATATGATCCGCATGTGGCATGAAGAAATGCAGGACAGCTCACAATTATCGACAATATTGTAGGTCAAATTTCGGTCAGCCTATCTCCATGAACTTCTCCGTTCACTTCGGCTTTTCTAGATCTTACACATTCGATAGGACTCCTTGGGCGGGTGATCAGCTCGTCGCAAAACCTCTATCTGTACACAAAAACACAGAAAAACGCACACACACAAACTAAACATCCATGCCCTGAGTGGGATTAGAACCCACGATCCCGGTTTCCAAGCGAGCGAAGACAGTACATGCCTTAGACCGCTCGGCTACCGTGACCGGCAATATGGCCCTTTACTATTATCAAATTTTAACGATCCAAAGTGAAGGGCTGATGAATTTAGAGAAACATGAAGACAGGAGTTCAATGGCGTCTGCCTCCGATCAATTCAAAACGCCCAAGTTTCTGAAGACTGGTCTCCTGCGGGAGCATCGCTTCATCCCCCGTGAAGGATTTGAATCGACGGCCTCCCTCAGACAAGAATTCATTTCCTATTGGCTGCTTTTAACTAGCCAAATTCATCATGAAATCAGCACAAGCCAATCACATAACGACCTTTGAGAATAAAACAGTTCCCACTCGGAACCCCGCATGTGAGAGCGGTTATTTCTTTAGTTAGGGTCCAGCTGCACCCTTCCGAAGACACTTTATGACAGCTACACATGTCAACAAAACAGAATTCACATCTTCTGCAAACTGCAGACTTGCCTCCCGTGGTGACCTTGTCCCCTTCCGGCCATCCAAACTGCATGTAAACAAAAACAGGGCAGTTATTTTCTGTCCAGATACGAAAAACAAGTCATAACATGCTACTAAATCGGTCTCGCCAATAAACCAGTCACCCTTCCGAAATGGCTAGAGAGGTCCATTACGTCCATGGAGAACTGTAACACGTTTGGGCTGCTACAGTTGTTAAAGTCAGCTGCTGGATTCCTGAATAGAGGTCATAAGAATGAAGCGGGAAGAGGGGACCTCCGTGTGCAAGCCTTACAACGTGAAGCTGTTAACGGACGTGGAAGGAATTCTACATCTCGACATCAAACGGATGAGAATGAACAATTTCACCCTGTGGCCGCTTAATCCCATTAGTTATTCAGTATTATGGGGCACGCGGTAGGGTAGTTGGTTGAGGCACTATGCTACAACCGGAAGGTCGTGGGTTCGAATCCCGATGAGGTGGATTCTTTTTCAATTTAACTAATCCTTCCAGCCGCACTATCGTCCTGGTGTCGACTCAGCCTCTAACAGAAATGAGTACCAGGAATTAATTAAATAATTTTCCTGGGGGGTAAAACGCGACCGGCGCGAAAGGCTGACAACCTCACCGCCATCTGTGAACCGATTGTCTACACAAAATGTGGGAGCCTCGACGTCTCACAACCTTTTGGACCTTCACGGCCTGTCACAGGGATAACTTTACCTTTTATAAGGCCAGATACATTTCAGTTCCCGGTATACGTGCAGAATTGCTGAAGAGAAACGTAACTGCCAATGAAGAATATCAGACTCCATAACCAAGCTACTTTACCGACTAAGCTGTTGAATCAGTCTCAGCAATGGGGCATTCTGGTGAAAATTTCATGTACGAAGCTTCTTTCTTATGTAGTAGGACTGAGTAAATGTCTCATTCTTGTACTCTTGTTTCTAATTGAAGAACAAGGGGAGGAGTGGTTTTGCAAGTTACAGTGAAGGGACAAGCGGTAACAGTTACTTCTTTCGTACAGAGGCGCGGTCATGAAACAAATACGTTCTATTAACTGGGCATCGGCATCTAATGAAGGCCAACAAAAGGAAACTACACAAAGCTCAGACATGTCCCCACAGTCATGGGAAGCAGACAACACTGACAGCGGCGCCATAACTACTGTTAATGTAAATGAGTTTGTTTCATGAAACGTAAATTTAAATTAGGGATCTCCATATCGAAGCATCTTTACAATAAAGTATGGGGTAAGTGTACGATTATGGATTGGCCGGTCACGGTAGCCGAGCGATCTAAGGCATGTACACTGTCTTCGCTCGCTTGGAAACTGGGATAGTGGGATCGAATCCTAGTCAGGGCATGGATGTTTAGTTTGTGTGTATGCGTTTTTCTGTGTTTGTGTACAGGTAGAGGCCTTGCGACGAGCTGATCACCCGCCCAAGGAGTCCTACCGAATGTGTAAGATCTAGAAAAGCCGAAGTGAACGGAGACGTTCATGGAGGTACGCCTAGGCCCACTGGGGCTGTAGTGCCACGGAAAAAAGTGTATGGATTAGTGTAATTACCTGCCAGTTTAAAATTACTGTAATCTATTCTTAAGCAGACGTATTGAAAACCAGAAACCCTGTTCATTTTAGAGAGTTTGGGTGAAAGTTACGGATAATTTCTTTCAGTTGACGGACGCTGTTAATATCGAGGACATGTAGAGTCGGATGATCGGATGAATTTATTTGGATCTGGAAGGAACCGGCCATGAACTAACTGGGATACTATCCTGTAATTTATATTGAGGGATTGAGAAAGACCATGAAAACTTCAGTCTAGTCGGTGTCCAGATCGAAATTCGACTGAGAACATCCCTATTCATTCCTATCCAGAATGGTCTAAAACAAGGAGATGCTTTATCGCCATTCCTTTTCAACTTTGCCTTAGAATATGAAATTAGGAAGGTCCAGGAAAACCAGGTGGGACTGAAATTAAACGGGACACGTCAGNATACCAAGTCAAAACCTAATTCGGGAGGAAATTAAGAGGAGACTAAACTCGGGTATTGCTTGCTACCAATCAGTCCAGAACCTTTTGTCTTCTCGTCTGCTGTCCAAAAACGTAAGGATCAGAATATACAAAACTATAATTTTGCCTGTGGTTCTGTGTGGGTGTGAAACTTGGTCTCTGACATTAAGGGAGGAACATAGACTGAGGGTGTTTGAGAACAAGGTGTTGAGAATATTTTTGGACCGAAGAGGGATGAAGTGACAGGATGTTGGATAAAACTGCATAATTAGAAGCTTCATAACTTGTACTCTTCTCCAAGTATAATTAGAATGATCAAGTCAAGGAGGATGAGGTGAGCAGCTCATGTAGCACGAATAGGGGAGACGAGGAATGCGTATAGGATATTGGTGGGAAAGCCAGAAGGAAAGAGACCACAGGGAAGACCAAGGCGTGGGTGGGTGGACAATATTAGAATGAATCTTAGTTGGATAGGATGGGATGGTAAGGATTGGATAGATCTGGCTGAGGATAGGCACCAGTGGAGGGCTCTTGTGAACACGGTAATGAACCTTCGGGTTCCATAAAGTGCTGGAAAATTCTTGAGTAGCTGCAGAACTGGCGACTCCTCCAGGAGGGCTCAGCTGCATGAGTAAGTAAGTAAGTACAATTAATTTTGTAAAAGTTTTATACGTATGTATATTTTATACGAAAGCAATGTACAGTCCGTCCGATACCCGCTCACGTTCTACTACACGCCGGGCTAGGGGCAAGCAGTCTCTGGATGACATCTTACACCACCCAGGGAGGCAGCTCTATTCACATATACCACCGTGTTTCACAAGATTTTATTTTTACTGTAAAGAAGTAAAGTATTATAAAAAATTTGTAATTTTTTGTAGCTGCTTTTGGGGGAGGGAGGGTTAAGTTAAGTCAGTTCGGTTTAACATCGGTTCCGATCACCGAGGTTCCGTTGTGTAGACATGACTGGACCTGTAGGCTATGTCAGCAGGGAAGCTCTGGCTCAACATGCGGTAACATTTCCGAAACAGTTCGTCGCGACGTGAGTCCAAGTGTGGCGTGCCATTATAAATGAAATAAAAGACTAATGAAACTACTGGAAAACACAAAGAAGATAATATACATTCAATGCATACCATCACATGTTGGCATCAATGGAAACGATATTGCTGATGAACTGGCAAAGAAGGGCACAAGGCTGCATCGCTAAAATAAAATCTTAAGTGCCCACACACTACCTAACAAAATCAAAACTAAAACAAATGAAGGAATACTCCATACCATCAACAAAGAACCGTAGAACAAGAAATAGTCAGAGAGAAGAAAACTTTGGGAAATTTACAGCAAGAAACGCAGAAGAGAAGCTGTTGCAAATTTTCGATTGAATACAGGACATGACTGCCTTGCAGCACATCTTTGTAAGACAGGAATATATTTTTTATTCATTTATTTATTTATTAAGCAATCAGAATGTACAATTCTATGAGCTAGTTTGCTGGCATAAGAGCTGTGATGCTCTTTAATGTCGTGATGAGTCCCTTCCCCAGTGGGAGGTTCCGCTTATTTTTCTTTTAGGTCAGCTGGCCAGTACCTTCGGAGTCTTCGATTGTGCTGCGGTTCAAAGAGTCGTTGTAGTATGTCGTTTGGGTGATTTGCTAGTTTGTTGTGGTAGGAATATATAACACAGAAGAATGTACACTGTGCAAATTGCCAGATCATTTACGTGAAAAGAACACCTAATCTTAACAAGGAGATGCAATAAAGCAAGAACTTGAGTGCTCTCTATTGGAAAGCAAGAAGCAAAATGGGTTAAATTATCCCAAATGCAGCCATTGGAAACTAACCAACCAACCATTATAGATGTAAAGGTTGGTCAACACGTTGAACAAGGCAACTCAAATTGTGTTAAAAGACCTAGCAGTGAAATCTTGTATCGCCCCGTAATCTTTAGGTTTTTGCTGTAGTTCATTTGTTAAATAACGACAGTTCGATATCGGAGTTCATGCTGCGTGGCATATGGTAGGAATGCTGTTCATTCGAGTGTCAATATTCAGTTCATACCATTATTGCTAAAAAAAAGTCATGAATGCTCCGCTATGTGCGTGGCATTCTTGAATAGAAATTTTTCCTAACGCCACCATCTCGTAGCGTAGTCGGTTGAGGCTACAAGCCGGAAGGTCGCGGGTTCTATTCTGTATAAGGTCATTGGATTCTTCAATTGATCTAATCCTTCCAGCCGCACTATAGCCCTGGAGTCAACTCAGCCTATAATAGAAATGAGTACCAGGAATCTTCCTGGGTGTAAAGGGCGTCCGGCGGGAAGGCTGACAACCTTACTGTCATCCGCGAACCGATTGTCTAGAAAATGTGGGAGCCTCGACGTCTCATATCCTTATGGGTCTCCACTGTCTGTTACAGGAGTAGCTTTACTTCTTACCGTCTTTTCCTTGCACGGAGTATATAACAGATTCAGCCTACTTATCTCTTCTTTTCTCTTCCCTGTCTTTCTTTCAATATACTACGTTTCCCTCTGGATTTACATCCATCATTTTTGGAGTTACATAACCTCTCAATTCTCTGTACATGACTTAGGTGCTTTTCTTAGTAGCGTTGAATCTTTTCCTACATGCAGAATATCAAACCCTTTTTTCATGATCTCATTTCTGGCCATGTTCCGGCAAACGACATTCTTTAATGAAGGTAATTTTCTTAAATAGGATTTAATTTCCTCTCAGATTATAATTCAGAGAATCCCATGGTAATCAATCTACTTTGCTTCAATTTGTTTTTGTCCTCTCATAAATTGATCATGTTACAGCCTGCTAGAGTCATTCACCTGAAGTATCATGAGTTTAATGATTAATTTCAAAACTGGCAGTATATTATTACATAAAGGTTCAATAAACCAGGACAATATTTTTTATATGAACATGATGTTATTAAAATAAACAAGATAAAAAAGTTCCTTCAAGTTTGCTATGTGACTTCCTGCTTCTGTAGGGACTAGCGAACCTACATGTGACCCCATTATGTTAGTATCTTACATGCTCTGGGTGTGTGGTCAGTCTGAACGGTTTGCTATAGCGGCAACGGTCTAGATTTGCATTTGGGAGGAGCTCGGGTTGAATCTCGGCGAGGCTATCCACAATGATATTATTCGTGGTTTCCTCAGTTCCTCCAAGCAGTTGACGGGTTTGAACCTCGATTAGATCATGACAGCTTTCTTCTAAATCCTTTCCAATTCATCCTACAATTCAGTGTTATGTAATCTGCATATGCACAACTTAGAAATACAGAAAAGTAAAAAAAAGTAAAACTATCCCTGTACCAGGCCGTGAAGGCCCATGTGGTTGTGAGACGTTGAGGGTCCCACATTATCTAGACAATCGGCTCAAAGATGGCGGTAAGGTTGTTAGCCTTACGAACCAGCCGCGCTTTATTCCCCCAGGAAAATTATTTAATTAATTCCTGGTACTCATTTCTGTTAGAGGCTGAGTAGACCTCAGGGCCTAGTGCTGCTGGAAGGATTAGGTCAACTGAAAAACATCAAATGACCTCATCGGGACATACAACCAACAATGTTTTATAATTAAAATTACTTTCAGATAATTAGTTGGGTTCCTAGTTAGTTATTGGAGAGAGTGGGTTTCCCCATGCACTTAGATCTGTATTGGTCCATTGTGCTTCCCTCTATGATATTCTACCAGTCTCTATATCCTACCGGTACTGGTGCTTACCATCAGTCCCGCATAGCCAGCGAGACCGGCTCTACTAACTGAGAGGTATCTATAATTGTTCCCCCATCTACCAGAGGTATTAGAGACTGCTGTTGGGCGGGAAACGTCCGTAATTTGGCTCAGTGACCTCCTTTGGAGATATGAGGTTCTTTTACGTGCCGTAAAGCTACGACACGGGACCCACGGCTTAAAGTCTCTCCCAGAGGACTTGTTCCCTGAATTTTTCCGCCCTTAAAAATTCGACGACCTCCGCGGGTATTTGAACCCGCGTACTACGAGTCATGAGGTGGGAACGTTACCTCTAGACTACGGAGGCCGCCTAGTTGGGTTCCTAATTTTTATACTTATGTTTGATTGATGCAAGGGTCGAGAGTGTGTACAGCAGATGTGACCAAATCGTTGTCCGAGTGTCTAAAGCCGCTTTTCGGTGGTCAGTGCTGCTCGTGGTTAACCTGATTCATGGTGGTTTCTTGCTTTTTATATCTTTAGACCCTGAAGAAGGAGATGACATGTTCTCCCGGAATGTAGGTTGACTTTCAAAGGACTACAGCCACGGCTGTGAGTGAGAACCTCAAATCCTCCAAGATACTAGTCAGTTCCTTTTTAAGAAGGAATAATAAGTCACGCTTTCGCTTTTGATGTTAAGTCCCTGAACTGTGAAAATTACGCATTACAGGCTAAGAACAAAACATCTTTAAGAATATTAAGCTATTTAAGTAATTTAATATCAATATTATATATATATATATCTCAGCTTATAATCTCGAGCAGTAGAATAATTAGTAAGTCATGATTTGGAAAACTTAAAGGGTAAAGTTGTTCCTGTGCTTAACTAATTAAGCACTACGCCATGAAGGCGTATTGGGGGTGTGGATGTATAGATCCACATTTTCTTGACCTCAGCACTATCTTGAAGTGAGTGGTCAGCTTCAAGCCTCGGCAGTTTTATCTCCGGTACCCACTGGATAGGAGGTTGAGTGGAACCCAGATCCGGTCTTGACGACGTCGAGAGGAGAAAATTCTTGATTCTACCGGGACTCGAACTCCGACCCCTCGGTCGTCCAGCCAGTAGCCAGTCGGTATACCGACTGAGCTATCCTGGCTCTTTAATCATGATTAGGAAGGAATGTAGAATGAAGTCGTAGTGGCCTAATTTCAGGTATAACACCAGAATTTTCCTCAAGGGACGGGGAAGTACCGCGAAAAGACGGTCGGTGTCACAGACGAGTTTCGAACGGAAAACTTATCGAAGTCAGAAGCAATTCCATTTATTGCATAATTCGATGTTGTTATCATTGTTAATATTATCATTCTAATTTTAGTTACCATTCTTGTTATTGTTGTTGTCACTGTCGTTATTGTAGCTATCATCATCATCATCATCATCATCATCATCATCATGACGGATACATATCAGCTGCTATTGTTTGTAGAGACGTGGGTATGTTTAAAACAAAAATGCATTCTCTCATTCATATTTTATAATGACACTACCTTAATTATTAAAACAAACTTGGGAGCACGCGGTAGAGTAGTTGGTTGAGGTACTATGCTACAAGCCAGAAAATCGAGGGTTCGAGTCCCGATGAAGTGGATTTCTTTTAATTGACCTAACCGTTTCAGCCGCACTATGGCCCTGGGGTCGACTCAGCCTCTAACAGAAATGAGTACCAGGAATCTTCCTGGGGGATAAAGCGCGGCCGGCGAGTAAGGCTGACAACCTTACCGCTATCTGTGAGCCGATTGTCTAGAGAAAATGTGGAGCCTGTACGTCTCACAACCCTATGGGCCTTCATGGCCTGTTACAGGGATAGCTTTTTTATTCAATATGGATGTACATATTTTACTTTTCTCGCCCCATGACGAAAATTTCATTACGTTCATTTAATTATTATTATAAAAATTATATAAATGCTATTGTTCTATTATTTGATTACGTGTGTTTGTTTTGTTTCTTTCCTTTACTCTTGATTATTTGTAATTGTCTTTTTGATTTTTAACTCAGCAAGTACACGAATAATGATCTGAAACCAGAAGTTATCACGATCATCATGATCACATGATCGTAACCACACGCATGCGCGACTGCGTACACACGCACTTAACACTATCAGTCTCTTTCTTGGGTGACAGTTTGTTAGAGTAGCTCACGTGATCATGAGACTTGGCGACTCACTGGAACGTGGAGGTTCATTAAATACTCACAAGGGCTAGACACAGGAGCCTACCTTGAGCCACTTGAAACCAGCTCAAAGTTCAATACTATCTTTCTTCATTATCTACTTCGATATTAATACTCCCATGTAGCCTTTTTCTTTTAGTTACTCATTTCTTATCCCTCACATGCACTGTCCATCTCGCGCCTCTTAATTTGTTCATTCGACTAACATTCAATTCAGGGAGCAAACGGTGAAACTCCTTCCTGTGCAGTAATCACCACTGTCCTGTGACCAGCTATTCCACTCAGCACACTGATCTGAATCAACCTGAATCCTTGTGTTTGCTTAACGACGAGAGATCCACATATAGCATCAGGTACAACTGCAGATGTCGCTTTCTAAAAATCTTACGGTAACATCCACTTGCCTCTTCCTATATCTACGATTCCTTTAAAGGTAACAAAGGTCAAGCTATCCCTGTAATAGGTCGTGAAGGCCCATAGATTTGTGAGACGTCGAGGCTTCCACATTCTCTTTAGACAATCGGCTTACAGATGACGGTAAGGATGTCATCCTTACGCGCCGGCAGCCCTATACCCCCAGGAAGATTCTTGGTATTCATTTCTGTTAAGAGGCTGAGCCAACCCCAGGGCCATAGTGCAGCTGGAAGGGCTAGTTCAAATGGAAAAATCCAATGGCGTTATCGGGATTCGAACCCGCGACCTTTCGGCTTATAGCATGGTGCGTCAACCAACTACGCAACCGCGTACTCCTCTAAGATTCCTTTGTTGTTTATAATAAAATCCTGTTATTCTGGGTCAATCCACTTCGCCTGACAGCCCCTGATTCGAAAGTAACCCATGGCGAGACACAATAGGGTACAACGGACAGGCGACAGGCGATAGTGATTGACCGTGTTCTAGATAATTGTGAACAGGTTGCATAAGCGTTACAAGTGAAGTGAAAGGTTAAGTTGCAGGATCAGCATATGTAGATTTCCTATGTTCCTTTTCATGCGAAAATATTTCTTTACGTCAATTTCGTTATTTTACCGCCTGTATCCAATATTGTAAAGAAGTAAGCCTGCGTAGAACCGTCCTCCTTGAGAGACTAGTAGTCGCTCAGATGGTCAAGGAATATGCCACATTTTAAGCTTATTGGAACCAAAAGAGTCCTACCATGTTAACAAAAGGACACTGGTCAATATCCTGAAACACATTAAAGAGGACATATCCTTCAATCGTACTTTTAAGATTTTTGAATATTATCCTTCCATATACGCCTAAGTATTTTAAGGAAGTCCTTTCATCAGTTGACCCAAAAACGAAGCATTAAAATATGCAAAATTATATTTTCACATACTGTTTTTTTATGATAAAACATAGTCCCTCCAACTAGTGGGACGGTCAAGATGAGAATCCTAGGAACACGGGGAGGGGGCTGGAAAATATATTTGGACTTAAGTAGAGAAAGTAAGAGAAAGCTGAAAAATATGCAACTAAGATCTTCGTAATTTGTAATTTTCACAAAATATTATTAAGGTTCAACAAGTTAGGGAGGATGGGATGGGCAAGACATATAGATCGAAGGCGGGAGATGAGAATAGACAAAAAACGTTTACCGTGGAACATAGGAGAACTAGGCTCGGATGGGATAATAGCATGAATGGAATTTGGTGTGGACAGAACTGAACTGGCTTGGACAAGGTTCCTTTGGCGGGCTCTTATAAACACAGCAGTGAGTCTGTGGGCTGCCAGGAGATGGCTTGGCTAGCTAAGAGATTGCCAGATTAGGGAAATGCGCTGCACAGTAGAATTGCCTTCTGGGCAAAAGTAGGAGTGAAGATTGATCTACACGGTTTCAGACAACCCTCGCTATTCATGATGGGTTAATTAATCTGATCTTAATTCCAGCAAAAGAAATATGCAGATTAAATATGATCGTCGAAGACGTCAATTATCTTGGACTACACCTTGACAGATGACTTGCCTGGCACAAACACATCCTAGCAGAATGGAAACAACTAGGAATTACTTTCACCAAACTGCACTGGTTACTCTGACGTAAATCAAAACTCTCTACAGGCAACAAACTCCTTATATACAAAACAATCCTCAAACCAATCTGGATCTATGGAATACAACTTTGGGGTACAGCTTCCAACTCAAACATAGTAATTTTAGAACGATTTCAAGCTAAAGCCTTTCGCATGATAGTGGACGCACCTTGGTACGTACCGAACAGTCATCCGAAGAGATCTCCAAATACCAACAGTGAGAGGAAATTCGCCGATACAGCGCCCTATACAATACTCGGCTCAGAGCCGCCCGCCTTACGGAGCCACCGGACTTCAGGCGACTGCGAAGACATCTGCCAAATGATCTGCCCACCAGATTTATATTGCAATAGTATACCAATAATTCCAGATTAAAGATCTAGATAATAAGCACTCCCCCAAGAACCACACGAGGTTTCAAGCCTACTCACTAAAGAAGAGCGCAACTGTCAAGTCAAAGTACACCATAACAATTTGCTAAATGTACTAGTACAGATTGAAAATGAAATTGAACTATTAAAAAGACATATCGTCGATTCTCAGATGATTATCATTCGTTACTCAAGTGTCAGTTTTGCTAATATAAATCTATTGTCAGCAAAGCCATTCAACAGGTAAAATTAACCAACTAATATCTTAAAATGAACATAGTGAAAATTTCAAAATTAAAATTATGGATTTATAACAATGTCTGTATTTTAGATTATGTACAGTAAGAAACACTAACATGGCTGTCCGTTTATAAAAATATTCTGAACGTTCTGTAATATATGGATTGTAGTAAATCAAACTGGAGCACATATAAAACAAATTTAAACGAATTCAGTGATGTTTTAACACAATAAACATGTTGAATGACGATGGGACGGAGGCCTATAGACACAAACTGCACATTCTGAAATATGTGATGTTCTGGATTATGACACCGTGTAATGTGGTAAATGATCTCCAACTCTCCAGAGGTATATACTGCCTTTACCTTTATGGGGGGAAATTGACGGACAACATATAGGATATGGGGGGGGAAGTCAAATGGAACAGGAGGAATGACCACCAAGCTCCAGAATAGATAACTAACAAAGGGCCCCTATAAGTGTCACAGGTAGAGTAAAGTCTAGCTTAAATTTGTCTTTAGAAAAAACAAACTTTCTTTCCTTCAGGATGTGAACCAATGTCTTCTATTTTCCTTTAAGGAGAACACCATCTTCCTTGTGGAGTCCAACATGTAGTAGTATATCGTTCTCGTGGTGATCCAGTAATACCAAACAATATTTTGAAGAAAATTCTTACAATTTTAGGTAGGGTATCTTTGTATATATCTTAGAAGGAACACTGGATTTTTTCTGTTAGGATGTTCGTATTTATCTCACTTTGTTTTGATGATAACTAGACTGATTAATGCTGATCACAGTGGCCACGCGCATGTGTAGGTAGAGGCCTTGAGATATGGCTGATCCCCTGTCCGAAGAGTCCTGTTGACTGTGTATAGATTAAGAAACTGAAAAAGAGGTCAAGGTTCACAAGGAGCGTAGAACCATGTGAGGTAAGTAAGTAAAGTAAAGGTATCCCTGTAACAGGCCGTGGAGGCCCATATGGTTGTGAGATATTGAGGTTCTCACCTTTTCTAGACAATCGGCTAGTAGATGGCGGCAAGACTGTCAACCTTACGCGCCGGCCGCCCTTTACCCGCAAGAACATTCCAACAAGATTCCTGGTACTCATTTCTGTTAGAGGCTGAGTCGAGCCCAGGACCATAGTGCGGCTGGAAGGATTAGGTCAATTGAAAAAATCCAATGACATCCTCGGGATAAGATCCCGCGACCTACCGGCTTGTAGCATAGTGCCTCAACCAACTGCGCTACCGCAGAACCATAGATAGATTATTTACGGTACTTAAAATTATTCTCTTCAAGTTGCAGAAATTATGTAGGCCTACTAGGGGTCATTCGCCGTGGTGAGTAGGTAAAAGATACTGAATAAATTTAGACCTAATTAAAGATACTGCCGCAGCACTTGACAGGAGAGACCGAGATAACCTCCTTTGCAAAAACAGTCGGTAAACCGGCCACTCCTCTAACAGGGAACCCGTTCCGTAACTCGAAATCAATCGTTGCATTAAACTGCTCGGATGTTTTCTGGATAATACGTTAAAGGAGACAAGGGTATATCTTTCTCACATACTCCTCACGACCAACCCCCTGCCCCAACACATTCAGCGAAAATTTTGTTTGTTCTATATTACTACTAGTTCATACCGGAATCGAACCTCAGATACTATCGTGACCTTACCACATAAAACGGTATCACTGAATGCCTTCACTCCCTTCCGATCACAGGATCGCTGTGTTCAATTCCGTTTTGCAGCATCGAACCTCACTGCAGACTTTCCTAGCTTCAGCAGTCCATACGTGAAAAGCTGAAATATTGTCTTCTCCATCCCATACATTTTACTTTCCTCAGGCCTAAATACACCTTCTAAATTAAGCAACTAGAAACCGGCATTTATTTGTTGAATCCGCCACTGACGTGGGATTCGGACTGTCGATACAGTATAGAGGCAGCCCGCACACCAATCGCGTCAAGACAAGCATCAAGACATGAGGAAAAAGACGCTGTCATTCTCCATTCGTGATTCGTCAGCACGAAGCTGACGTCAGCATCATGGGTCAGAGTGGTGTGCAGCGGTTTTCATAATCTCATTCGTTTCAACTGTGCTCCTTTCTTTGCGTCATGTCGCAGACATCGTGTCTTGACTGTGACATGTCTTGACGCATGCCGGTGTGCGGCTTACCTATTTAAGAGCTTATGCTCTTGAGTCTGCAGTAATACAGTAATCCTAGAATGATATAAACGCCATGTGACAGGCGTGTACGTGTGTACGTACATGAACGGTGACTGTGGCACCAGTAAGAGGTGGGGCCATGAAGAGGTAGGCTTCAGCACGGTCGAACGGGAGATAATAGCGGGAACGGGAGAAGAGATGTTTCAACAAAAGGGAACGTGAACCAGTGACACGGGGAAAGCGTGTGAAGGTATGGACAACAGATCGGATTGGTGGGGCGCTATATAAGCGGACAATATGCGCTGTTTCGCTTTACTGCCTGCAGGGCCGCAGTCCGAAGATCAAGACACGCGATAGATTATGAGGCTTCACGTGAGTACCTCAGACATTACTAAAACATTAGTGATCAGGGCTACGCAAGATGGCGTTTCTCCTGAATATCGTTCGTGTCAATATCAACCAGCTGCCCATTTTCCTCATGTTTTTATAAGGCTTATGACACCACTCTCTCTGTAAAGGAGTTCATGAGTTTTGCCACTACCACGAGGTTTCAAAATACAGAGTTATTTTAAATGATGTGACCATAAGAAGTCCGTTATTTTCTCAGTGACAAAGGTTCGGCCACAGAGAGCGCTACGTTCGCTACGTACGCTACGTACGCTGTGTACACTCTGCGACGCAGCTAACATAGCGAACATAGCGTACGTAGCGTGCGTCGCAAATGTTGTCGCATTGTAAAATGTTTAATCCTTGAAGTATGATTCTATCAGTTCAAAAAAAATCCTGTTATATTTTTACACAGAAATGAGATATTACTTATTTAATTATTGCCGGTAACTTATCTCGTAAATTTGTCAGTTCATGTCTGCACTATAAAAATCTAAATTCTATTTCTTTTATTTTCCCTTTAACTTAACCAAGTCAACACAGACAATTCAAAATTCCTCTTGTGCCTAATCACTACGACTTCAAGGCATTAGCAGAAGAGGAAGTAGAGTTCCAAGCAAATTTTAAATCACCAACTGGTGCTCAGTGGACATCCTCATGTTCCTACTGCATTTACCTTGAGAGGAAGATAAATGTTACTGGTTTCGTGAAGGTTGGTATTAAATTGTGCATCCTATAGGCAATGATGAGCCGGTCACGGTAGCCGAGCGGTCTAAGGCATGTACTGTCTTCGCTCGCTTGAAAACCGGGATCGTGGGTTCGAATCCCACCCAGGGCATGGATGTTTAGTTTGTTTGTGTGCGTTTTTCTGTGTTGGTGTACAGGTAGAGGCCTTGCGAAGAGCTGATCATCCGCCCAAGGAGTCCTACCAAATGTGTAAGATCTAGAAAAACCGAAGTGAACGGAGAAGTTCATGGAGGTAGGCCTAGGTCCACGGGGACTGTAGTATGAAGGAAAATAAAAGGCAATGATGTTCAGGATCGCAAAACAGGAGGCCTTTCTGAACACACAGGTCCTCTTCCATAAGGTGCCCTACTCCAGGTCTGATGCAATTTTACTAATATTTTTAGGAGGAGTCAATAGGACATATTTAACAACCTTAAAATTTTCAAAAATATATCCATAAGATTAAAATTTCCTCTAATATTTATTTAAGGTAAAGTAAAGAAAATATTATCGTAACAAAAATTCATATTGTTCAAAGATGTGTCATAATAAAATTTTGAAAATTCTAGATTAATGAGGATAATATCCCAGCATATTAATATTACACACAGTCGCTATATTGGTATTGTTGGTGGTAAGAAATTAAAATGTATGTCACTAGCGGGTTAGATACCACTAGAGGACTAAGATTCAGGAAAAACCATCCACTATGAGCATTTTATAAAATATCTGAATAAAAAGAAATTATTATATTTTTGTGTAAGTTTTGAGGTTTTCACGACGGTGACTATGAAGAATTACGTCTTCTGGAATGTGGCGTCGTGTAGGTATTGTGTGGCTACAGCCAGCTTCTCAGGTTTGGAGCCTTTGTTTTGTTAGTTCAGTTCATTTTAGACTTTATTTTTTGTCTTAGTTTTAGAAATTCATAATTTTATTATAAAATTTCTTACAATTTACCGTAAACAAACCTGAGACACTGCTTCTATATATATTTATGTTACTGACTTGTGTCCAACGAGTGAGAATAATTTCTTGTAACGAATGCAATTGAGTAGGTGTCTCCCAAAATATTTACCTCAGGTCGCAAATAATTCGAATTTCTGAAATCTTGCTATTTAAAATACCAGGCTAGTCACAGTGGCCGCGCGGTCTAAGGCATGAACTGCCTTCGTTCGCTCGGACGCTGGGATCGTGAGTTCGAATCCCACTCAGGGTGTGGATGTTTGGTGTGTGTATATGTTTATTCTGTATTTGTGTTGTCCTGTGATTAGGTAGCAGACTTGTGAGGGACTGATCTCTCGCCCAAGGAACCCTACTGTCCGTGAATAAATGATTACGGAACTGAATAAGAGGCCAGGGCCCTGAATGGGCTGGAAGATCCATTGGAAAAATAAATTAAAATACCAGACGATATCGAAATCGTCTAGAAGTGCAAATTATTTTCATAATTTTTTCAAAAAATCACAAAAAAAAAATTCGAACCTGGAGGGGTAAGAATGGGGGTGAAGAGGAATGCACATAGGATGTTGGTGGGAAAGGCAGAAGGAAGGAGACCACTAGGAAGACGAAGACGTAGGTTGGTGGACAATATTAAAATGGATCTTAGAGACATAGGATGGGATGGTATGGACTGGTTCGATCTGGCTTAGGATAGCGACCAATGGGATGCTCTTGTAAAAATGGTAATGAATTTTGGTGTTAATAAAATACTGGAAAGTTCTTTTTTTACAAAATATTATTACGATTATCATATCAAGACGAACGAGATTTTCGGGACGAGCACACGTATGTGAGACAAGAGGTGTATAGAAAACCATGCAGTTTCGGGATGAGGCTTGCATAGACGGTAGGCGACGTTTCTGAAGAAATATTTTACAAATATTGGGACAATTTGGAGATAAACTTATGTACGTAGCAATGAAATACTCGTAGAATTTTGTCAATAAGAGTTAAGTCGGGATATAACTGATTCGAACGTCGATCGGCATATCCACCAATGATTGTGCTAAATCACTCTAGAATTGCTTCCTTGTGCACCAATACAATCCCATCACTTGACACGCCCTGTGCAGATGACGGCTTCTTTGGGTCACCAATGACGGTATGAAACACTGACCATTAACCTGGCATAAAGTTGCAATAACGGCGCAGAACAGTGACTGTTATAAAAAAAAAACATTTTTATTTTCGCTTTTTTGTCGATACTTTACTTATGAATAATTAATTTGTTTTAAACATATTTTATTGTCATTTATGAAGGTAAAGAAGTAAAGCTGTTCCTGTGTTTAACTAATTAAACACTACACCATGAAGGCGTATGGGGGAATGGATTTATAGATCCACATTTTATTGACCTCGGTACGAACTAGTTGTGAGTGGTCAGCTTCATGTCCCGGCCGCTTTACCCCCGGTACTCATTGGATATGAGGCTGGGTGGGCCCCAGACGACGTGGAGAAGAGAAGATTCTTGTCCTTACCAGGTCTCGAACTCCGACCCTTCTGTCGTCCAGCCCGCAGCCAGTCTCTATACCGACTGCGCTATCCCGGCTCTTCATTGTCGTTTATTAAGCTTCTTAATTACTCTGTTCCAGACAGCGCCATAGCTCAAGCAGTTAGTCACTGACTTCCCACCGCGGCGGCCCGGGTTCGAACCCGGGTCCGGTCAAGTGTGATTTGTGGTGGACAAAGTGGCGCTGGGGGCCGGTTTTCTCCGAGTACTTCGGTTTCCCCTGCCAATCTTCATTCCACCAAATTCTCCATCTCATTATCACCCGGGTCAGGTTACAATAATCCAATCAGTGGCCGCCGTGCCGAGTGGACCCAGTTGGACTCCACCCCCCACTACTTTGTTCCACTTGAAATATCGACAAGGTATACTATAATTGAATAACAGAAGAAGATCAGTATTTTTGGATTATTATGTCATTGAATTATTACTGTTATTAATAGTATTCTCGCTAAAACACTCCATTAAAAAGAAAACTCTTCTTATATAAAATATAAAACAAATATACTGAACAGTACAACAAGTTTTCTTGCTATCGTAAATTACTTATATATGCCACATCGGCTTCGATGCCTAAAATTTCTAGAAGAAAATATTAAGCATTTCTGGAAGTATGTTTAGAGAAACAAAAACGACGATCACACTGCCACGAAATTGAGCCTTGCGATAACTCTTACTGAGCCTCACCCTATTTCAGTAGCTTCTGCTCTTTCTTCTCTCTATCTATTTGTGCACGTAGTTATCACTCTGCTGATGTCACTCCTAGAATTCCTGAACCCAACATTTCTCGCTCTATAAAAGTTCCTTTTTCCTTGACAATGATATAAATCGGGCAATTGAATGCCTTATATCCTTGGGTCGCGTAGACTTCGGCAAAATCCCCAGTTTTATCAACAACGACTGATTTCACTGTATTTAGGAATGGAAACGTTTGTCCTGTGACTGACTACCGACATATTTAAACTATAACATATACTATGAATTTATGATTGGCTCAGTTTTATTTTAAGTTTAAACTTCATACACCTCAGCATAGCTCTGTTAAGCCAAATCAGCTCTGACCAATTTTAATATATCTTTAAACACAGTCACACCTGCTGTCTGCTTACTATTCTTTTTTGTTATTGCTAGTGGGGTGGGAAGTCCCTTGTACTGCGGCTACTTCTGGCCTATTGTACCAGCCCCAGGTGATAGGTGAGGGTGATTGTGGCGCAACTGGTGGAATGAAGATTGGCAGGGGAAACCGAAGTACTCGGAGAAAACCTGCCCCAGCGCCACTTTGTCCACCACAAATCCCACTTGACCAAATGCCTGAGCTATGGTGCGGCCTGTCTGCTCACTAACATAAATGGTGAGCTCTTGTAAACACGGTACTGAAAAATGTACAAATAATCGACTGTCTGAGAGAAAATACGTTTCTCAAAAAAGGTTTCCCCCCCCATGAAGCCCAATGGCAAGAACAAATTTCGCTCAGGGCATGTCCTTGCTTCAGATATTTCATCTGAATTGTACTGTCGTGCTATGCAGAGGCTGAGCGATGGACTGATCCCCCATTTCAGGACTAAGTAATAGGTTACACCAACATTAAACCTGAGTGAGAACGGATCATAGTGCGCACGTCTTGATTTTTTCTTTTGTCGCTACAGCCCCAATTTGGGCCTTAGCCTACCTTCATGAAACTCTCCGTTTCACTTCGGTTTACTAGATCTTAGACATTCGGTAGGACTCATTAGGCGGGTGATCAGCTAGCCGCAAGGCCTCTACCTGTACACAAACACAGAAAAACACAAACATCCTTGCCCTGAGTGGGATTTGAACCCACGATTCCGGCTTACGAGCGATCGAAGACAGTGCGTTTCTTAGACCGCTCGGCTACCGTGACCGGCCGTCTTGAAATTAGACGAAGATAATTATTAATTATTAAAATGATATTAAATAATTTATCCTTTTTTAAGTTTCTTCTTTTACTTATCGACGGCTTCTAAGATGTGAAGATTATATGGCGTTTAATGGTGTAAGTATTTTGTGTGATGCGTTGAGACAAAACAAATTACTTAAATGAAAGCAGCCAATATCTCCTTTAAAGCACCCCCGCATCATTTGTAATGTGGGGTCAGTAAAACCACAAATGGCCTTAGACAATTTTTGGGTTTGAGGTAATAACAGCAGCATCAGTGAAGAGCATGTTTTTCTGGTTTGTAACACTGTAGAGTTCGGAACAACCCTTGCCTACTTATACGGTGTTACAACCCAGAAGAACGCAGTCTTCCCAAAGAAATCATCTTCCCGGCCGACAATCGAAAAAGGAACCTCCTCAATACAAAACCGGAGTGCTGCAGACCCAATCACATTGTTTGATATAACCAATTATGAAGTAAATTTTATAATCTGAAATAATTTCTTGCGTCTAATTTGGAAACATCAACTTTCTTTTGCTTGTTGAATGTAGCGTAACGAGGAACTGAAATCTTTCAAAATGATGGAACCCATTCCTTGTCCCCAGGGTCGACCTTCAGAGTTTAGAAATCATGTTTCGCATTTGAGAGGCTCAAGGCTTGGTTCTAATAACTTAGGTGTTTGTTGCTTTGTATTTTCTCTCAAAGACTTTTTATAACACGTGAAACCTTACTGCTACTTATTATTCTCAATATATACGTATAATTCACAATCACTCTTCTTTTATACACTATGTAGTCTATGTGACTGAGAAATTTGTGTTCTGATTTCCTATATAAAGACATATGGGTGAAATTGCTCCTAAACCTATGAGTCGTTTTTATAAAACTTGGTCTCCCATCCTCAGGGAAGTGCATGCTACATGTAAAGCTTACTGAGAACAAGGTACTCAGATAATATCTGGATCCAAGAAGGGGGGGGGAACTAACGGAAGTTTGGAGAAGGTTCAACAGTGAGGAGCTTTAACAACCTTTAATCTGGTCACGAAATTACGTCGTAAGGGCGAGACGGACGAGGCATGTAGGAGACATGGGACCAGTGTATGCGCACAAAATGTCGCCTGAAACTTTAAGCGAAGTAATCACTACTGAAACGTCGTCGTAGGTCGGATATAATATTAAAACGGATGTTAAAAAATGAGACATGAGAATGTTGATTAGATTTATATGCCTAAGAACAGGGATAAGTCGTGGGGTTACGTGGACACCGATTTAAACCTTGGGATACATGAAAGGCGAGGCATATCATGTTCATGCTCTGTTCTGTGGAATTGCTCATCAATATCATATATCATCTGCATTAACAAATTATTGAGTAGAATACATAACGCTCACAGTTATACTGAGTCGAGTTACGAAAGCTGACATCACAAGTGTTTGCTGTCTCAGTTTCTTCTAGACCGGCACTCGGGCTCATACAGCCTCTCATCGAATTGGTACCGGGAGGTTCTTTCCCCGGGGTAAAGAAGCTGGAGCCCGAAACAGACTATTCGCCTCCATCTGGTGCCTGAGTCGTAAATGATAAAGCAATATCTCCAATCTCACATACATATTTATGGAGTGGTGCCTTATTTATTTAAGCACAGGGATAACTTTTTAAATGTCAATTTATTTCATCAAAATAAAACATTCTCATTCTTACAGATGTGTGTTCTGCTCTTCATCCTGAGCCTCGCATTGACTGCGGCAGAGGAGAAGTTGGTGAAGAAAACTGAAGTCAAGTCCAAGTCCCTACCTAAACCCCCAGGCAAGGAGCTGCAGACGGAGAGGGAATCACAGAAGGAAACCGACTCGAAGCCGGAAAAACGCGGTGCTCTAGGAGAAGAAGGACATCTGGGACCGTTAGAGCAGGGTGGTGATGAAGGAGGCGGTCAGGCAGGCCTTAAGACGGAAGTGGCCCACCACAGGCCCATTGTGACCGAGAAGGTCGTGCACACGCACTTCTCTGTGCCACTCCCATATCCTGTAGAGTACGTCAAACACGTGCCCTATCCTGTGAAAGTCCCGGTGCCCGTCGTTGTACACAAACCTTTTCCTGTCCCCGTTCCAAAACCTTTCCACGTCACAGTTGAGAAGAAGGAGCCGTATCTTGTCGTGAAACATGTCCCATATCACGTGAAGGTCCCAGTTGAGGTACCTGTAAAGGTCCCGGTAGAAGTTCCTGTTCCTAAATTGGTACCTCATCATGTACCTCAACCTGTCATTGAGCAAGTCCCCTTAATTATCAAGCAGCACCCTGAGTATCAAGTAACCCATAAACCAGAAGCTTACAAAGCAAGATATTATGAAGAGAGTGCCGCTGGAACTGATAACATCAAAATTCCTGAAAATAATTATGAAATTCCAGTTCAGTCACATGATGCGAAGTATTACAACATCCCTGAAACGTACAAAGCGATAGTGCCTGAAACCAGTTACGGAAACTTTGCGCTCCCTCAACCCACTTATCAACATGCTGTTCTCGAAAGCAACCACTATGTTCCTGAGTACCAACAAGGAAGTTACTACGAAACTCAGTCTGCTAGTATCAGCAATCATGAGTTGGACAATTCTGGGGCTCACAAGGGAGATATCTATGCAGGTTTGGTGGGCAGCGGTTATTTGATTCATGGGCATGAACCAGAAAGTCACGGATACAGTTACCAGAGGGTCAACAGCTGTTGACACAAATACTAGTACAATTCTGTGAACAAGCGCCATATTTGTCTGCTTAAGACAAATCGTTTCATACCTCGTCAATCTTCATGTTTCGTTTACATCTGTTAGCAAACGACGCCAAGGTAGAAGTCACTCTGTCAGACTTGTAGGATATAGAGCAGACAGCCTGCGTTTGGACAGATTCCGTTTGGAACATCAAAGTTTTCCTTACAATAAAATCGGTCATAACCATTCTCATTTTTCACTTGTCATCGCCCATTTCATTCCATACAAGACCTCGACAGATGATACAGCATATAAACGTTTCAGACAAATCTAATCACTTATCTTCTCATTTTTCATTGATCACAGCAAATATCATGGAGTTTATGTATTCACAGCTGAAACAGCATTGAAGTACAAGTTCCTGCTTGAAATTTATGGATTCAATAACATAACCTCTGTCAATCCTCATAGAGAGATAATATCAGCCTCTCAAAAATAAAGTTCCTATATTTAAGGGTTCAATTTCGCTTTAAAAATTTATTTTTTTTTTTTTTTTTCATTACCATGATAGTCTAGAGATTCGAATTTCGGAGCCCTAATATTTGAAAACTTCACTGTAAGAAATTAAGGACAGATTCACTTAAATCACAGGTCATTAATGTTCACAGCAGCTGTGCGTCTCATTCAATGCATGGGCAATGCAACATATAGAACTTAAACCTAATCAACTACTGTCGAACAAAACCGTACAGTGGACTACTGTAATGTTCTTATCAGATTTATTTGAAGGAAGAAAGTGGCTATAATTTGTGTAACGACAAAACAAAAATGCCCCAAGTCTTCGCTGGATTCATGCTCCTAACAATACCTGCGTATATTACGCAGTTTCAACTTTAACAGGGTCGAGATTCGTTACAAATGAAGATGTTGAATTTATTTATAATAAACGTGTTTTCCAGAAAATGTATACATGTTCACTGTTATGTATTAATTTCCTTCACGGAACAATATGAAAGCCGAGAGTGGGCGTCCGAAATCCTTGCACCACTACGACTAATTATCAGTTGTCGATCCTTCTCATTTATCCCACCATCAACCCTGAGCCTTGAATAAATTGCATCAATTTGACGGTTGGGAGTTATGATAGTCACCGGAATTCAAGATACAAGCTCTGGAGTGACGGCTTCTGCAGTACAGACAGATCTCACAGCAGCAGAGTACATGTAAGGACTATCTTTATTATTAGCATACTGTTGTGTATTTTTTTCCTCGGCTCTGCAGCCCCAGTGGGCCTAGGCCTACCTCAATGAACTTCTCCGTTCACTTCAGTTTTTCTAGATCTTACACATTCGATAGGACTCCTTCGGCGGGTGATCAGCTTGTCGCAAGGCCTATACCTGTACACACACACAGAAAAACGCACACACACAAACTAAACATCCATGCCCTGAGTGGGATTCGAACACACGATCCCGGTTTCCAAGCGATCGAAGACAGTACATGGCGTAGACCGCTCGGCTACCGTGACTGGCCCTGTTGTGTATTACTATATACTATTATTATAAGATCGTGTACACAATAAATTCGTAATAAGTGAACCAATGTTACTTCAACTTAGTTTATTATGTATATTTGCTACATGTTTCGATCCAGTTGAAAAAGAAAATTAACACCTAAATTTTAACTGAGTTATAATGTTTTACTTTTTATGAGTAATATACAAATATATAACGAAACTTACGAATTGTAATGAAATGTATATTATCAAAGATCACAAATGTGGATCCACATTAGAAATACAACCCAGTAACGATTAGTACATTTCACGAAATTTTACTGATGATGATCCAGCTGGATCGAAATATGTAGAAAGTATACATAATAAATTAATGTTAGTACATTATAAAAGTGGCTCAAAATGGCGGCAGTCGTCTTCATTGCATGTTCTGCACCGCCTGCTTATGTTATGCTGAACTCTTTGGAAGATTCCCGGCATTTCCCGGATAGCTCCAGCTGCTACTGCAATTCTTGCCACAAGTTCATGTCGTGTCTCCACTGGGGTCTCCTAGACCAGGCTTTTTGTTATGTATCCCCAGAGAAAGAAATCCAATGAAGTCAAGTCAGGGCAGCGAGGGGCCAGTTTATTGGGCCTCCACGTCCAATCTGTCTGTTGCCAAAGTTTTTAACCAAATGCTCGCAGACATTAGTGCAGTGTGCTGGGGCGCCATCATGCTGGAACCACATTTCACGATGAGCTTCCAAAGGCACCACTTCCAGCAGCTTGCGTAAGGTCTCTTGGAGAAATTTTACGTAAATATCACCCGTAAGCCGCAGAGGTAAGAGGTAAGGGCGTCCTCTTTCACATTTCAGAGAGGCTAGCGTTCAAACAAAGAGTTTCCCGGCATTGATATATTAACAAAATACTACGTATGATCACATTGAACCCATTTACCTATCACAGAGCTATGTAACATATATTTATTTACACTCTGTAGAGCGTACCTCATTGTGACCTTAAAAGAAAGGCAAGAAGACATAATGTAATGTAATTATGAATAAATATAAAATAATTGATGCTTCTATTTCATGTCTATAGGTCTGCTCTTGAATAGCATTTCACACAACAAATTTTACGAGTTTACAATAAGGTAGGTGTCATGGATTAGCTCTGTCAAGGGATAATTTCAGTACTTCAAAATAAGTTTCAGAAAGAGGTCTGTAGGAAAATACATGCCATCCGAACACGTTACAATATGTTTCCTTTCTTCTTCTGCTTTGCCGCTACCGTATTAAATCTTGAATGTACTGAACATTTTGAAACTGTTGAATACAGACATGTCTCATTAACGAAAGGAATACGAAAGTGCGGTTAATTAATGGATAACACTTACCTACACACCTCATCTTGTAATAGGTGAAAGGACGGTGAGAATGCACCCACGTTAAAAATATTATTTCTTGATGTGTTTAAATGAATTGCCCAAAGCTTGGGCAGAGCACACACTAGACCTACCGGTGCCTAACTTTATATAAGTATCAATTTCAAATGGAATTGCTATATTTTTAAAATGCAGTTATACTGTAAGGAAAATTCCTTACAGTATAACTGCATTTCCGTACTTTCTACTCAGTTTTAATACGCAGTAAAATATATGTTAAGTATTCGTTGTACTAAAATGTGGCAAATATGTAGAAGTAATATTAAAACGTAATTTCTAAAAAAGAAAGAAGTTCTGAGAAGAACTGATAGTCCTTATGTAACATCCTCTCTGATTAGAGGATGGGTCTGTCGTTTACAATTGCTGCTGGTCCTTTCCATTGTAGTCATTCTCAGGTCCGAGTCCCGCGGGACTCGTGACCACATTTTACTGTATCAGGCTCGAGACTCCCCCAACTTCCCCGCATTTATATCCTTCAGGAACAAGGAGGCCGGTTATACCCCCAGACACTGGATTCCCTTTTCTTCCCACTCTCAAATGAACCGAACTAACTCTCTTAAAACTTCGGGACGACCGAATACAAGTCACCATGTCTTACAATTCCAACATGCAAAACTATAATTTTGCCTGTGGTTCTGTATGGGTGTGAAAACTGGACTCTGACATTAAGAGAGGAACATAGACTGAGGGTGTTTGAGAACAGGGTGTTGAGGAGAATATTTGGAACGAAGAGGGATGAAGTGACAGGAGGTTAGAGAAAATTGCACAATGAAGACCTTCATAACTTGTACTCTTCTCCAAGTATAATTAGAATGATCAAGTCAAGGAGGATGAGGTGGGCAGGGCACGTAGTACGAATGCGGGAGGAAAGGAATGCATGTATGATATTGTTGGGAAAGTCAGATGGAAAGAGACCACGTGGAAGACCAAGGCGTAGATGGCTAGGCAACATTAAAATTGATGTTAGAGAGATGGGATGGAATGGACTGGATCGATCTTGCTCGGAATAGGGACCAGTGGAGGGCTCTTGTGAACACAGTAATGAACATTCGGGTTCCATAAAATGCTGGGAAGTTCTTGAGTAGCTGCAAAATTGGGGGTTTCTCAAGAAGGACTCAGCTCCATGAGTATGTAAGTAAGTAAGTAAGTACTGTGCACACTGAAGAAAGCAGTCTTCTGGGATTTGGCACCGTGTATATGTTGTGTTAACCGACGTTTCGGAGGAACGTATTGCCTCCATCTTCAGGGTAGAAGAAAAATATATAAGAAATCTGCAAGCAAAGAGACCATGAGAACCGGTAAAAGCAGACTGATATGGAGGCGATACGTTCCTCCGAAACGTCGGTTAACACCACACATACACGGTCCCAAATCCCAGAAGACTGCTTTCTTCATAGTCACCGCCGTGAAAGCCTCAAATCTTACACTGTGTACACTGCTGTTGTTATTATTAAAATGACACAAATTGTCTTGTTTTTCTGTGTTTGTGTACAGGTAGAGGCCTTGCGACGAGCTGATCACCCGCCCAAGGAGTCCTACCGAATGTGTAGATCTAGTAAACCGAAGTGAACGGAGAAGTTCATGGAGGTAGGCCTAGGCCCACTGGGGCTGTAGTGCCAAGGAAAAAAATATTAAGGTAGAGCACAACGATAGTCATTTTCCACAGTTACGCAACTTGACGAGAACGCCCGGAGGATTTCCAGTTAAGACTATGCCAATATATTGCTTGTTACTTTTGTCTTGTAAGCTTGTCTGTCGGTATGGGACTGTTCACACTGAATAAAAAAACGTACATAGTACGAACAAGCTTGAGTAAAAGTTGTCTAAGGCGCTAGCTATTACGTAACTGGACAAAACCCTTCCTCTTCTGATGATGTTTTGACAGCTTTACTGCTCCGTATTCATCCGACTTCGTGATTCAGGACTTCGTATATAGAAATTAGAACTATGATTTTGTTTTATGGCATAAAACCATTACAGCTGTATAGTGAGGCTGTTAAATAATAGAACGGGCTGAAATACTTAGTGAAAAAGAAAAGAATAGGCGGAAGAAGGATAAATGAAAAATGACTGAGGGAGCAACAGACAAGGTCTGAGAGCGTGTGTAAGTGAACGTGACGTATATAAGCACAGGTGTCTTTACGTCTGTCTCTAGCAACAGAGCTGCAGTCAGCCAAATCGCACCAAGAGACATCGCCATGAAACTACATGTGAGTAAGATTATAATCATCATATAATTTGCGCCCGGGAAACAGAATGTAAGGGACGGCGTCAAACGAGGCACTTAACGCTCCTTAACTTGAAGGCTAATAACGACAGCGGGGGAGTGCGAATTGGGCAGTTATTCGTTGCAGGAAAGGAAAACTTGGAAACATTATTAATTTTGTTTTTATTGGCTTGGATTTAGGTCCACACTTTCCTCATTATTTTAATAGGAATAAATTTCCAAATATTCTGCTATATGAAATCAATGTAGAGAGACATCAAAGTATATTATATTAATTGGATTCCCATTAATCACATATTTTCTAAATTATCGATATATTTCCACCTTTTTTACATATTCTAAGGTTGTTGTACCAGGGATGAAGAGGAAAATTTATATAAGCACAACATAGGTTGAATCCAAGTTGTGATTATTATTACTATTATTATTATTATTCATAATTTGAGAATAAATTAATATATTATTAAAATTAATAAAACTAAGGATACATTTACTTTGTAGATTAGTTATTGTTATTACGGTTAAGTTGTGTAAGATGTCCCGCGCCTGTCCACACATAAACATGCCCACCCTCCCTAAATGCATGATTACATTACATTTACAGACCCAAGAAAACGAGTAAGGCACATTTTGAGCAGCCACAGGTCACTGCATCTAATACTCTATAAAAACTATAGCCAATTCACAGCTTTAATAAGACCTTAGTTTTGTTAATTTTAATAAGTAAAAGTAAAAAAGTAAAGCTATNTTACCTCATCGGGACTTGAACCCGCGACCTTCCGGCTTGTAGCATAGCCCCTCAACCAACTACGCTACCGCGTGCCCCATTAATTTTAATAATAAATATATTTATTTATTTTAGGTTTAGGATTAAACAATAATTACTATTTGGATTATATCTATAAACTACTGACATAAAGCTTCCGTTTCATTTTTGGTTCAACCGTCTTGAAGAGAGTCTAATGAGGGAAAATGTGATGTAGTTTCATGGATTTCTACGTTGCTTTCTTCATCATTCTTTTCCCTAGTAACAGATACATCGGGTCCCTTAAAATAATATTCGTATATCTTCATTGTAAGCATGGGAAAGAAACCTGTTATGAAGGCCGCAAGAAGGTCGCGCCATAGCTCAAGCGGTTAGTCGCTGGCTTCCAACCGCGGCGGCCCGGGTTCGATCCCGGGTCTGGTGAAGTGGGATTTCTGGTGGACAAATTGGCGCTGGGGCAGGTTTTCTCGGAGTACTTCGGTTTCCCCTGCCAGTCTTCATTCCACCAAATGCTCCACAATCACCTTCACCTATCATCTGGGGCTGGTACAATAGGACAGAAGTGGCCGCAGTACAAGGGACTTAGTCCCACCCCACTAACAACAGAAAAAGGCGACAAGAAGACATGTGTGGGAGCCCAAGAACCTGTATGTGTTCAATGCAAGGAAAAGCAAAGTCTAAACAAACAATCACTCACATCACAGAGCACAAATGTCTGCACAACGGCTACTGTGTACATAACAGTACACTGCATACCGTGTATATAAATTTGTATTACGTATTTAGTGTACTCAAGATGTGCGGTTCAAATTTCGTGACAGAATAATACGAGTAATAAACAAATAATAAATAATAATACGTATAAAGTATTGAGGGAGGAGATGATAGTGTTCCATGTACGAGATACAACATGAAAATACAAGCTATTTTTAAAGTTCTGAAACATTATTTTCCAATGAAAAATTCTACAACAGAAAGTAGACAGCCAATAAAACAAGATAATTTTTTATTCGTGTCTCTTAGAAGCCTTTATTTCCTTACATTTCATGTGCTTGTAAGAAATATCGGAGATACTGTGATAGAAAGTAACAGCGAAGCCTGGATAATGGAAAACCCGTCACATTCTTCGGTAGGGTGGGCTGCCTATTCGATAGGTACACATCACCTTGCCAGATATTGAGTCAGACTAAACAATTACACAAAAATGTAGAAAGAAGAAACATGATAAGTTTTGTGCCACTGAGTTACAAAATCTCAATTCCTATTCAGTATTTTGAGTATGAAGTCGTGTTATTCGTAGCAATATTAATTTCCTCCTTTACTCCCGAGTTTACACCAGTCCGACTCTGAATCTGTCTAAACACGCAAGTTTCCAGGACAGGTCTTCCAGAGAGAGAGAATGTAAATTGTATATGCTTTGTAGGAGTAAAGTTTTTCCTACAGTAACATACAGATTCGAGTCATTTGCTCTCCATCTCTTCGAAAAGGAGAAACGTTAGGCTCAAACGGAATGAAATGTTAGTGATTATGTGTTATTTATGAAAAAGCTTTCGAACGGACCTCTGGTGCAACACACTTCCATTCATGAATGAATGTAGCTTTTAAAGCAAAAAAACGTTTAATACAAATACAAAAAAAAAAATATTATGACGTGTATACACATTGCTAGGCAACGACTCGGTAAACACATTTCCGCGCGAGCCAACGTGGGCAAAAATAGAACACCCATTGCTAGGCAACGGATCAGTAAACACATCTCCTTAACAATAAAGGCTGTGTTTGTTGCGTGGTCTGTGCAAACTGGTTATAAGGAAGTGTTTGTCAGAGTACAGAACGGTAGTCGAGTCGAGAATAGAGTGGAGTTCGAGACGTCAGCCTACCGAGAGCTGAGCTGGGAATTGAATTGAGTTGGCGGTTGCAGAATAATGGCAAAAAGGAGTAAGGTTTTGAGAAGTAAACTTCATGTGTGATTTGAAGTGACAGTGAGACTGTGATAAATCTGTCCCAGGACACGACTAGTGAAGACTGAGAATCCTAGTGCGTGTGTAACGGTGAAATTGAAAGTGTGTAGAATAGTGATAGTACTGTATTGCCTGTAGTCACGAGTACTGTGCATAAGATGTCAATAAACCCAATCATTCAACCCAGAAACCGTCTTATAAATCACCCATAAGGTAGGAACATACACAGCGACATCGGTCGTACGGAAAATGTCGTACGATTTTTTTTTTGCCGTACGACCTCCTTTTCAGACTAGACCGACCAAATACATTTCTTTGCTCTCCGACTACCGTACGGTAGATGTCGCATGTCCTCGCGTATGAAAGCTAAAACTACACTTTATATTCTACTACTTGATGCGACATGAATGTTAGGAAGTCGTACGACCGATGTCGCTGTGTGTGTTCCTATCCTTACACATAAAAATATAATTAGAAATTACAAGAAGATCTCTAGTTGAAATCGAATTCCTGATCATTCGGTTTGTTATTTGGGTATTTGAAACTGTGGCTGGATGAAAATTTCCAGAATGTAAGCGATTTATTTGGAACGGTTGCTTCGAAATGTCGCTTGACTACAGACGGAAATAAAAAAAAAATACTCTAAATTATCAGCGCTGGCCTAAGACGAATTCAAGCCTTCATTTTTATGGAAGCTGTACTTTTATCTAGAATATTTCAAAACTATAACTCTGAGGATAACATAGTAGCTACATACAAATTACGTTATTAATCAATATCATTTTGTCATGCTAACTTCTACAGGGTAAGGTTCCGAAAAATCCCGCGCCATAGCTCAAGCGGTTAGTCGCTGGCTTTCCACCACGGAGGCCCGGGTTCGATCCCGGGGTCTGGTCAAGTTGGATTTGTGGTGGACGAAGTGGGGCTGGGGCGAGTTTTCTCCGAGTACTTCGGTTTCCCCTGCCAGTCTTCATCCCACCAAATTATCCATCATCATAATCACCCGGGGCAGGTACAATAGGCCAATCAGTGGCCGCCGTGCCGAGTGGAACCAGTTGGACTCCACCCCACACTAAGTTAATTTTAAGATTTAACATTCCGTAAACACATGCATTATTTACGCTTTACTACAGAGATGGAATGAGAACAGCCACAGTAACGTTCATATAGAAAACACCCAGATGCTTTATCATCCACACGCAATGCATCAGCCAGTGCCCCAAGATCTGACAAGCCATTCTTATTCTCTCCGGCTTATTATTTCTCTCTTTGCCACGCCCAGACCAGCATCGGATGTCGAGGTGTTGACTGTTGCTACTACCAAGTTTTAAAATAATGTTACATCCACGCCCCGCAATAATTTAACACATAAGTCATTAGTTAATTATTGTAATATCTTAATGTATTCAGTTGTATCATCTCCAAGTAGGAGCATGCTTAATTTTTATTTTATCGTCAGTTACAAGAAGATACAAGTAGTTGTACCTCATGTAAAAGTAAAAAAAAAAAGTAAAGGTATCCCTGTTACAGGCCGTGGAGGCCCATAGGGTTGTGAGATGTTGAGGTTCCCACATTTCTACACAATCGGCTCATAGATGGAAAGTTTGTCAGCCTTGCGCGCCGGCCTTGGTTTACTCTCAAGAATATTCCTGGTACTCATTTCTGTCAGAGGCTAAGTCGACCACAGGGCCATAATGCGGCTGGAAGGATTAGATTAATTGAAAGAAATCCAATGACCTCATCGGGACTTGAACCCGCGACCTTCCGGCTTGTATCATACTGCCTCAACCAACTACGCTAGATCTGTGTATACTGCCGTAATTAAAGTAATTTTTTTAAGAAATATTCAAAACAGAATTTTGAAAAGTAGCGATAAGATATACGAATCTACTGTTGCTAGTATGTGTTCGATACATGTCACAGTGTAGTCGTGTCGCGTGTTCAAATTCAACCGCCGTTGGGCAGGCTTATAGTGAAAATTGAGACAGTGAAAGTGTTAATATAATATCCCATTATTTCGTAACGATTTCTGAGTTGGAATATTCCTTTCAGACATTCGTCTTGTTTCTTGTGGGCGTGGTGATGGCCGAAGAGGAGCAAGCGAAGCATGAGAAGAGGGGGCTGGAGGACCTAGGAATTGGCGGCTTTGAGGGTGGCTACAGCTACGGGGATGGTCACAGTATTGACCAGAGGCAAGAGCACGTCAAGACTATTGTCATCACCAAAGAGATCAAAGTTCCCGTCCCCCAGCCGTATCCAGTTGAGGTCATCAAGAAAGTTCCATACCCTGTGAAGGTCCCTGTGGAGGTCAAAGTTATAAAACCCTACCCAATTGAAGTACCCAAACCTTACCCTGTGTATGTAGAGAAAAAGATCCCCTACCCTGTGGAAAAGAGAATTCCTTACCCTGTCAAGGTCCCTGTTGAGGTACCTGTCCCTGTTAAGGTACCTGTCCATATCCCCAAACCCTACCCTGTCCACGTGCCTAAACCCGTCCCTGTACCTCAACCTGTCTACATCGAGAAAAAATTCCCGATATACACCAAGAAACCTGACATCTATAGCGGATTTGAAGGCCTCAGCTTTGACTCCGGTCACGGCGACTTTGGTTACATTGCTAGCTCATATTAGATCATAAAATAAGAGTTATATCTCCTTATCATTTTCATTTTCATCTTCATTATTGTCATTATTTCATGAGTGCACACACTCACCTCACCTCATCCAGTCATATTCATAGCAATAACAAGAAAGTTTATACTATACTAAAAGTAAGTTCAGTAAGTGCATTTTGTACAATCAAAGAATTTTGATCGAATAAATAAAAGTTAATAATGGTAATTCTCTGTCAAACTGTTGGGCCTGAAAATATCCTGTCAACATTTCAACTGAATTCCATCATTTCCTTTCATAGTATGTCCTGATTTCACATACGCCACTTTGTGTTGGAGAATTCTGTTGTGTACGGGCTCATAAGCTAAATTATAACACCTACAGCATTTTATTCTGCATATATTTTTTAAATTTATCGTGGTGTTGCGTCAGCAAGCGGCAGCATGTTTATATTTTCATATAAGTGGCAACTTCGCAAAAACAGAAGTGGGTTAGGCCTTAAATCCTATTCCTATAAGGCCCAATGCGTTCTTGACCTTTCCATCTCTTCTGGGCCTTCCCTCATGAAACTAAATTAAACATATTATATATGTTGCTGTCTCGTCACCAAAATGCAGGGCAAAATCATGACACAAAGATAGGAAACAGATGTTTTGAAAATGTGGCATAGTTCAGATATTTTGGAACGACGATAGCAAATCAAAACCTGATTCAGGGAGAAGTTAAGAGGAAATTGAACTCACGTAATGCTTGCTACAATTCAGTCCAGAACTTCTTGTCTTCTCGTCTGCTGTCCAAAAACATAAAAATTAGAATATACAGAACTATAATTTTGTCTTTAGTTCTCTATGGGTGTGAAACTTGGTCTCTGATATTAAGGGAGGAACATAGATTGAGGGTGTTTGAGAACAAGGCGTTGAGAATATTTTTGGACCGAAGAGGGATGAAGTGACAGGATGTTGGATAAAACTGCATAATTAGAAGCATCATAACTTGTACTCTTCTCCAAGTATAATTAGAATGATCAGGTCAAGGAGGATGAGGTGGGTAGGGCATATAGCACGAATGGGGCATACGAGGAATGCATGTAGGATATTGGTGGGAAAGCCAGAAGGAAAGAGACCACTGAGAAGACCAAGGCTTAGGTGGGTGAATAATATCAAAATTGATCTTAGAGAGATAGGATGGGATGGTATGGACTGGATTAATCTGGCTCATTGTAGGGACCAGTGTATGGCCCTTGTGAACACGGTAATGAACCTTCGGGTTCCATAAAATGCTGGGAAATTCTTGAATAGCTGCAGATTTGGCTTGTCCTCAAGAAGTGCTCAGCTGCATAAGTAAGTATTTTTTTTATTGCTAGTGGGGTGGGACTAAGTCCCTTGTACTGCGGCCACTTCTGGCCTATTGTACCAGCCCCAGATGATAGGTGAGGGTGATTGTGGAGCAACTGATAGAATGTAGATTGGCAGGGGAAACTTAAGTACTCGGAGAAAACCTGCCCCAGCACCAGTTTTCCACCACAAATCCCATTTGAACAGACCCCGGGATCGAACCCGGGCCGCCGCGGTGGGAAGCCAGCGACTAACCGCTTGAGCTATGACGCTGCCAAGTAAGTAAGTAAGTAAGTAAGTAATGTACAGTATATACCAGCCATTTATACATACAAACTATGCTAGGAAATTATATATACACAAATTATATTTAATTAGTGCTTACATCAAAATCGTAAATGTTCAAAGACTCAGACTTAATAAAAATCAAACTACGTAAGTGGCCTCCGTAGTCTAGAGGTAACGTTCCCACCTCATGACTCGTAGTACGCGGGTTCAAATACTCGGCGGAGGTCGTAGAACTTTTTAGGGCGGAAAAATTCAGGGAACTAGTCCTCCGGGAGGGACTTTAAGCCGTGGGTCCCGTGTCGTAGCTTTACGGCACGTAAATGAAACTCACCTCCAAAGGATGTCATTGAGCCAGAATTGCGGACGTCTGCCGCCCAACAGCAGTCACTAATACCTCCGGTAGATGGGGGAAGCATTATAGATACTTCTCAGCCAGTAGAGCCGGTCTCGCTGGCTGGGCGGGACTGATTGTAAGCACCAATACCGGTAGGATATAGAGGCTGGTAGAAATCATAGAGGGAAGCACAATGGACCACTACAGGTCTAAGTGCATGGGGTAACCCACCCTCTCTAATAACTAACTAACTAATCAAATTACGTTGTTGTTTCCTAAAATATTTTAAATCTCACATTTTCAGCACACAATTTAGCTGACTGTCGTCAGGAAACAGGAGCGTTATCTGCAATAATAAATTAGTACGATAGACAATAAATGAAACCTAAGGATAACGGGAGTATAGACAACAGACAACAAATCTTCAAGATATGAGTACTCTAATGTGGAGCTCAACTTTCCAGTTTATATTTTAAGGACATGTTAATCCATAAGACATATTATGCAAAATATCTTAGTAGGGCACGGTATTGGGCAGTCTGCTATAGGTGTTATATTGTGTGCCTCCTGAATTGTAAAGTAATTGCCTTTTTCTTATTCTTTTTCTTGTCTTCTTGTTCTTCTTCTCCTTCAAATTCTACCTGTACTATTCTTTTTTTTTTCTTCTAAATCTTCATTTCCATCATCCTTTCTATTCTGTCTTCCCGTTGCTCTGTTCTTCTTCCCCTTCTTCTGCTCTTACTCTTTTTACAATTTTTCCCTGACGTTTCTCTCAGTCTTCCTTCATAAATTAGAGCACTGTTACATGTGGAATAAATGAAAAAGAATTTTGTTTTTAAGAAACGACAGGAATAATTGGAGCGAGGGTCACTCCTCAGCAAAGCACATACCACTGCAATGTCAGAGATAATAACACGAGAAATGTGGAGAACCATTCATGATAGAAGAGAATTTCGAAGACGTTTCCCTTGTTTGCAAGTACACCAATCAGCCACAGTCGTATCTGTTTAAACACGGTGGTTGTGCCACGCTCTGTTGTGACTGAGGGGTACGTGGAGGCATGTTCTGCCTCACCAAGTGCAGTTACAGTACTGCAGGTGCTCCCTGATGACACCGTTACCACTGCATGGCGTACTTGTAAGCCTGACACACACGAAATCCCCACATTCCACTGCTGAGGTATTTCGGTTTCTCCAGAATTAAGAACCTGGATTATCGTGGCCAATTGTAACGAATTAACATCCACCTGTGCCTATGTCATGGTTAAATAGCATTCCAATACTGGAAAAAATGGAGCGTTCTTACTGAGATTCCTTGGAATAAATCGTTTAACACAAGGATAGAGTAGATCACCTTTCGATAACTCATGGGCGATTAAAGCCCTTCCGGTAAATGCTCCCACCATACGTTTGCCACTACTTTGTGATCTCCCCCACTCTGATATCCTTTTCCACTCCTACAGTACTTCGGAAAGTTCAGCTGCGATCAGGCATATGGTACACACCCACACGCCCGTGGAAGATAATATTCTGTCGTCTTCTCTTCTATTTAAATCTGCGTTTAATTACAATTATATAGAAAGCAGGAGCCTCATAGTATTACTCCAATCTAATTCGTTTCTGCTCAAACTACCCCCTCAGCTAAACCCTTAGGGTCAACTTTCTTCCATGTCGTACAGAGTCCTCTGATAAAAGCAAGCTCACACGCTAAGTATTTCAAGGGAGCCCTAGCTACGTTCTTCGCCAAGCAAGTTTAGAATCTGACCTCACACGCTCAACTGTGATTGGTGTTTTGTACGAGAGTATAAAATTGTGTGCTTATATGCATTAATTTGTCCAGAAGATAATGCACAGATATGGGTTTGAGAAAGCAGTTTGCTTTAGAAGTGCCTTTCAGCATTCATGAGGAAGAGACCTACGTAAACAGAATTCGTTTTTCTGATGAAATAATGTTTCGCAGGCAAAATTTGTCGCAAAACCTTCCCTGACTTCGTCAGACGCCCTAGCCGACGTATCACAGATTTGCATTTATGTGCTCCTTGGTTCGGAAACACCTGATTAAACTTAGGTCGAACACATATGTACGAATTAAAATCTGCCACCTACAGAACGCAACCCGGAAGGCAATTTCACTCAACCTCAAGCAAAACGTGACGGGACGTGACGGGACGGATCGGGACTGGCGAGACGGATGGAGCTGTTCCGCTTGCGGACGAGGCGATTTGTGCAAGCATGAACAGAACTAATACAGCGGCAGTACCACAGGAAATTTTTCGCAGCCCATTTTCTTCTTTAACGTTGTACATAAGGCATTGATATTTGTTGACAAATAGGGCAGGAAATAGTTTTAATTAAAATCTTGCCAACAAACCTAAGCCACCTAAGTGATCAAGGCACTAAAGTTATTTAGTTTAAAAAGATGTAAGCTTTCTCACTCTACCCTTATACGTGCTCTATATTCCACCCAACTCATTCCCTTAATAAAAGACAAAAAATGTTAATTTGTCCCTGTGCTTAACTAATTAAGCACTACGTCATGGAGGCGCATGGGGGGGTGGATGTATTTTCTACATTTCCTTGACCCCGGCACTAGTTAGAGGTGAGTGGTCAGCTAAACGCTCCGGACGATTTATCCCAGAGAAAGAGGCCATTGTACTCATTGGATAGGAAGCAGGGTGGTCCCCAGGGCCGGTCTGGAAGAGGGGGAGAGAAGAAAAATTTTACCCCTACAAGAATTCGAGCTCCGCCCCCTCGGCCATCCAACCAATAACCAGTTGTTCTACCGAGTGCGCTGTCCTGGATTTCTTTGGAGGAACTCAGTGAAACCACAAAAAAACCTCAACCAATATAGCCTGTGTCCCGGCCGGAGTTCGAATCGCTCACATCCCGCATATAAGCCTAAAGGTTCGGCCACACAGAGCGCTACGCTATGTTCGCTACGTACTCTGTGCACACTCTGCGACGAAGCTAACATAGGGAACATAGCGTAAGTAGCGTACGTAGCGTACGGAAGTCTGTGTGGCCAGTCACATTGGCAATAAAGGGAGATATTTTTCTGTTCGTATAGCGAACATTGCGTACGTAGCGCTCTGTGTGGCCGAACCTTAAGAGTTACTATACTATCTCAGCTACCTTCTAAGCATACCTGTTTTATTTCATTGTGTTGATTACAGGGAGTCAAAAGTTGATAAATGGTTCTGGTGGGGTGCACTGACGCCAGTAGGTGCGCACGATTAATTACCAGAATGCCACATGTTAAGTAGGGTTCTGCAGGCAAATCCTAGCTCGACCGCCTAATGGTGAGCCCTGGGCAACATATCCTTGGGTGAGAGCGCAGATGTGGCAGGCTAAGAAGGGTGAACGGTGAGTGTCCGGGGCCTTTAAACTGGACTTTTCGGCTAAGGGAAGGACATCCACTACAGAAAAACCGAGGGTATGGGGGGGCTCTTTAGACGTTATGTAGCCAGCTCCCTAAGGGAGTACACTATGACAGAAAAACATTCGTCCTCTTGGTTAAGGGGTTTGGGTAAAGGCTAAGAATCTCTCCCTAGAAACATTACTTGCTCAGAAACCCCCTAAAAAGGGGAGACAAAGGTTAAACTTAAAAGGACCGTATAGCCAAAGAAGTTGCTAAAATCTCTACTTCTCAGGTCACACAAAACCTTCAGGAGTTGTACAATATTAAACAGAAACTGTAAAATTCACACATGTACACACAGGCAAGTCAGGAAATTTCTGCTTTGATTTATTTTAAAGCTCCTTGTGCTTCTACACTGATTACTTTGCGAGCAAGCAGAAGCGCCGACTCCACACTTTTCCGCGAAATGCGCTCTCCTTTCCTTATATACGAAAGAGGAGCAGCGTTTTCTTTTCGTCAAGGTAATTATTCAGACTGTAGTGACAAGCGGTAGCGTAGTTAGTTGAGGCACTATACTACAAGCCGGAAGGTCCCGGGATTGAATCCCAATGAAGTAGATATTTTTCAATTTACCTAATCCTTCCAGCCGCACTATGGCCTTGGCGTCGACTCTGCCTCTAAGAGAAATGAGTATCAGGAATATTCTTGGGGATAAAGCGCGGCCGGCGCGTAAGACTGACAACTACACCACCATCTGTGAGCCGATTGTCTAGAGAATATGGGAGCCTCGACATCTCACAACCCTATGGGCCTCCACGGACTGGTACAGGGATACCTTTATCTTTACGTAATTGTTGAGACAGTTGTTTTCTGGGTTCTGAAACCTTGTAGTAATTTAAACAGAAATTTCTCCTTCTGTGACGATGGAGAAATGATGCTCTTCCGAAACACTGGTATCCCCCTACGACACTAACCAATGTGACGAACCAGAAGACCGGGGTCCGAAATTTGAGTTTGTCTTCAGTCTCTTTTCCGCCACCTGTGCTATTGTTAACTTCACTCTAAACGTAATTGCAGGCCTGCATAAGAGAATATGTAATTAATATTGGAGGAGTTTAATTATATGTAGTCATTAAGGTTGACATTAACTGCACGTGGATCACTTCTCTCGCACTTTGTGTAAGAGAGAGGGAGATAGTTGTTGGGATCGGTGAAGGGCAGTTACGTAACAATTAAATATTGCATGTGCAAATGAGTGAGGTGCAACTGGAATCAAGTGCCTGTCTATTTTGTCCTATGCAGAGCCAAGGCAGTCTGTAACAGAACTGGAACGCAGCCTTTCATTTGACAAGCTATGCATAATGCCAATTCGAGAAAGAGGAATCTATTATTAAAAAAACAGAACAGGTAATGCAAACAATTTTTTTAAAGAAAATTTGAATTTTTATTTTATTCATCTCAGTAGACATGTCTTTCTCTCTCTCCCTTTCTCCTCCCCCCCCCATTTTGGAGCATAGGGCATCCGTAAAACACTTCATTTCACTTCAGTTTCTTCATCCTAAGACAGTCAGTAGGACCCCTTGGACGGGAGAGCTGCCCGTCGCAAGTCCATTACCTAACACAAACAGAATAAACATACACAGACATCCATGCCATGAGTGATATTCGAACCCACGGTTCCGGTGTTAGCGCGGGCGAAGACGGTTCATGCCTTAAGGTTCGGCTACATAGAGCGTTACGCTATGTTCGCTACGTACGCTACGTATGCTGCGTAAGCTGTGTACATTCTGCGACGCAGCTAACATAGGGAACATAGCGTACGTAGCGTACGTAGCGTACGGAAGTCTGTGTGGCCAGTCACATTCGCAATAAAGGGAGATATTTTTCTGTTCGTATAGCGAACATAGCGTACGTAGCGCTCTGTGTGGCCGAACCTTTAGACTGCGCGACCTCTGTGACAGACATTAAATTACAGAGAGGAAGAATTTCAGGTACAATTATATGCTTTGGAGAATGTGTGAGCAAATGGGAGAGAACAGAGAGTCACTACTCTCAGAATATTACTGCCAGGAATGTCACTGCTCACTCATGTACTTTTAAAGGATATGTGGCTAAGTGAAGAAGAATGAGGTGTGATTGTATGCTTCATGCATCTCTCATCCCATCCTCCCTGATTTTATCACTATAATATTATTATACCTGGAGTGTTCAGAAACTGTAGAATTCCTCATTCACTTTTCTCCAGCCTCACAGTACTTCTGCTTTCTTAGATCGAAATTAGGTCGTACTGTAGCTCTGGCGGTTATTACCCGGTTTCTCACTCTGAAGGACACGTGCCTAATTCCAGGACTTCGAAATCGAAATTCTTGGGAGACAAAGTCGTATTGGGCTAGGTTTCTCTCCGAATACTTCGGGTTTTCCCTGCGTCTTTCTACCACTGCTTTTTTCCCTTCATCTATCATCAGGGGCTGGTACAACGGATCCACTTGCTGCACAAGTACCATAGACCTCAGTACCATGCCAAAAACAAAAATAAAAATACTCTCACAAGTACCTTTTCTCAAGCCCCTTCCTTTTATTTTTTTTATGAAAAAAAAAACAATCTTAGCTTTGGAACCAGATAGGGCATAAACATTAAGCAGGGGTGCTAACCAATCAAGTGAGAAATGTGGTACTTCCCAAGTAATTGTAGTGCTCTGTTGTTTGTAGTAATCGTGGCATATATAATTATATGCGGAATTTATACTTTTAAACCGTGCCATAGCAGGGTCCGAATGGTTCTTGAAAAAAGATAACCTTAAGAGAATCCAGAAATACAATCACCCTTCACTGGAGATCTTAAATCCAGAGGAAAAACTTGTTACTTCTGACCTACAGAGTGTAGAAAGGAAGCCAAGTACAGAATCCGTTACAAAATGCGGAACATATCGGAGCGAATAGCAAAACTCTTCGTGTAGCCTCTATCCATACTGCGGACAAGATTAGTAACGTCTGGAGAGCAATGACGTCACGTTCACAAAAGCAAGCTGATTAAAAATAAGCGAGCTACATACGGAATGCAACGATCTCAGAGCTAGTCAAGGAATTTCCGCTATTTTACAGAACTCGAAGTACATTACCTATTTCACAAGAGCCTGCAATTGGCTCCCTTCTTCGGCCACTTAATTCATTTCACTTCCTCACTCTGCATTTTCTTAAAATTAATTTGAATATCATTTTCCCATTTACACTCACACGTTGGAAAGGATTTCTTTCCTTCCTTCCAACTACAGTAACGTGTGTTTTTCTAATCTCTTATATGTCCCGTCAGGTTTTTCCTCCTTAAGTCGATCACTCTCGTATTCGAGAAGAAGCATAAATTATGCAGATCATTATATGATTTCCTGTAGCTTCTTCTTAAGCTCATTTCCTCATTTTAAAGTCTAAGTATTTTCACAGCACCTTGTTCTTAACCACGAAACCTTCCTTTACTATGAGACCAAGTATTACGCCCAAGCCAAATTGCTGATTTCGTACTGTGAGGTTTACGTTTATAGAGAGAAGAACGTAAAGACACATGATTCTGTAGCGAATGGTACGAAGCAATATAGTTTCTCCGTAAATTTAATTCCTACTTGCTGGTTCCGTTCCAAAATATTTTTACTTTGCCATGTTTCCGAAAGAACTGTTAGGAATTTTTGCGATATGGTTTTGATCACCGTTCTGCTGATGAAACATGAATATATATAGACACGCTTTATTTTCACTTTCTTCTGAACCAACCACATAAATAGCCGTTAATAAAACTTATGTGTTCTATGTTCTTTATGCTTTTGCACCTAAAAATTTAAAATTATCAACATAGGACAGATAATAACGTTTCGCATAAAATTTAAATTCTTTCTGCTTGTAATGGAACTTCCTGGAAGGTATATGAACGGTAAAAATACTGGAGCAACTCGACAAAGACAAAAATGTGCACTTATACAATAAATATATGTATATATATGTCTGTCTATGCGCTTCTCTGTGTGCGTGTGTGCGCGCGCTTTTTATAGGCGAAATAAGTTACGGGATCCGACAGGATGCAGCTGTAGAGATGAAAGAAACAGGATTAAAATGTCGACCGAAGGCAGACTTTCCTGTCTTCAAAATCTCAGAGCGAATGCCAGGACAGTAACTCAAATTGGTCTCAAGCGGTTAGTTGCTGGCTTGGCCGCGCCATAGCTCAAGGCGGTTAGTCGCTGGCTTCCCACTGCATTCCCGGATCTGGTCAGTGGTGGACAAAGTGGTTCTGGGACGGGTTTGCTCCGAGTACTTCGGTTTCCCCTGCCAATCTTCGTTTCACCAAATTCTCCATCATCATAATCACCCGGGGCAGGTACAATAGGCCAATCAGTGGCCGCCGTGCCGAGTGGACCCAGTTGGACTCCACCCTCCACTAAGAGAATTAAAAAAAATTAAAACTCAAATTGGTCCACGAGCGCTTCTTTCTATGTAATTTCCCATTACACGTTTACTTCGGTTCTCAGAAATAAAATACCTAGGTATGACTATAGACAACAAACTAACACGGAAGCAGCATATAGTCAAGAAACGAAAAGAAGTAGACCTAACCATTAAACATCTAAACTGGCTAATAGGCAGAAAATCAAACCTAACAGTCGAAAATAAAATTCTGATCTACAAGACTATAATCATTCCTATTTGGACGTACGGCCTGGAACTTTGGGGCTGCCCCAGAAAATCCAACACAGCAATAATCCAAAGAAGCCAATCTAAGATCCTACAAATGATAGTCGACGCACCACGGTATGTCTCCAACGCAACTCTCCGTACCAATCTCGGTATATCTCCCGTACAAGACGTCATCCAACAAAAAAAGCAATAGACATCACAACAAAATCATAACTCACGAAAATCCACTCCTAAAGACACTATCGACAGGAGAAGACAACAGACGCCTCAAACGAAACTGGCCAATTGACCTGATTTGAATTACTGAGGATTCGCCGCTGGACGCCTCCTCATCATGTCACCTAAACACCCACAACATTAGCTTATAGAATGTATATTCTGATTGCTGATTAAACAAAAAAAAAAAGAACTTCAGTTCCATCTGTCATACGGGAACCATCGACAAAGAAACGAAGGGTAATTAGTGGGGTATATTGACCCAGAACAATGAACTGTAGATGTCATGTTCTTTCATACAATGCCAGGATATCCTGTACAATATTGAGCGTAAATATAATAAAGTTGTAGCCGAATTATTTTTAACACTTAAACAATATTTCTGGCTTTCCTTATGACTAAATTATCTTTTACTACTTTACTGATCATAACATTTGCATAAACGTAATAACAATAGACTTAATATACTCTTATCTGATTGAGTTTCAGTAGTTCCCTTCATACAGCATACAAGCTATGTTCGTTATGCAATGGCAATGATTTTATCAGCTCCTCTCCTTAGCTGTTCTGCTACACGATATTAGGATATATCCGGCGAAGGATGATACTTTTACAGTGGGATTTTCTGGTTATGATAAGGAACAACTAATATTCCAGGTGTATATAAATGTTTCTGATGAATATAACTGCTCTATCCTCCACTCTGAAAATTGAGACGTACTTCTCCGAAAATTTGATTGCATGTCATAACTAACAAAGAATAGCATTCACTGCTATGAAAACGGCAGCTCATGCATAATACATTACCTGTGTCAGTCTGCAATTATACACAGTGTATAGGTATGTTATATCAGTGAGTAAAATATAAATATTAATCAATATTGAGGCACTATGCCACAAGCCGGAAGGTCGCGGGATCGAACCTCGATGAAGTGGATTTTTACAATGTACCTAACCCTCCCATCCGCACTATGGCCCTGAGGTCGACTCAGCCTCTAACAGAAATGAGTACCTGGAATATTTCTGGGGGTAAATGGCGGCCCGCGTGTAAGGTTGACAACCTCAGCGTCATCTGTGGGACGATTATCTATAGAATGTGGGAGCCTCAACCTCTCACAACCTCATGGGCCTCAACGGCCTGTTGCAGGGATACTTTTACTAATTTTTATTTATATATTTTATACTTTACGTAAAATAAGAAAGCATTTTATTTAATGAATAAGTAATATGTTTCGTGTGATGCCCAAATTATAGTTAAACTGATAGGTAAGGAATGCTTGGGAAATTTCGTGCGTTGGGTGAGATATATTGGTGAAAATAATTTAAATTTAAGAAAGTAATTGTAAGGAACTAACTGGACATCCATGCAGTACAAGGATCTATATAAAGTTCTGTTTAGTGTGCAATATAGGTTTTGTGAAATGAAAAGAATCCAGAAAGTCAAAATTCCTGAAATTGCAAAAAATTCAAGGATATTTTGATCACCGAAAGGGCTATTGAATCACTTTTACATAGAGTTATATATTTTTTTTTACAGGTAAGCTGTTTTCTAACCTGAGCTCCTATATAAACTTCATCAATCCACATTTAAAGCTTTTGACATATAATCTATTCGCATTTTAAAGCTGAATTTCAACAAAACACTTTGAACTGCAGAAACAGCATGGAAAGTGTCAGGTACATCTTCATGTCTTCATAGTTCTTAGTTTTAGCTCTACTTGTATGTGCCTCAGAATCTCATTCTGGCGCTAAACGACGGGGTCCCTATTTTATTTCGCGCTTTCTCGCGTTTTCTCGCTCTTTTCTGTGTTTGGTATGTTTTCGCAAAAAAAGTACCGTCTTCTGGTTCCAAGATTCCACAGGCAATTATTTTTGTTAATTCCCTTATGGGGTGGTGGAATCCAACTGGGTCCACTCGACACGGCGGCCACTGATTGGCCTATTGTAGTTTGCTCAGGGTGATTAGGTTGATGGAGAATTTGATGGAATGAAGATTGGCAAGGGAAACCCAAGTACTAGGAGAAAACCTGCCCCAGCGCCACTTTGTCCACCATAAATCCCATTTGACCAGACCCGGGATCGAACCCGGGCCGCCGAGGTGGAAAGTCAGCGACTAACCGCTTGAGCTATGGCGTGGACCTTCCACAGACAATGTCCCTGGACTAATAAAAACTGTAAGTATTTCAGGAGAGGACGGACTGAGCAAAGCCAGTGACACTATTTCTGTTTGATCCAGAAGTACTGTATCACAGGTTGCAAAATTTGGATGAAGGGAAGGGGTTATCATCTAACACACCTCTGGAATTGTAAAGGTATAATCCAATACATGCGAGTCTTTTCAGGACATTGTCCACTGTTTCACTTTTATTCCACGATCCGGTAAACAACCTTCGGAATTTGGATTCGTTGATCCATGCTTTTGGATTATTATGCATATACGACGCAGGTTCCTTATAGTAATTGTAATCCAGTGATTTTTACATGGTTCCATGAAGAGATTGTAAGAAACTGCTCCGTAGTCTACGGGTAACGTTCCCACCTCATGACTCAAGGTACGCGGGTTCAAACCCGGCGGAGGTCGTGGAATTTTTAAGGGCAGAAAATTCAGGGAACAAGTCCTCCGGGAGGGACTTTAAGCCGTGGGTCCCGTGTCGTAGCTTTACGGCACGTAAAAGAACCTCATGTCTCTAGGAGACCTATGAGATAAATTAGGCAACAATTTCCCGCCCAAGTAGTTTCCAATGCCTCTGGTAGATGGGGGAAATATCAGGTACCGACGGCCGTTCTCGTTGGCTGAACGGGGCTGTTAGCACGCACCAGTACCGGTAGGGTATGGCGACAGTAGAAATTAAAGAGGGGACGCATAATGGATCAGTAACTGGTCTAACATTTTGGGGAAACCCACCCCCACTAATAATAATAATAATAATAAGAAGAAGAAGAAGAAGAAGAAGAAGAAGAATGCGCACGGTAGTAATTCAAACCCTCCAGACAGGAAAGAGACGCATATTCTTCCAATATGCGTATGCAACTGCCTGAAGTGTAGCATTGTTTAAAATACTTAGACCATTTGAAAAACTCAGTCCCATTCAATGCAACGGGGCTAGGTCATTTGCGCAGTTGACTGAACCGGTAAATCCTCCTCATGCGATTCCAGAATCCTCACATACTTGAAAGCGACCAACAAAAGCAAACAGCAAAACCATATGTGTCACACTTTCTCCGTCTCCCACGGTTTCTTGTCATTTGCTTCCTCTTTGAGAAACAATTCCTTTCTCAAGGAAATTTTTCTTTGGAAATCCAGTTTCATCCATGTTGAATAGTTTATCAAGATTATCATGAACTCTTAACTCTTCTGTAATTTTCTTGGGTAGGAGAAACTACTCTTATACAACATGCTTCTTTATTTCTTCCGTCCTCATATTTGATAAGCCCTCTAAAGTTCTGAGACAAAAAAGTATATTCCTATTTAACAAGCGGTGAACCAGACTGTATCCATATTTTGATCTTATTTCTCCATGGATGTACGTAATTCAAGTTCGGTTTCCACAAAAGTTGAATGTTGCTCTACGAACTTAATATGATTGCAACGAAATTTATTCCAGCAAAGTTCTTTAATCTATCGCAGAAGTTCTCTATTATGTCACTGAAAAATTGGGGGTGACCGGGTTTTGGTTTCGACTTCTGTAGAACTCTATCATTTTGAATTTTTGTTGAAGGCGACCGACTACAAAACGTATGTGAAGGAAAGTAGTTTGAATCAGAAACAGTTAAAATACTGACTTTCCCCCTCATTACGCAGCTAACATCAATCAATTCAATCATTTGTTCACGGATTGTACGTGCCCTTCCTTCTAAAATTTTGACTGTCTGAAGTAGAAGAAAATGTCAGTCACAGAACCTGAAGACAAGCGGGCGAAGAATCCCCTCCCCATTGACCACAAATGTGAAGTTTCATTGAATTCTAACAAAGCAGCAGTAGTAATAAAGCGAATCAGCGAAATATCCAGGCTTTCTCGTGTTACATACTCACATCTTTTGGTATATATACAGTAAAGTAATAATATATATTTAAGCATGTATTTTTTTTATTGTTAATGGGCTGGGACTAAGTCCCGTGTACTGGGGCCACTTCTGGCCTATTGTACCAGTCCCAGCTGATAGGTGAGGGTGACTGTGGAGCAATTGGTGGAATAAAGATTGGCAGGGGAAACCGAAGTACTCGGAGAAAACCTGCCCCAGCGCCACTTTATCCACCACAAATCCCACTTGATCAGTCCCGGGATCAAACCCGGGCCCCCGCGCTAGGTATTTAAGCTTGTAACATAACTTAAGGTGCGGCACATGGCCACGTAGTTGGTTTAGGCACTATGCTGCAAGTCGGAAGGTCGCGGGTTCGAGTAACGATGAGGTGGATATTTTCAATTTACCTAATCCTTCCAGCCGCACTATGTCTCTAGGGTCGAGTCAGCCTCTAAGATAAATGAGTGACACGAATCTTCTTGGAGGGTCAAAGGCGGCCGGCGCATAGGACTGACAACCTTACCGCCATCTGTGAGCCGATTGTCTAGATAATGTGGGAACTTCAGAGATGCCTTTACATAATTTATGTTTATTTTTCAGTTCACTTAATTTACTCAGACGCCTAATGAACTTTCGAATCAAGTTTCTAATTACAGAATGATTTCCAAAACAAAAAATTGAAATTTTCAAGAAGTAATGTACAGCTCGTGCACACAACAGAAGATTCTTGAGTGGAATGCAGCCAACTTGGGTGTCTAACCCTGAAAACTGTCTACGCGGTGAAGGAATTGGTTAACTAACTAACTAACTGAATAACTAACCAACTTCATGGAGCTGTTCCCTTCTTGAGAAGCTGCCAATGGTGTAGTTTCAAATTTCTCAGCATTTTGTGGAACTTGAAGTTTCATTACCGTGTTCACAAGAGCCCTCCACTTGTCCCTATCCTGAGCCGATAGATCCAGTCCATACCACCCCATCCTTCTCTCTAAGGTCCATTTTCAAGGAATTGGTTAACTTAATCCAAATAGTTCTTGAACGAAAGAGCCTCGACGTACCAAATATATTCTTCTAACGTGAGCTAATGAGAAATAAATAGAGCCCAAAGCACCGATTACATAACCTTGATATATACGTGTTACATAAGTAACATGACACCCACTTTTGCAATATCTCACAGTCACTCAGATAACCACCAACAATCGCATTACCTTGTGTCAGGGTCCTCTCATTCACCGCAAGAAACGGAATACATGAGATTCATTTAAGCTAACTTGCCGTGTAATTGAGAAGAAAGGAAGGTCATAATGAAAATAATATTTTTTCCCCTTTCAACGCTACGGCCTCAATTTGGGTCTTGGCCTACCTTCATGAAACTCTCCGTTTCACTTCGGTTTACTAGATCTTAAACATTCGGTAGGACTCCTTGGGCGGCTGATCAGCTAGTCGCAAGGCCTCTACCTGTACACAAACACAGAAAAACGCACCCACCCACACACACACACACATACAAAACACTAAACATCCATTGGATTCGAACCAACGACCATGGCTTTCGAGCGAGCGAAGACTACCGCTCGGCTACCGTGACCGGCGAAAACAATATTACTAAAACAATATTATATGGTGAATAAGCAACATGTTATTTCGCTCCTGAAAACCAAATAATATTAGTAAACACGGAAAATTTTGTACAATATTATATAGCTTTGAGTTTCAAGTAACAATTAAACAGCCCCTTGCCTCTTAGATAACTTTAATTTGTGATCAGCCACGATAAACGCGTGTATCGTTAACTGAAACATTTCTACTTCAAGTCTAGTTTTAGATCAGTCTTGAAAAAATAAATAAGTTTTATTAAAAACTGGCCAAAAAGAAGTAAACAATTACAGGCTAGTGATGAAGTCTGTCCATATATAAAGGTGAAAGGAGGAGATTCTATATGGATCTCATGTTCACATTTCGTCATATGGATCTGCAGGGAAGTTATAATACGAAGACAGCCAGAAAGTTCGTCGAAAATGTGGAATCATTTCGGAAGGAACAAACTTACATTCACTATTCAGAATAGTCAAGAGTGAACGTGGAGAACATTTCTCATTTCCTCTCTCTCCCATCTACGTATCTAAACTTTTAAATGTACGGAAATATTCTAATTTTACCTCTTGTTTGTGATGGGTATGAAACATGATATTCTGCGCTAAGGGAAGAACAGAAATTGAGGCCTTTGAGAGGGAGTGATGAGAAGGATATATTTACTTAAGAGACATGACGCAGTAGATAAGAATAGACAACAATATGTAACTACTAGAGAACACTTCTAGTATCTCTTATCCAAAGTTTGCAGAAGAATTTCTCCTGACCTTAAAAATTCTATGTTTATTGGATTTTGACGCAGTCTAACCTAGCATTCAGCGTCTGTGTATTGCTCCAGAAGTCTGGCAACAGACTGCACGATATAATTCTCCAGAAACTCGTAATTATGAACTGTCATTTATCTATTAATCAGAATAAGCACAGTACAGAAGAAGAATGTAGTCTTTATAGTTGCTGTATATATTTCTGAATACATTATTTAGAATTATTCAAGGCACGTTGGCTTTAAACTACTTTTATTGCAGACGCTAATCTATAGCTGGATAATTATCACATTAGAAATACAACACTAAACAGAAACATAATTTTCTACTCGATGTTTCATAGTTGTGCCGAGAATTGTTTCCAGGAATATCATATATAGAACTGCATTCATATTAAATGCAATTCTTATAAATTATCAGTTTTGAGAAACTTGATATCTTCGACTTGTATCTCACATAAAATATTATATTCAAGAGGAAGAGTCCAGTTTAATTCACCAGGCAATTTCGTGCAAAATCTCATCGACAAACCTAACCTCAATTCGCTGAATATTTCAAAGGCTTAGAGAACAGATGAATAAAATACACATCTCCCAACTATGTAGCCATTTTCTGAGACTTATTTTACGACAAAGTCTTACTGGTTGATCAACTGTATGAAGATGGAGCTAACCAACGTTTCGGAGACTGACTCTGCCTCCATCATCAGGGGCGAATGTGATGAATGACACGGTTGCAGGTTATAATTGTACTCATGGATAATGTTTTCGACTGTCCAAGTGTATAACATTGAGGGAGCGGTGGGATATCCGATAGCGTGATCTGCTGCCGTGACACTGTTATATTAACCCTTGACGATGGAGACAGAGATAGCCTCCGAAAAGTTGTAAACGACCCCATATTCACAAGGCCGATCGGAGAACTCAGAGTTGACGAGGGAGCTTCAGATCATGCGTAGCCCTAACCTGTTCAAGTAGCGATATAGTCCCATTTGTAACCCTCATCAATTACCAACAACGAATTTGCAGTGGATTACCATCGCACATACTTTCTGGGAGTAATGTTTTCTCTGAAATTGAAGAGAAATGTTTTAAGTAAATTAACGCTTTGAATTGGAGTCGGGATAGCGACTAGCTACAGGCTGGACGACAGAGGGGGCGGACTTCGAGGCCCGGTAATGTCAAGAATTTTCTCTTCTNTCCGGGGGGGGGGGGGAAGCGGCAGGGGCATGAACCTGACCACTCACCTCCACCTAGTGCCGAGGTCAAGAAAACTTCTACTCCAGCATACGCCTTCATAGCGTAGTGCTTAATTAGTTAAGCACAGGCACAACTTTACCACCGCTTTGAATTAGATTGAAATAAATTATGTGATTAGTGTTTTTCTGTGTTCAGTCAGACTGAATCGCGAATGGAAAACACAAAGAGAGGCGAAACCATGCCACTACCTCAGTCCTTTTATGAAGCAATTAATCAAGTTGTACCCGGAAGTCTCTGTCAAGCGATGTCAAGTTCCCACACCGAACGAATGCTCTCAGGAAAGTGAAATCATGCATTCAATGCCGTTAAAACAGGTCTGTGCCATTCCCAGGCTAATTTCAGTTGCTTGCATTTAACTATTTGAATTACGAAACACCACTGGGATTCGTATATACACTCAATTTTCTGCTAACAGCGGATTACGAATATCTGTTTGTTGTGTTGTATCCAATTCTGTCGAGCGCTGTAAATCTCTACAGATTTATGTGTCTGCAGTGTTTAATCGATTAACCTACAGGGAAAGTCGGTACCTCCACACCAGAAAATTCACATATGCTAACAGGAGAGCTGCGATGACTGCCAAGACCGATTTCTAGCGTTCTGATATTTTTTCTGTAGCACTTCGTATACGCGTCCTTTCTACTCAATATTACTAGAACTGTTTCTGTATAGCGAAGAAAAAATATTTGTTGGTTTTGTGAGCTTCGGTTTCTTTAAAGCACGTAAACTCCTCGGTTGTAGAAGGACTCAAATGTACACATAGTAGCCGGGTGTTGAACTAAGGAAATTGTCATCAGGCCGCGCCATAGCTCAAGCGGTTAGTCGCTGGCTTCCCACCGCGGCTGTCCGGGTTCGATCCCGGGTCTGGTCAAGTGGGATTTGTTGTGGACAAAGTGGCGCTAGGGCAGGTTTTCTCGGAGTACTTCGATTTCCCCTGCCAATCTTCATTCCACCAATTGCTCCACAATCACCCTCACCTATCATCTGGGGCTGGTACAATAGGCCAGAAGTGGCCGCAGTACAAGGGACTTAGTCCCCCCCCACTGGCAATAAAGAAAAACAGGAAGTTGTCATAGTCAGCGGGGTATTGACAGAACTGCACATGATGTTTGGGATGCTATTTAATCAATAACTCGAATGTCGCATCCATGTGAGATATATTGTAGAATTCGAGGGCGTAAAGACTTACAAGTAAGAAGTTCCACAGGAAAGAAACGTTCTTAAGAACCATATGTCTATAGTCGCCCAGCTGATTAAGATATATTGTTTACTTAATGGAAACCAAATGCTCATTACGGAATTAACAAAAGCTTGCTATTTTAATTCTAATTTAAAAACTATAGCCAATAAATTAAAATACGACTACAGCCTATATACACTACGAGTAAATATACAGATCCTCACGCGCCGAAGCCTGGCGAGCAAATGAAGTAGTGTGGACGAAGCCAGACGAGCACCAGCACGAGCACGAGTAATGTGGACGCGCCTTTTAAGAAGTTAACTCTTCCTCAGTCGGTGAAGTTATCCCCCTAAATGAAGCCTGAATATTCATTAATACGTTCATGAGAGCGAGCGGTGCCTCCATTACCCCATACTTCTTCCTGGTGTGGTGCCTAATTACTCGCAGTTAAGCACAGGAGCAATATTACTTTTCTATTTATTTAAAACGAGAAAGATATATTACAGTTTGTTTTGGAGCAGTCGAGGCATAGACATGGGGTATATTTCTCCGTTACCCTACTTTCCTTTCTAAAACACTGTAGGCTTGTAATATGGTATCTGTGTTTCTTGTAATTCTATTCCCTAAGGCTCCTGAAATTTTGTATATTAAATGATCTTAAAATAAAACAAATCAACAACCAGTTTTCTTGCAGCTGTTCTTATACAGAATTAAACATAACTTTCCGTTTGAAATGAGTGTAATTTATCCCTAGGTCTTAAGGCAATATATTTAGCTACGAATATAAATTCTGTTATCCGCGAAAATAACCAATAACTTTGAAAGAATTTCTTTTATATTAAAAATGATGTGATACATGTCCAAAATTTTAAGTTTATGCCTGATCACTTTCCGGTAGAAAAAATCAATAAATGTGCACAATTTTCGCAGGACTTCTCATGGAAATTTATAATACTTTATATATCACTTACAGGTTAATTTACAGAAAAGTAGGTATTAAAAATTACTTACTTAGTTGCGACGTTTCTTATCTTCCTCTTCATCATCATTATTACTGATTTCGTACGGAATTCTGTGAACCGTTTAGTAACAATCACTTTCTTGGTACATAGCCGAGGAAGACTATGCTCGCAGGTCTTTCTATGCAGTATCAATTTCTTAAGCCAGTGATTTGATGGGAGGAGACATAAAACAAAACATACAACGTCCGCGATTTTAGTTCCGCAAGCGAACTATACCGACAGAGCGACCGCCGCTTGTCGGCGAAGTTTAGTACCAACTTTTGCGGATAGAGGGTATCGCGTGGTCAGCGCAACGAATCCCCACGGCCGTTAATCTCGATTTTCTAGACAGGAGCTGATATTGCCTTGCAAGAGCTTCTCAATTGTCAAGACGAGGCTGAGTTCACCCCGTTCCAGACACACCACTTCTCAGAAAGAATATGGTAGCGCCGGGAATCGAACCCAGACCTCTGGATCTGTAGCCAGGGACGTTGACCACTGGACCACAGAGACGATCTGAAGGGAGGAGACATAGTTTCAAATAACTGGTATAATCTTTATCGACATGGAGATGGCTAAGCCTTGAATTTATATGACATTATAACAACGAGGCATACCGAAAAAAATTACCATTTGATTTTTCCCCTTTAATAGATTTTAACAGTGCTGTGGAAAGAATATTTTGTGAACTGTATGATAGATTCGGTTTCACCGATATTACAACATATGCTACTATTTTGTCTGAGCAGAAAAAGTAACTTCCTCTCAAGATACCTACAGCCCTTCGCTTCAGGAACAAGAAATTCCTGTGCTTTCTGCACCTCGAGCAATGAGCGAAACTTCTAGATGTATGTAATTAGTGTGGTATGCCTTAACATACTAATCTTGGGCCTGTAATTGGCTACAAGTAGACTTGGAAAAGAGACAGTCTAGGATATTTGAAATAAAAAAGAATTTGTGCACACTGAGTTTATAGGAGTGGATAATCCTTCTAGAAGCATTATGCAGTGTGTTTCTAAATTATTGTCGAGATTTTCGTGGTCCTTACTTTACAAACCGAATATGATAAAATAAAACTGTTTATGAAATATAAAATTGTAACACAAACCGTTTTATTATTTATAGAAATAATACTGTACAATGCTGCCGGTCACGGTAGCCGAGCGGTCTAAGGCGTGCACTATCTTCGCTCGCTCGGAAGCCGGGACCGTGGGTTCGAATCCCACTCAGGGCATGGATGTTTAGTTTGTGTGTGTGCGTTTTTCTGTGTTTGTGTACAGGTAGAGGCCTTGCGACGAGCTGATCACCCGCCCAAGGAGTCCTACCGTATGTCTAAGATCTAGAAAAACCGAAGTGAACGGAGAAGTTCATGGAGGTAGGCCTAGGCCCACTGGAGCTGTAGTGCCAAGGAAAAAAGAATACTGTACAATGCTAAAAAACTTAACTATTCCCCCCTTTCGTGATACGTAAGATATCCAAGCGGTATTCACTTCCCCTCCAAGTTTTCTTCAGCATTTCTGTGTAACTGTTTCATCGCAGCAGCAATTCTGAGCTTCAGTTCATCGAAGGAGGTCGCACTGGTCTTGTAACCTATACCACAGGAAGAGATCAAACGGCGTAATATGGGGTGAGTGTGGAGGCCACGAAATTAGTCCATAACGCCCAAACAAGCGCCCAGGAAAATGTATGTCAAAATCTCCCTTTTATGGGGGGTGCACCATCTTATTGGAACACCACATTTAGGTGACGATCTTCAAACTGGGCTAAAAGATGCAACTTTTAGAGTTACACTTTCACATTCCGTTAGGAGTTTTTTTGTTTCGCTTAGTCTTCTACCGTCTATAGGGCAACAATATCAATAGAGATTTAAATGACACTATTCCACGTTAAATTCACTAAAATGATTTTTGAACTGTTTAAAAATGCTACTAATATGTATACATATATTTCATGTTAATGCGCTACATGGTTCGGTCATACAGGGCCATTTTCAGGCAATACATTATTAAGGAATCCACTGCACTGTGCTCTTTATTAAAGAGTTCCTTGTATAAGGAGCACAGATGAACACATGATACACACAGCCAAGAGAGGGGCACACCCAATGGGACACAGGCGGCCGGAATGCAAGAGATGGGAATAACAGACTTGTTGTAACAAAGAACAACAAATTCCGTGGCACGAGTCGGCAAGCGAACTCTACCGACCGAGCTACGGCCGATTGTCGCTGAAGTTAGTGCCAATTTTAGCGGATAGAGGGTGTCACGTGGTCAGCGCAACGAATCCCCACGGCGGTTAATTTCGCTTTTACAGACCGGAGCATATTAAAACACCAGAATTAATAATAATTATGTACTATTGATAAAGTACACAGTGCAGTGGATTGCTTAATAATGTGTTGCCTCAGTATGGCCTTGTGCAGTCGAAACATGTAAGGAATTAACATGAAATATAAATAGGCCTATATTTTAGTGACATTTTAAACATTTTTATGAACATTTTAGTGAGTTAAATGTGAATTAGTGTCATCTAATTCTATATTGCTATAGTTGCGTTACAGACGATAGAAGACTAAAATATATTTCAATGCAATAGGATGCTAAAATATAATATTATTATTTCGGGTTTGAATATTATAGGCCACGGAGACTTATATTTCAACCATTAGCGCTCCAATATCGACATTAATTTCCTTGCGTGTCTCCAAATTTATTTTTTGTCTGCGTTTATTAAAAGGCCCTTACATTTTTCATCTCTGCCACACTTTCCCGGGTATGGCTGGCGTATTGCATAATGGATTAACCGAATTTTTTTACAATATTTTCCGAGATCATTGTGCAATCTTGGTAAGCAAGCCATTAATTTTATTTTATTGACTTTTTGAACATAATCCGTCGTCCTGTATTTACTTAAAAATAATGTTTTGTAGACTGGGCTCTTCGTCCCTGATAGATCTAGTCCCTATTTCCGGAGAGAGGGACTAGTTCTATGGAATAGGTCTAACTGAGTAGGCTTTTACCTGAGAACTGAGAAAGAGTTCAGTCTCCGACACATTGTTTAAAAAAAAAAACTTTAAGATATATATTGGCCAAAAAGTCAATAATTTTAATATTATACCATCGTCACAAACTTCTAGACCTTTCATTTTCGTAAGATCTTTTACATTTTCAACACTTCACATGACAGATAAGTTAATTCGATTCACCGGAGCCCCGCTAATTATGCGTTCAAAGGCGAAACCCCCTGCGGTCCCGTCTGTGATATCGTGCTGGCTCGTCGGGCCTCTGCCATATTTCAAGAAGCATTGACAGCCCCCTACGGAGGGTCGGATAAATGTGATCACCTGAGGAAAACTTGACTCAGTGCCACTTTGTCGAAGACAGATCCCATTTCGATTAAACTGCAATTTCACCCGACATCCATATAAAGAAAATGGTGGGTTGTGATATAACATTGAATTACAGAATAATTACACCACCAACAAGTATGGATCTTACTCAGTTAATAAGACTCTTAACAATAATAATAATAATAATAATAATAATAGTACTCTTAATAAAAATGTTTGATTTGCATTGTCTAAATTAATAGACGCAGGCTATTACAGAAATCCAATTTAAACTACATAGATTTATGACTCATTAGATAAAAATGGGTAAATATTTTCAAAAAGATCAATACTTTCGNTCTTCCTTGGCACTACAGCCCCAGTGGGCCTAGGCCTACCTCCACGAACTTCTCCGTTCACTTCGGTTTTTCTAGATCTTACACATTCGGTAGGACTCCTTGGGCGGGTGATCAGCTCGTCGCAAGGCCTCTACCTGTACACAAACACAGAAAAACGCACACACACAAACTAAACATCCATGCCCTGAGTGGGATTCGAACCCACGGTCCCGGTTTCCAAGCGAGAGAAGACAATACATGCCTTAGACCGCTCGGCTACTGTGACCGGCAGTGTATGAGAATAATATATAAGAATTCAGTTCGTACCTCACAGGAAACAGATCCGAACCCACGATCCCGGCTTCCAAGCGAGAGAAGACAATACATGCCTTAGACCGCTCGGCTACTGTGACCAGCGCGTCTGTTAATTTAGACAATGCAATTAAAACATTTTTATTGCCTCAGGAGGAAAAGCAGTGAAATAATTTGTACACCTTGTGTTAGACATTGTCACGTGAGGCTGATTAAACAAGGCGAAGAGAAAGAACAGCGCGCGAAAGTGAAGCTGCCGGTAGAGTGACTGTGGCCAGTATAAAAGTAGGAATAAGACCGGCTTCTAGCATTGACCATCTACAGAGTCTTGCTAGGCGCTCGCTGGAGACATGAAGCTGCTTACCGTAAGTGACTGCATTCACCCATTCATTCATTCGTTCAGCAAATCTCTCTTTTTCTTATTGCTAGTGAGGTGGGACTAAGTCCCTTGTACTGCGGCCACTTCTGGCCTATTGTACCAGCCCCAGATGATAGGTGAAGGTGATTGTGGAGCAATCGCTGGAATGAAAATTGGCAGGGAAACCGAAATACTCGGAGAAAACCTGCCCCAGCGCCAC
>NW_019741974.1:3553592-3572062 GCF_002891405.2 Cryptotermes secundus | reverse complement strand
GGAAAACCCCCCCCCCGCCACTTTTTCCACCGCAAATCCCACTTGACCAGACCCGAGATCGAACCTGGACCTCCGCTGTGGGAAACCAGTTACTAACAGTTTGAGCTATGGCGCGCCCCTTCAGCAAATCTCATTTACAGCGATAAAGCAAAATACAAAATTCTCATTGTACTCAAACATCTTCTGTTACAAAGCACAATATCTCGTTAATCTACGCAATTAATATATTTGATCTTAATTTATTATTAGTTCGACAGTAGATACAATGGTTATGTTACCATAACTCTTTCGCCTATTAACGTTTTATATTATGCGAATATAAGATTATGTTTCTCCTCTCGCTCCCATTGTGGGGCATAGGGCTGATTTATCAGTTTCACGATCATTTCTACAGAAGGTAGGACTCCTTGGACGGGTGATCAACTCGTCACAAGGCCACTACCTAAACACAGGATAACATAAACACAGAATAAACGCATTCACACACTTGTCTTGTGCCGGATTCGAACTCACGATCCCGGCTTCCAAGCGATAGAAGACAGGTCTTAGACCGCTCTGCTACCGTGACCGGAGAATATAAGACATGGGTTGGTATAATAAGTAGTACTTCTGTAATACATACAAAACTAGTTAAGAAATTACGAATTTTCAAAATTTATATTTTCTTCCGATTTTCTGATTTAACATTGATAATATCAAAATATAAGCACGCTTATCTAATTAAGCTTTTTTCGCTAGTTTAAATACTTTTCATCAAGTAGGCCTCTTACCCTCTATTTATAACATTGCAAGCGGAATAGTAGTTTCAAATGCGTGAATATGTTTGTACCATTCCATGGCCTGTTTACCTGTTTACTTAATTACTTCATTAACCTTACCTCATTACGTCATGAGGAGAGAGAGAGAGACTATAGTGATATCATCATGCCCGTGGTCTCTACTCTTTAATAACTGTTCAGTCAACTGATAGACTTCATGAAATTTGGCAGAAGAATGTCACTAAAGGCCACAAAATATTTTATTATTTGACTGACAACTTTTAATATTTGCATGAACATTCTTTAGGTATGTTTCCTGATCGAAATTGTCCGTATAAATATACTATTAATTTCCATTACTTATTTGTGGTTTGCCGTTTATTTTTTCGGCCCTGTACGTGATGAGAATATGAAATGACTAAACGTAATAGAATTGCTGAATAATAATTTTGAGAGCATTTGGCAGAAATTCAAAGCAGCTCGATAGAAGTACTGTTCCTATAAATGCCTGGAGGTACTGAGGATAACCAGGAAAAACCTCAGTCATGAAGCTGGTGTCCCTGTCGAGATTTGAACCGATAACTTCCCGGATATAAATCTGAAACTTTACCACTGCACCAATCTGCTTAGTGTGCATTCATTATTAAGTTATGGATCCTGATAGCTGCAACCCGTGGTATATGCGTTTCGTGAAAATGGGAATTTCAAGTTCTCTAGTCAATTTTTACTCAGAACTTAACATTTTCCTTAACTTACATGTTAGAAAATATAAACAAATACGTAACAAACGTGTAAAACATTATTATTAAGTTGATGGCATTCAATATTAAAATTCAGAAGTAAACAATTTTAACTTACGTTCAGGTTCATTTGTTTTAATCATTATAATGCTACTCTCGGACTCAGGTCTGGAAAGTGACGAGAGGCAAGCAATACTTTAGGATGCAAGGAATCACTTTCAACTTGTAACAGCAGTTACAGTAAACTGAAAGTGATCATTGTTGATTTATTACACTTTACACATGACTTGCCTAGAAATTATTGTTATAGCTTTATACACAACATTATAGTGATATACTCGTACTACAAAGGTAGTTTTGCTTTTGCATGCAAATCACTGTAAAGTGTTCTGGAGCTTTTAAAAATGTTTGAAATTTTAACATGTTTGAGTGCAAAGACATAACGAATCACAGATTTAAGACTTATGAAAACTGAAAAAACATCCAACTATAACAATCACACTTCTGCATTCCTTGGAGAAATATTGGTTTGAAATATTACAAACCAGAAGTTAACTGTAAAGGCGCGTCCACATTACTAGTGCTCGTGCTACTCGGGAGACTCGTCTGACTTTTACTTGTGCTCGTAAATCTCCGTCCACACTATTTCATTTGCTCGCCAGGCTTCGGCGCGTGAGGATCCGTATATTTACCCGTATTGTGTATAGGCTGTAGTCGTATTTTAATTTATTGGCTATAGTTTTTAAATTAAAAATTAAAAATTTTAAATTTTTTAAAATTTATCTCCTGACTTGTCATATCGTCTACATTACTCGCGAGCATAGCGAGTCACACGAGCACGAGTAATTTGGACGCGCCTTAAGAAATTCAGTCAGAGCGTGTAATGTGTTTTATAATATTACTGTTAGGCGGAAGCAAGGAACTNTTCTAGTTTCAAATTCTTTCTTCATTCGATACAAAAACTAAACAATTTCGATCAGACTACAGATATATATTGTAGATACAGCATACATAATTTAACACAACTTCTGAAAATTTTGCTTTTCGATAGGCACATAGACCGCCAGAGGCATTTCTCAGTGTGTATGTGTGTGTCCGCCGTTTCTCCATAATAAATTTGCAGCTACTGAATTATTTTAATTTGATTTGTTGTGAACGTCGCGCTATTGGAAGCTATGCAACCCGCATACGTCTAAACATCTGTCATAGGAACATGGCGACAGTATGAATTTCAGATGTGGCATCAACAAATGTTCCTTCTATTACAGAATATATAATAATATGTAATAAAATTAAATAATCACCATTCATGAACACATTGTAATTATTACTGTGTAACCTATAATTTCCGCCTCTGATTGATGTCAATGCTCATTAATTGCTGCTGGAAATATATTTTTTTATACAGACAGATCATAAACACACCTATAAATATGAAATATATCTCGTAAGATACAAGTAGTAAATACATCACAAGTGGGAAAGTTGCAGGCCAAACTATTTTGTAAAGAAAATCTATTCAGTCTTGCAAAAATGAATCACTAATAGTTTAATTACCGGTCATTATATCTCAAAAAGAATCAGTAAAGTACGCTTCATAAATTCTTCCTCAGACTTATCGTCTTCATATATCTCGGAAGAAGGAGGTATTCGATATTGAAATTTATGACTAAAAAATATAAGGTTGCAAGTTGAACACAATGCTTTCATGACCTCATTGATTTCCTAGGAAAACAGGAATGTCGCACTGTCCCAGATATTTCGAGGTGCTCAAAGCTTTGGCTAAATTTACAGCAACAGTTTTTGTAGGATTAGTATGTCACTAAGGGGAGAACACAGTGGCCGCGAGGTCTAAGACATGGAATTATTTCGTCTACTCGAACACTTGGATCATGGGTACGAATCCCATTGAAGCCATGCATGTTTGCGTTCATTCTGTGTTAGTGTTTTCCTGTCTAGTTAGAGGCCTTGCGTCTGGCTGATCACCTGTTCAAGGAGTCCTACCGACTGTCTAAGATTAAGAAACTGAAGTGAAACGAAGCGTTTCACAGATGCCCTATGCTCCAAGTGGGAGGAACAGGGATAAATAGATAAATACATAGATAGATAGATAGATAGATAGATAGATAGATAGATAGATAATATTACTGATGGGAATAATCCAAATGTCATAAATAACAGAATTTGTAATTTAGGCATCAATTAGTCATGCAAATTCTGAATATACCTATCTCTTATTTAACTAATGTTTTCTCGTCATAAGGAGAAGGGTTGTTAATAAAACCTGCGTTTCATTACATTTACAAACCATTCCCGTCTTCAGAATTATTCTAATCAGTCCCTTCTAAACCCCATCTCCCCGTATTATCGTCTAGAAGTGTCACCACTAAATTCCTGCTGTCTAGGTATGCACGCTGCTGACAATAGTCTTCGGACTGGGTGCGGCTGAACAACAGAAACGCGGCCTAGAAGAGTACGCATATGGTGGAGGAATTATAGAGGGCGGTGGTGAGCAGGAGCACCAGCAGGAGCACGTGAGAACCATCATAATCACCAAGAAAGTGCCCTACCCTGTCCCCAAGCCCTACACGGTCACGGTCGAGAAGAAAGTCCCCTACGAAGTCAAAGTTCCTGTGCACGTGACCGTCCCTAAACCCTACCCTGTGGAAGTACCGAAACCTTACACCGTAGTGGTGGAGAAGAAAGTTCCATACACCGTTGAGAAGAAGGTACCTTACGAGGTTAAAGTCCCTGTCAAGGTACCGTACCCCGTGCCTCACCATATTGAGGTTCCCAAGCCCTACCCCGTGCACGTCCCTAAGCCCGTTCCCGTCCCTCACCCTGTGTATGTCGAGAAGAAGGTACCAGTTTACCTCTCTCACGAAGAAGAGGGTCTGATCAGTGGCGGCACCGAGCAGCACGGACAAGCTGAGAGTTACAGTAGCTTCAGTCTGGGGGGTGGCCAGGAATATGGTCACGGAGGCTACTAATCTCACCGTCGCGTCACCATGCCATACCTCAACAGCACATCATAACTTATTCAAATATCATCCAGCGCATTAACACTCATACAAATCATATGCAGAATTTTAAGGGCAATTACATGTTTTAATTTTCAAGACGTGTTTTATTTATTGATCAAAATACCTTAACCTACAACAAGCAAGCTCGTATAGAGTCAACGCCCTGTACTTGTATCCTGTATTCCGACTGGTTACACGCTCTACTGTCCGAGGGCCTTCATGCGGTCCCACGAATTCCACAGTCGAATAAAGGCGGAGTACCTTGATTAAGTCCCTTTCCTCCCGAATTTTTAACTCCCCATTCTTTGTAATTATGCTCCAACTTTAACTATCCAGCTGAAACAGCTTTATTGAATAACATAAGATTCAATAATCCTGTTACCTATAGGCCCACTCATAGATACATATCACTCATTAATTTCTTCAGTCAGTCAAAAGACTGATGCAGTTCTGAAAATCTCCAGCTAAGATCGGTTAATGAGAAGCTGCATCCATGTCTGATGTAGCTCATTCGTAGATTCTAAAGGGTTCTGATGATGACGAATGACACAGAATTCCTGGGGTTATGAACTTTTTCCATCGTCTGGAATTTTAGGTAATGGAGGACACGACGTTTCGGAAACTAGATCTGTTTCAGTTTTCAGTTATTTAGATTAGCTCTTTCTAAGGGGCCCAAATGAGTAGGTGTCTTTCTTTCTCACCTGAAGACGGAAACAGATCCAGTTTTCGAAACGTCGTGTCCTCCATTACCTAAAATTCCGGATGATGGAAAAAGTCCAAAACCCCAGTAATTCTGTGTAGTTTATTCGTGTTTCATATCTCCTTTCCTTTTATCCTCATTTATTGAGACTCAAACCTTACATCAGGGCTATTATCATTTATTTCCCCTTAATAGCTTTAAATCGTGTAGATGACAGCTCTCTTAAACAGGTTTCACTTGTTTAGTTCAACCTTTCTTATCTAGCTTCCGGTTTGCATACATTATGTTACGCCTATCATGTGGCCTAACAGGTTACTTAAATGAGCATTACGTACATAGCAAATCATATTAGCGTTTATTATTTTTATATTTTACCTCATTTAATTTAGCTCCATGCTTCAATAATTAAGTTCCTCTGAATATCTCTAAACAATAGGAATAAAAATAAATTTATATATAATGCCTTTCATTGTATATATAAACATAATTCCGAAAGCTGCCAACTTCTACCTGAGCACGAAATGTTCGTGCCACAAAGCCGTGGTTATGGAGAGCTCTATTCTGGAATATAACACCTTGTAGTCCGTTGAAAATGCTGAAAATGGAGGCTATATATTTCTCCGAAACATCTCCTTTCAATGGAGTAGACAGTAGTATAATTCTTATGTTTTCATTCTATCCCATATATTACGGCGTCGAAAAAAAACTCACACAAACCATATTGTGAACTCATTTTTTTGTCTGACGTGACGTTTCTGAGAAAACCGCCTAACTTCAGATCACGAACTTGCCTGAAGTGTTAAGTTTTCTTCTCTGCGAGGGCATGCTCAGGTAGATGGGTCGAGCCCTCTTCCTGCCAAGCCATGTAAACTCATAGCGAGTAAGTCTGCTTAAGTGGGCGGGTGGGGGGCGGGGGGTTGGAGCGCTGTCTAGACATCTGCTGTGTGTGGCTGATGTGAACCATATCTGAATTTCTTCCAAAACTTTTAATATAGACCTTCCCGTAACAAATGCCGTCAAAATTTGTTCATCAGTTTCAGAAGAGAAATATACGGACTGAAAGGAACATCATAGACGCTGTATGTTATTATGTTGGAAAATATTTGTTATATTTAAATTATACAAAATTTCGTTACCGAATCTGCTTCCTCTATCACATGTAAAAAGAGAAAGGGTTTTACTCTGTCTTGCCCTTTAGACAGAACTGCACCAATACTGAGACTGACTTTGTTTAACTTGTCCGAGTAAGATCCTTTTTTTTACACATGATGACGGAAGCAGATGCAGCTGCTGAAACGTCGTCCAACATAAGGTTGCAATGAGCGACAGACTATTGTCATAGATCTTTATGTGGTCACTGGATACATTTTGTGCAAAGAACGCAAACAAGAAGCAAATATGATAATAACAGATGAAAATTAATCATAAAAATTCTTTGTTCCTGCTTGGGTGCCTACTGATGTACTAAAAGCCCCATTTGGGTATCAAGACTGTTTATCTGAAGTCATTTTAAGAAATAAGCAAAGTTCATTTCCGTATACTAAGATCATAACATTACTCATCTTGCAAATAATTTTTGTAGGAACAATCCAGTAGAGTCTGGCCTGGCTTCAGGCTGCTCCATTACTGGAGATAAATCCTGAGCTTCTATTGTTTACATCATAAGGTACGACACTAGCTATTTCATTTCTGAAAAAATTTTCATCCTATCCGAAATTTGCTCTCCTCCCAATAGCATATAATGAGCTTTCTATTTTGCGTGCGTGAAATTTCTTTCCGACTTATCAGCAGCCAGACTGTGTAGCATGAAATTGTGCTATCACAGATGGATGATGAAGGGAAGAAGATTTTGAACTCAGCTGTCGTGGCTTAAGCATCATTACTTCGGAGCGACCAAGGATGACCACGAAACACCTCAGTTATAATACCGATGTTCAGGCGGAGAGTAAAACCGAACATCACCCGCGCGTTTCGGCTTCTCTCGGCTCGGCTTGGCACGGCACGGCACGGCACGGACAAACGCCGCTTTCCTTACTGTTGCGTAACTTGGCAACCGACCGTTTATCAAGGGTCTGTCTTCGTGGTAAGTCGTTCCACCTCCCGTTGTCCAGCAACGGTTAGACATGTCACAGTATCTATACAATTACCTCTGAGCTGATTTGCTCTGTCTAATTCCCTTTAGAAAATAGGTGATACACTTAATAATGATATGACTTGTACATTGAGAAGACTACAGTTTAACTGTCTTCAGAATGGCTTCCCACTGCAGCGGCCAGGGTTCGATCCCGGGTCTGGTCAAGTGAGATTTGTGGTGGACAAAGTGGCGCTGGGACGGGTGTTCTCCTAGTACTTCGGTTTCCCCTTCCAGTCTTCATTCCACCAAATTCTCCATCATTATAATCACCCCGGGCAGGCTACAATAGGCCAATCAGTGGCCGCCGTGCCGAGTGGACCCAGTTGGACTCCACCCCCCACTTAGGGGATTAAAACAAAATTATACAGACTTCTAACGAAACTACTGTTGTTTAGGGGAACCACATCATATGGTAACATGTAATAAGATACTTTAGGTGGATGTCGGCTGTTGTATATTTGTGCCTCTCGTATAACATGCCAGACGTAACATTCACCTCCATAACGCCATCCACAAGACAGGTTTCCCATTACAGGCTCGCTTCCTGTTTCCGAAAGTCACGCGTCTTCTCGATGGCAGGAACAGATAACAGGGGAGTCTGTGCAGCACATTTTACACGCGCCTTATTCTTGGGCATACAAAACGCAACTTTCGCTTTAATATACAAAACCGGTTTACACATGATGTCATATTTTATACCGGAAGTTATGGGAAAACTAATCTCCTACTTTCTCTGACACGACGCGGACCGCATAGGAAAATATGCGTCAAACAGTTCTTGTATTTTTGCGTGTGTAATATTTGCCGCGGTAATTTTTTTTTACCGTGCTGTTGCCGGGCAACTATGGAGGATACACATGCAGACACACAGAAAAATGGGAGGAGTTTATGAAATACGCCGTTGAGATGAGCTCAGGTGTCATGATATTCATACCAAGTGTCATAGAAACTAGTTAGGATATTCGCATTTAATGAAGTGGGGGATTCACAGACACATAGGCAGGGAGCAGATGTCATAAGCCTACTTTCATTTATTCAAAATAAGGCCAGTAGAGTAAGAAAGGTAATACTGCTTATTTACCACATGCGCTCATATTGAAAACATGATTTGCGCTATTCTGAAGAGTTTCTGGGCGCTCTGAATTTGGGACCTATTCTAAAATGTTTCTCTTCAACTCTCTGCACTATGTTACACGGTTTAAAAACAAAATAGTTCACCAGACCGCCTTATATTTATCTAGGGAGGAAGGGTAAAAAAAGTAAAGTTGTCCCTGTGCCATATAATTAAGCACTATGCCATAAAGGAGCATGGGGGCGTGCATGTATGGATCCACATAATCTTGACCTCGGCACTAGCTGGAGGTGAGTGGACAGCTTCACGCCCTTGTCGCTTTACCCCAGGGGAAGTGTCCAGGATATCTATTGGATAGGAGGCTGGGTGGCTCCCAGAGCCAGTCTGGACGACGTGAAGAAAATTCTTGAGCCTACCGGGACTCGAACTGAGACCCCTCTGTAGACCAGCCCATAGTCAGTCGCCATACCGACTTAGCTATCCATTATCCTTGGGAAGAAGGGCGTAGATAAAACTGACATTATCTTAATAATGCATTAGCTCTTAGATTGCTTATGACGTGTCACTAAAATATTGTTATACTGTGTCGAATGCCAAAGAAAGACGAAGATGGAAGATGAGTGTATAAGTTTTTCGAAGGCACTGGCCTTTACATTATGAGAATGCTCTATTTTGGTGCTGACAGAAAACCCACTGAAAATATTCAGCAGAGTAACCGCCAACTAGACTAAGGGTCTATTGCAGCACTTCCTGATTAACATTACCGTTACGCTGATCTGCTGGGTTTATTTTAATTAGACGACATGGAAACCAAATGTCGCAATTTGTGTGCTACACTGTACAAGGCTTCGAAAACACTGGTATCTTATTTTTCCTTACTGATTAAAAGATTGAATTTTTGCTCTTAATCTCCTTATCAAGGTTTTTCTAATTATAGGAAGTTAAAGAAACGCATAACTAACTCAAATGTGCACACATAAGACAATAAAAACGGTGAAATTCCCTCCAATAACACCATAATCCAGGCTTTCAGTAACACAGTCACTAAGTATCAGGCAACTTTACACTCTACATGCAATCAGAGTGGACTGGGGGCTGAAGAAGTTTCTTGTGGTGAAAATTTGTTTTCCAAATTATTGTTTGGACGCCCCCATATAAAGAATATGTATGGTTAATATAATCTAAACTACATGTTGTTCCATTTGATCATCCAACAAAGATCATTTCGCAAATGTAAACATCGGATGCTATATTCTAAAACATGCAGTCTTTAGGAAATACAATTAAAATACAAAATTATCAGAACTCACGTGGCTGCGTTCTTCTTGCTGAAGCAATACACAAATCGAAGCTATATTTCTCAGAAAGAAATAGACATGTCGTTAATTTCAAACCACAAATATCCACACTATTCATTGCTGCATAATAAAAATACGTCTCCAGAAATAAATCACTGTATTTAGAACCAGCAAAACTGTAATTCCGACTCTGAAAACACAAGACACTTCTTCCGCAAAGAAGTCAAGACGAAACAGACCGGATGGTAGTGAGCGAGTTCACAAACTTGTCTCCCTATCAGAGTTACCGACGTTAGTAAACAAACAGGTTTTTTCACTTGTGGCCTCTTGGTTCCGAGAGAAACCTACGTTCCTAAAATTTATGTGGCCTATAATCACCAAATTCAATCTTCGACCACAAGATAGAGATTTTTTTTATTGCTAGTGCGGTGGGACTGAGTCCCTTGCACTACGGCCACTTCTGGCCTATTGTACCAGCCCCAGATGGTAGGTGAGGGTGATTGTCGAGCAATCGCTGGAATGAAAATTGGCAGGGGAAACCGAAGTACTCGGAGAAAACCTACCCCAGAGCCACTTTGTCCACCACAAATCCTACTTGACCAGACCCGGGATCGAACCCGGGCCGCCGCGGTGGGAAGCCAGCGACTAACCGCTTGAGCTATGACGCGGCCCTAACCTTGGCATTGCTTGCAGGTAAATAGTCTGCAAGGAAATGATATCGATCTATCCAGGGAAAACATCGCCAGTATCCATTAGATTGGAGGCTAGCTGGGCCCCACGGTTATTCTGGACGTAGTGGCGAAGACAAGATTTGTCCCCCTGCCCGAACTTCATTCTCCACCCCTCTACCAGTGTTTCTACTGACTGAGATATGTAAAGTTAACTTTAATTTGACCACTTTCATTCCCGTCCAAGTTGATTCAAATTCATAATAGAATATAATCCTATATTTCAACGCTCCTTTAGCTTCCTACTAGCAGCTTACTACCTGTTTCATAGTAGTTTATTGGCTGACATATTCTTCGACACGTTCGACACTGAGCATGAAGGGTACATTTTCTTGCGGAACGTAATACTGTGGCTGATGGCCAACTGCTCCAAACACACTTCACATATATGAGAGAACTATGGGGTACGTCTCTAATCTAACTTCCTTTTTTCATTGGCTCTACAGCCCTCATTGGGCCTAGGCCTACCTCCTTGAAACCCTCAGTTTCACTTCGGTTTCACTAGATCTTGGACATACGGTAGGACTCCTTGGGCGAGTGATCAGCTTGTCGCAAGGCCTCTACCTGTACACAAACACAGAAAAACGCACACACACACAAACTAAATATCCATGCCCTGAGTGGGATTCGAACCCACGATCCCGGCTCCCGAGCGAGCGAAGATAGTGCATGCCTTAGACCACTCGGCTACCGTGACCGGCAATCTAACTTTACATGAGGATTTCAAAATACCATTAATACAAAATGTAATTAAGTCAAACATAAATAAATACAAAGACCGAACAACAGAGTATGTAAACCAACTCATAAGTGACCTGTTCAACAAAAATCTTAGAAAAAAAGAAGACTGAAGAATCTCTGACCAGAAGATCTCGATGATGTGTAACCACACGGAGAACCATCAATGAATGGTACCTGTCACAAGCCTTCAAATTTTAAAACATTTCCTTATCACTTATATGGTTACTATGGAGTAGATTGTAAATTTGCAAGAAATATTATATATATATATATGAGAGAAATATATTACACTCAGCTCTTAAAATAGTGTGACATGTTGACCCCTACCTCCCCAGCGGCACGTAGCGTGAACGTAGCGCTCGCGTAATAGGCGAGTAATCACCCCGCATCCTGGTAGCTATGCAACGCGCAACGCGCGATGACGTCACGAGCTGAGCCGAAGTGAGCCGAGCGGAGCCGACGTTAGCCGAGTCCCCGCGACCTTGAAGCTATGCAAAGCGAATCAACAGCGGTGACGTCACCGAGGGATATCGCGGTTGCTAGGCAGCAGTCGACAACTCCGGACAGCGTGGCTAGCAACACGGCACCAGACGACAATTGTCCGATCAAGGCTACATACGGAGCAGCGAAGGCTATTCACAGTCAGTCCTGGAGCTACCTCCGAGTCAGTCCTGGAGCTACCTCCGAGTTAGTTCCGAGTTAGCCAGCAACCAGTCAGTTGTATTCTGGCATTTGGAGTGTACTATTTGTGATACTGCAGATAGCAGTAATCGTAAATCTGTAATTTGGGTGATTGTAAGAGCGAATGTGAAATAAAATTCGCTATATAAAATACGGGGTGAAGTTATTTGTCGCGATATACGCCCAATACGCGACAATACAATTGGTAGGAGAGTATGAGCGACGATTGAGGAGAGAAAGGATGAATTATTGCAGAAACAGGCTCTATTAGGAATTAAATTCAGACATTAATAGCCCTGAATTCTGTTACGCTACACGCACCTCTGTGTTTGGTCACGACAGAGAGCAAGTTGTCATTATGCTTTCAGGTTGGAGTCTTGTAAAATATAAAGCATGAAGCCTATTGCATTGAATTCTGGAGACAACGACTGCAATCGCAACTCTCTCATCAGAAGTAGCATCACGACTTCTCCCTGCTTGAAGTCATCGCAGTTAGACACTATTAAGACGTGAGCTACTACAAGGACATGTGCGCTTTTTCTTTTGTTTCGTGAATTCTTTTACTCGTGTCTGTGGGCAGAATACTAAATTAGTGCTTAGAACCGACATAAACACACGGGTAACTAAGTATTGTCACATATATTAGTGACTATAGGAGGAGTTCTGATTGGTGAAGAGATTTAGTGATCATCTACAAGTCGTAACTACAAACAACTATACCACTACTGATGATTTCCAAACTACAAATCACTCCACGCCAAGTCTTCTCAGCCTAATTTCACTAGTTTTTATTTGATAATAATGGCTATTCCTCTATAGTGTTTGCGTTTCCTGGTGACGAATCTTAGGAATATTGTAACGTCAGTTGTCTTCAAGATAAATCCTCGGCACGGACCACACAGAAATCTCAGCCTATATTAATGAAGCGTGTTTACCACACCATTAAATAGCAATTGTCGCGGCTCGGACCACGTAGAAAATACCGTCTTCTATTTTCCCTTATTGGTATAGGCGTGTTTATTGATTCGTTGCCCAGCAATAGACGTCATACTATTGCGCGCGTTGGCTCCAGCGGGAATGTGTTTGCCGAGTCATTGCCTAGCAATGGTCTATACGTCACAGTGTATTCGTAAGAACATTTGTTGTCACCTCAGTGCAGGAGAATATTGTAATTTGACATTAATTTATGAATCTGTTAATTTAAATATCTGGTTGCGAAAATATTATACGAAAATAAAACCCTTGAAGGAATTAAGATCAGATACAAACTGGGAAATGTTTGTTACCAATCGGTTTATAATCTTACTGTTTTACGTATTTAAGAAGTAGAATTAAGGTACCGGAATACAAAACTGTAACATATTGTTTTTGTGTGAGTTTGGAACTTGCTCTCATGGATGTTGTGAACAACAGTTGGATGTAAATGGGAAGTTGCAAGAAGTTAAGGGGAATCATCTCGCAAAGAGGAACCTCACAGTTGGCAGGCTTTACGAAATACTATTAAAGAAATTACATCAGCAGGAATGATATGGGCATGACATGTAGCACGCATATTAGAGATGAGAAATGCATACATAATTTCAGCGAGAAATAAGAAGCGAAGAGGCATATTGTCAGACGTATGCGTAGACGCGGAGATAATATTAAATGTATCATAAAAGAATTAATTCATGAAGGTGTGAACTGGATTAATTTGTATCTAAGACTATCGTCGCAAGCAATCCGTAAACAAAAAGGACTCTGTTCCATGGGGTTGGAACAAATGACCATATGATTCCAGTCGCCGGTTCACTTTCCAATGTTTCCATCCTCTATTCAAAGCTCTCGAATCATAAAATTCTGTAGCTGAAACAGCGTCATTAGAGAGCAAGAATTAAGTCTTTTATTTCGGAAGCCTAGCAGCTAGAACATGCTTCTATCTCTCCCTCTGTCTGCCTGTCTGAGTCAGATGAATCTAGTCCACACACTCATACATCGTCTCTTACGATAAGAAAGGTAAACTAATTAAACACTACGCTATGAAGGCGTAGGGAGAAGTGAATGTATTGATCTACATTTTCTTGGCCTTGGCACTAGCTTGAGGTGAGTGGTCAGCTTCATATCCCTGCAGCTTTACCCCCGGGAAAGAGCTCCCGGCACCCAATGGATATGAGACTGTGTGGGCCCCAGAACCGATCTGGACGACGTGGAGAAAATTCTTGACACTAACGAGACTCAAACTCCGACCCCTTGGTCGTCGATCCCGTAGTTAGTGGCTAAACCGACCACACTATCCCAGTTCCTATTGTAATTTAAGACACAATTTAATATTATTACTGCGTGTAGGCTTGGATTTCCCTTCAGGTTTTGTTGGCCACCAAATTCTCAAGAACCGTCCTCAGTGAAGTTCGTTAGTAACTGAGACTGGTTGCGGCCTGCAGAATTCCAAGTTGCCTTAGTCTCTCCTGCAGGCCACTCTGATACACCGCCACGAGTTTGGCTCATGTTCGTTTATCCTTAGCAACATATTCAAAAGCTCCTATATTCACCTCGTAGTGGAAATAAATATTACGGCGGCGGTTTTGACTGGTTCATGAGTTATTTGGGGGCACGCGGTAGCGTAGTTGGTTGAGGGCCTATGCTACAAGCCGGAAGGTCGCAGGTTCAAGTCCCGATGAGTTCATTAGATCTTTTCAATTGACCTAATCCTTCCAGCCACACTATAACCCTGGGGTCGACTCAGCCTCTAACAGAAATGAGTACCAGGAACTAATTAAATAATTTCCTAGGGAATAAAGCGCGGCCGGCGCGTAAGACTGACAACCTCACCGCCATCCTTGAGCCGATTGTCTAGATAATGTGGGAGCCTCAACGTCTCACAACCCTATGGGCCTTCACGGCCCCTTACAGGGATAGCTTTACTTTCAACTGTGTTAGATTATAAAACGTCAAGTAGGTGGATGTTTGTGCATAATTAAACTGAAAGAATGTGGAAATACGTGGTCATATATTAAAGTATTGTGCCAACATTCAACTGAAGAGACTGAGGAAAATGAGGAAATATTTCTATCAATCTGCCAGGCTGTGTGACAAAGATTCGAAGTTAGGACCTCCGGACTCTGAAGTAAGAGTGTTGACCACTGACCACAAGGTACTGCATGATTTGATTCAATACATCTGTAAAACTAGTAGGCATATCTATAGGATGTGAACTCCCAATTTTAAAACATAAGATTATATGTTGCTCTATTGTTAGCAACATTGTTCCCAAACATTTAGCGCTACCGCCATGATACTATTTTCATTTTCAAAATATAGTTTTATTCTTGAAAATGTCTACGACCGCATAAATCATCAAGACCCTACGTTAACCCTAGTGTATCTACCATTCAAGAAGTTCGTATAAAAATTATCGTCAGTTGGAGAATATTATATAAATACAGAGGTGGAGAGATTTATAGTGATATGGGTTTATATATCTGATTTCAGGGAAATCGACCAGTTAGTACAAACCCCAGTCCCAGTCCCGATATGATGATGTTTATATATCAATAAACCCAAAGACAAACAGAATCACATTTCTACTAAGCTTTGGCTGTACGTAAAGTAAAAAAGTTAAGCTATCTTTGTAACAGGCCGTGAAAGCCCGTAGGGCTGTGAGACGTTGAGGGTCCCACACTATCTAGATAATCGGCTCAAAGATGGCAGTAAAGTTGTCAGCCGTACGCGCCGGCCGCGCTTTACTCCCCAGGAAAATTATTTATTTAATTCCTGGTACTTATTTCTGTTAGAGGCTGAGTCGACACAAGGACCATAGTGCGGCTGGAAGGATTAGGTCAACTGAAAAATATCCAATGACGTCATCAGGACTTGAACCCTCGACCTTCAGACTTGTAGCATAGTGCCTCAACCAACTATGCTACCGCGTGCCTCCAAGCTTTGGCTGTAGTAAGAAAAAATAACGCTTTTAAACATCGTCACACACATGGTCTATGTTACAAAATTAATGTTTTCCCATCGCAAAAATATTCCTCGCTTTCTTCATAGTGTCATTTTATTATTTGTCTAAGAAAATACCAGAGTTACGGTTGCGTAATTGTCGAAAACTTTACTTGTTTACTTATTTACTTACTCATGGGGCTGAGCCCTTCTTGAGGAGCCGACAATTCTACAGCTACTCAAAAAATTTCCCAGCATTTTATGGAAACACNCAAATCCATACCATCCCATCTTATCTCTCTAAGATCCATTTTAATATTGTCCATCCACCTACGTCTTGGTCTTCCCCGTTGTATCTTTCTTTCTGGATTTCTCACCAATATCTTATATGCATTCCTCTTCCCCCCTATTGGTTCGACATGCCCTGCCCACCTCATCCTCCTTCTCTTGATCATTCTAATTATACTTGGAGAAACGTAAGTTCCTCATTATGCTTCCCGTCACTCTAACGCTACAAAATTATTCATGATCCACATTCAACGAATTGCGAGGGTAAAATTCAGGTATACTTGCATTGCAATAAGATTTAATTATACTATAAACGCAGACTACCAAATGAATATTAGTTTTAATCCAGTATGTAGTAAGTGTTGAAGAATATCCTCAATTTTAAACCTTTCAATTTCATTCTCCAGTGTAATAGAATTTTATGAACGCGCATGTAATTTTCGTGCCAGAGTTCTGTCACTTTACTCTAAACTTGAAGTTACGATTTCGCAACAATATAATCACGTGTCATAAAATCAGATCATGGCATAGATAACCGTGAGCCATCGCGCACAGCTTCACCCTTGCCTTTCACATAACACAGCACACGAAAAATGCATTACCGCTGATAAGCAAAAACTTGTTAAAGGTATGAATCAGATTTGACCCAGATATACCAACTTGAACTATCTTAACATGCAATGTTCTGAAGGAAACTTGTAGCTACCGGTAGAGTGCACCGTTATCCCCTCCACTTGAACATTACTGGAGAATGGAGGCGCCAAATAAAGACAAAACAAAGGAAAGTGCAAATGGTTGGATGCGAGAGGGGATGACCACTTATAAAAGCTAGCAAAGTCACTTTAATGTCATCAATTGTCTGATTTTGTCTACATCTGAGCAACATGAATTTTATGGTAAGTAACCTGTTTGCAGCGACAGGCTTCTAGGTAGCATCGTGATCTAAAAGTTAATGACGACGGAACATTGGCACAAATATTATGTTTTTGGACATTATCCATTATTTATCTAAAAACCGTCCTGTTTATTTTTCAAAACACAACGTTTCGGAGACTGGATTATGTCTCGGTCTTCAGGTGAAACCTACTCAGTTGGGCGCAATCGATAGAGCTAGTCCTTATCTTCTGACCTAGGTCTATCGATTGGCCCCAACTAAGTAGATTTTACCTAAAGACGGAGACAGAATTCAGCCTCCGAAACGTTGTGTTTTGAAAAATAAACAGGAGGTTGTTTAGATAAATACAAGACGATGGATAATATAAAAAATGTAATATTTATACAGTCTGAATGCGTTTTTCTTGCCAGGGTTCTATGCGCAGTTCATGTAAACACCATTTATGGCAATTATCTCTCTACAGTTACGAAAAAATATCTTTAAAATTTCACTAGGAAAACCGCTTTCATTGGTCCATCATGTTCAGTGTCATTTAGAACATATTTCTTTCCTAATTACTGCCAGTTTATTTATTCGTGATGCGTCAAGTACACCTCCCTTACTGATGTTTAGCTCTTCTTAATGCAACTTCGAAAAGTATGTTGCTTTGATTGAAGTCTCGTTCGCTTATGGATAATCCCCCTGTTTTAAATTTGTATTTTAAAATGTTCCAAGGGAAACATGGATAGCCTTTTCAGATTTGTTTATTACATGAAATATCCCGCTGAAAATAACAAAATTTTCAACATAAAACATTCAAATTTCCCAGCCATAGAACTTACAATTAACGAGACATATATTTTTGTCGTGTAGATCATATGTATTTCTTTACAGGAACGGATTATGAATCCCATATTAAAAAAAAAAACATTAACAGTACTGGGTGAACTGCATGAACCATGGATTTCATATTTGTGTAACATCCCACATTGGTATCCATATATTTCCTTAAATTCCTGTTGCACTGGTAATGCATGATCTCTCAAATTAAACACTACGTTTCATGGCCATAAAAAGAGTCTACAAGACCGCTACTTCCTATATTGTATGTGTTCCTGAAGCTGAATGTCGAGCGGGCTCTTGTTGAAAGGAATAATTGTATATCGACGTTGAGATTATCGATAAACCTACTCATATAACTGAAACAACACTAATGTCCTCTTCTAAGAGCAGGAAGTTACGTCCAAATTTGTAAGTCTACTTCACACATGCCAGGTAACGTAGTTAGTTGAGGCACTATGCTAAAAGCCTGAATTTTCAAGGGTTCGATTCCCGATGAGTTCATTGATTTTTCAATTAAAATAATCTTTCCAGCCGCATTATGACTCTGGATTCGACTCAGCCTTTAACCGAAATGAGTACCAGAAACCTTCCTGGGGGTAAAAGGTGGCCGGCCCGTAAGGCTGACAACCTTACTGCCATCTGTGAGCTGATTCTATAGAAAATGTGTGAGCT
>NW_019741974.1:3496339-3553529 GCF_002891405.2 Cryptotermes secundus | reverse complement strand
CTGGATTCGACTCAGCCTCTAACCGAAACGAGTACCAGGAATCTTCTTGGGAGTAAAGGGCGGCCGGCCCGTAAGACTGACAACCTTACTGCCACCTGTGAACCGATTGTCTAGAAAACGTGTGAGCTTCGACGTCTCATGACCCTATGGGTCTCCACGGCCTGTTACAGGAATAACTTTACTTTTCATTTTTACTTCATGCACGTATTCGGTGTATGCATAAGTGCTGTCACACAGCCGTGGCTGTTTGGTCGCAGACGCGTACACGGAGATCGTGTCCCTAGCACAGGGACTACGTTGTTTCGGGTTTCGCAACTCAGCTTGTGACACCCCACATTCAGGAGACAGACATATACACTTATTAATTGTTCATAGACAGGCAAATTTATATGAGTCGGCAAGTGATACATCATACATTTGAAATCATCAATTTTATGTGTATTTATATAAATGTACGAGGCTCGTCCACAAAGTAAGTTTCCTGGGGCCGTTTACAGAAACAAAACATAATTTCATGGAAATATTTATTGCAACAGATACAGCAAGTGTTCAGCTATTTTTCAACATAATCGCCACCGGAATTGAGACCTTTGTCATACCGTGGGACCAACTTTTGAATACCTGTGTCATAGAAGTCTGCCGCCTGGGATTGGAACCACTGTGTGACAACTATCTCCGCCTCTCTGTCATTCTCAAATGCTGACGCTCACTGGACAGGAATTTCTTGAGGTGTAGGAAAAGATGGAATTCACTGGGAGCGAGGTCCGGGCTGTAGGGTGGATGATTAAACACCTCCCAGCTGAACTCCTGCAGGAGACTTGCTGTCCGTCGAGGCATGTGCGGCCTAGCGTTATCATCCAGGAAGACAATACCGGCACTAAGCATCCCGCGCCGCTTGTTCTGAATGGCCCGTCGCAATTTCTGCAGTGTTTCACAGTAACTCTCAGCATTCACCGTCTCACCTCTTGTCAGGAAGTCGACGTGGAGAACGCCCCATCTGTCCCAGAATACCGTGCACATCACTTTCCACGCCGACGTCTGCTTGAATTTCGTCTTACAGGGAGATCCACTGTGACGCCAATGAATTTACTGCTGCTTGGTTTCTGGGGTAATGTACAATCCACGTTTCATCACCTGTGATCCGGTCCAGAAACTCGTCGCCGTCATGGTACCACTGCAGAAATGTCAATGCTGACTCCATGCGCTTTGTTTTGTGTTCTGGTGTCAGTTGCTTCGGCACCCATCTGGCACACTATTCCTAAACAACAGGTGCTCCGTGACAATTTCGTGCAACAAGGAGGGGGAAATCTGCGGGACATGACTGCCGAGTTCCGTAATTGTGACGCGACGATTCTCCATAATGCATTCCCGCACAAGCTCCACCAGGTCGTCTGTAATGATGGATGGCCGCCCACTGCGCTTCTCATCATGCACACTTTGTCGACCTGCTGAAAATTGTCTGCACCAGCGACACGCCATCTGCTTGCTCATGAAGTTAGGCCTATAGACCCGGCACAGCTGACGATGAATTTCGATCGGCGCTATGCTCTGTGCATTCAAAAACTTTATCACTGACCACACTTCACAGTCGGCGGGAGTTGGAATAAGAGCCTCCATCTTCAACAGCTGCAACGATGCTACTGTGGGAACGCGGGAAATTCCCTTTATGCATGCGCCATGCTGCGTCATTGCTCTAAATGGTTCGCACAAATTAGTTTCTATTCAGTTCACAATCTAGACAATGGGAATGTTACCCTTTAAGTACTTTAATAGTATTTGAGAAACTTACAGCACCTGAAGATGACCCATTTGATGTCGAAACATGTAATGCGTGCTATATAAGTAATTAAATAAATAATAATATATTGTTGCGTTGACGGTAACAATTATATATGTTCATTGTACATACGCAATAGAATTCAACCCTTAAAAATTTTTATTATCTGCTGATTCCATTAACTCTAGTGGAAATGGATGAAATCGAAATCGAAATCGAATCCTTTTCAATGCTACGTAAGTACGCACAACACCGTGTCACTGCAGGAGCCCAGTAGTGTCTGCTGTTATAGCTCTTTGACCGATGTTGCTACCGGGGTGTTCCATAAGATCTAATGACATCTAATGTGGCTAGCAATGGCACCATATCGACCATTAGCACAGCCTGAAAAGTATTTGACAGAAAATGTCCTTTACATTAACGTCGACTTTTAGCGTAGAGTTAAATACGGCAGGAAGTTAGAGCAGTGTGTCTGGTGTCCTAGGTGTGCCTCCTTGTCCTTGCTGCAGGCGCCGTTTCTGCGGTCGATCCCCACAAACGCGGCCTAGATGACGAGCTGATCTACGAAGCTGAAGGTGATGGAAAAGCAGAAGAGAGCCACGACCTGACCGCAACGAGCTACATCTCAGGTACTTTTGGCAGCCCTCACAAGAATGTGAAGACAGTTGTCCTCACTAAGGAGATCAAGGTCCCTGTTCCTCAGCCATACCCAGTCACTGTTGAGAAGAACGTGCCCTACCCTGTCAAGGTACCTGTGGAAGTTAAGGTGGAGAAACCCGTCCCCGTGCCTGTTGAGAAACCTTATCCTGTTTACGTAGAAAAGAAAGTGCCTTACCCAGTGGAAAAACACGTCCCATACGCTGTAGAGGTTCCTGTCAAGGTGCCTGTCCCTGTTCCTCATGCAGTGCATGTTCCGAGGCCATATCCTGTTCACGTCCCTAAACCCGTTCTCGTCCCTCACCCCGTCTACTTCGAGAAGAAAGTCCCGGTATACATCAAGAAGGAAGAGAACAGTGGGGAGTCGGAGAGCGCTGAGAGCTACAGCAGCTTCAGTGCCGGGGAAGAGCACTACTGAACTCAAGAGGCAGTTCCTGGACAAGTTGCAGACGGAATAGAGGAATCCCGTGAAGAGAGGATTTGTCGCAACTGTCCTTCTAACAAACAGAATTTATTTCACTATTTATTTAATTAGGAACTGTCATTAATTCTGTTAGACAATAAAATTACGGACTGACTTGCCAAAATAAATAAAATAACACTGATAAAATGGATTTTAAACTCTTAACTCAAAATGTAATATCCTCCTCAATTCCTAGGACTTAAAATTATGTAGATTCTACTTAGCACTGGAGCGCTCGTGAAACCAAAGCGACCACAGACGGGGGACGAAACGGTAGAGATGGAATCCCGACGAAGAAAACTCTTCCTGTTGGTTACTTAACGACGAGATTAGCAACTACATTACATAGAGTCGGAAGGTAAGATGAATGACGAATGATGAACTGGAAATAATTTTGGAAGAAAGTGGTCGTGGTTTAATACAGGCACTATACGCGCAGGATGGCCGAGAAGTCGGAGTTCCAGTCTCGGTACGGCAAGAATTACCCCCTCCCCACGCACCCCATATCGGATCTGGGACCCATGCAATCCCCCATGCAATGGGTAACGGGGGCTCTTTCCCCGGGGGTAAAGCGGCTGTGGCGTGAAGCCGATTACTCACCTCCAAATAGCGCTGATGTCAAGAATATATGGAGCTGTACTTCCATTCCCACATACGTCTTCATAGCGTAGTGTTTAACTAGTTAAGCAAAGGAACAATTTTACGTTTTGCCTTTATTATTCCGTCTGAGGAAAAAACACAAAAAACCTAAGTCAGGATAGTCGGTGTTCCCTCCCAGATTGGAACCGAGCACCTCCATAAGGCAAGTGTCAAATTTTAATCGCTAGAAGTCAGCGAAACGTGACATGAGAAATGTCTGCTATGCATTGCAAGTTCCAATGGATAGAGAGCAGAGCAATACACTTCTCTCGAATACAACTATTTGCGCTCTAGAATTCGTAAACTGGGGATACCGTATTTGTCTGCATGTTTCGTTTTTGTAATCATTCAATGCATGTTGATGAAACATATTTTGAGTCTATATTAAGAATTCTTTCTTCCCTTCAGCTTTCTGCGGAGCAAACCCTTACCGTACTTAGTTCAGAATTTACTTTCGAGAGTATAAATACTGGCTTTCCCACCAATATCCTATAAGTATTCCTCTTCTCCCCCATCGTGCTACATGCCCTGCCAACCTCATCCTCCTTGACTTGATCATTCTAATTATACTTGGAGAAGAGTACAAGTTATGAAGCTCCTCATTATGCAGTTTTCTCCAACTTCCTGTAACTTCATTTCTCTTCGGTCCAAATATTCTCCTCAACAAACTGTTCTCAAACACCCTGAGTCTATGTTCCTCCCTTAATGTCAGAGACCAAGTTTCACACCCATACAGAACCACAGGAAAAATTATAGTTTTGTATATTCTGATCCTTACGTTTTTGGACAGCAGACGAGAAGACAAAAGGTTCTGGACTGAATGGTAGCAAGCATTACCTGAGTTCAATCTAGAGAAATTAACCAAGAAGTTGAATTCTCCGTCCCTCTAAGTGTAAGAAACACTTGCATTTCCCGGGCAGCCATTGCTGCAGCAAGTATAAGAGGGAGTTGCAGATGTGACATTGTGCATACAAGCAGTAGTTGCTGGTACAAGCACAGAATGGTTCAGGAGAAGGGAAGTGAATCACTTTCATCTTTGAGAAAGAAACGCACAATATAAGTAGAACTCTACATTCTGGTAGACCCCATCTGTGCAATTTTCACAGTGATGGCAAAGGCTGTTTTCTTAAGTGTCAAAATAGTTCTATTGAAGATATGATTCAGTGTATGATCCATAGACTCTGGGTACAATAAATTTCTGCTCAGAGTTAAAAAGGACACTAAATATTTCTTGTGCCACAACCGTGTCTGAAGAGAATAAAAAGGACAGAAGTAACTAAAAAAATAAGCATAATTTTCATAAGTTCTCCTTTTGTTCACACAGAAGGTTAAACTGATTTTGTATTTTAGCATCTGAATATTACTTTAGTTAGTTAGTTATTGGAGAAGGTGGGTTTCCCCATGCACTTAGACCTGTAGTGGTCCATTGTGCTTCCCTCTATGATTTCTACCAGTCTCTATATCCTACCGGTACTGGTGCTTACCATCAGTCCCTCCCAGCCAGCGAGACCGGCTCTACTAGCTGAGAGGTATCTATAATGCTTCCCCCATCTACCAGAGGTATTAGAGACTGCTGTTGGGCGGGAAACGTCCGTAATTTGGCTCAGTGACCTCCTTTGGAGATATGAGGTTCTTTTACGTGCCGTAAAGCTACGACACGGGACCCACGGCTTAAAGTCCCTCCCGGAGGACTTGTTCCCTGAAATTTTCCGCCCTTAAAAATTCGACGACCTCCGCCGGGTATTTGAACCCGCGTACTACGAGTCATGAGGTGGGAACGTTACCTCTAGACTACGGAGGCCGCTCGAATATTACTTTACTGGTGGGTCTATTGTATTGTATTTTGACTAACTAACTATTTTGATTCTGTCTCCATCTTCATGTACCTTCAGTTAGGACTAGCTCTATCTATTGGGCTCAACTGAGTAGGTTTTACCTGAAGCTGGAGACAGAATCCAGTCTCCGAAACGTTGTGTTTTGAAAAATAAACACGACGATTTTTAGACAAAGACAAAACGATGGATAATGTCCAAAAACATAATATCTATACCAATGAACCATGTCACAAACTTTTAGATCTTACTTCGTAAAATGTTTAGGTATATATAAGTAATCTAATTATTTGCAATCGTGTACTTGTCTCCGTGAAAATACTGCACAATGCTTTCCTTCTAACTGCATAACAGACGTTCTTGAGATGTAGGAATAGCAGATGTACCGCCTCAATCAACTTTCATTTTCCTCCAGCATTTGACGACTGAAAAACACTTGTTCAGCAGTTGATCTGTTACGTCAAAATTCACATTCTTTATTTCCTATAATTTCCTCTGTAAATGGATTTAACCTTGAGAGAAGAAATGGTTGATAAATTTGTATACGAAAGCTGATAACAGTGATATCTCTGAATAATCACTACAATCAGTTCTACCACCCTTCTTGTAATCAAACAAAATATTAGAATCCAACTGCTGAGGAAATTTTGCTTCATTCCGAACAGGACTCGATCCAAAATAAACTTGAACTTAAAGTAGGTTGAATTTCTAGGTTGGGAAATGATCAGATAAATAATATTAAAATGCAATATTCTTTTATATAATTTCAAATACACTGAGTACAAAAATAATGCGTGAAGCTAAGTGAAGACAAATGCATTTATAAATAATAAGTATTTGGTGCGTTTATGCTAGTGGCTGATGACTGATGAAAAATTCAGACAACAAGACGGAACTGAAGAGATGACTAGTTTTCCAAAGCAATTCATTTCAGTTCAGGCTCCTGTCTTATAGAAGCGACACATTTCTGTTCCCATCTGTGGAGATATTGTGTATGCACTTTTTAACATACACAAATTATCTAGAACGTATGCATATTTCCTTTACAGCCATTACGTAGTCTAGTTACTGAACTTACAAAATGGCTGTATTACAAATTTAATTCATGAAATAAAATTTCTCGCCCTGTATCTGATGATAACGTCACTGCGTCGAGGTTAGTGATATCCTCCAAATCCACCGATGTCTCCGAAATCATGTCCTCCGAAGTCGTGTCCTCCGAAGCTGTGTCCCTCGAGGCCACCTCCGAAACTCGACTCATGGTGATGTCCCTTCACGAAGACGGGAACCTTCTTCTCCACCACTACAGGTACCTTCACGGGGTAGGGTTGAGGGACAGGAACCTTCACGGGGTATGGTTTAGGGACATGAACGGGGTGAGGGACTGGAAAAGGCACTTTCACAGGGACCTTCACAGGGTACGGCACTTTCTTCTCCACAGGATAAGGAACCTTCTTCTCTATATAAACGGGGTAGGGTTTTGGTACGGGTACTGGGTAGGGCTTCTCCACATGGACAGGCACAGGGACCTTAACAGGGACAGGAACCTTCTTCTCCACGTGCACTGGATATGGATGCGGGACGGGCACTTTCACTTCTTTGGTGATGGTAATGGCCTTCACGTGACTCTCATGATGGGAGTCCCCTCCGCCAAAACTACCGCCGCCGAAAGAATGACCTCCAAAACCGAAATCCTCGTGACCGCCCAAAGAGAGTCCTCCTCCATGTCCGAAACTTCCACCTCCATACCCCAAATCATGCAGTCCTCTCTTTATCGTCTTGCTGTCCTCCTTCTTCTCCTCCTCAGCCAGAGCCAAAGTGCTTACGAGTAAAGTGAATACCTGAAAATTGCAAATTACTGTCAAAGCTTTTATTGGTTACTCTTCTGTTAACAGCTAATTTCTATTTCAATTTGAGTGGGCTTTCTTTCCTCAAGATTGAAACTAAAGATACGTTAAATTTTGGGTGGAAAGGTCTGTGCGCGTCTACCTCACATTTGCATTATCGTTTGAGATTCTAAATTATTCACACCCGTTTGGGTACTAATTATGAGAAGAATTCCAACAAAATAATTAATTTATTATTAGTGATGACAAGGTTAACTTAAAGACTAATTATATTTTGCATGTCGATTACTTCCCGGGTACATTCATCGACACTTCTCAGCTACCAAAGCTATATAGCTATGTAACAAATGGCGAGTAGCTACTGATCTAGAATGAGACGCTCTGGGTCTACTTGGGATATTCCTTGACAAATTGCGGGAAACTATGAAAGGTTTCAGTCACGATATAAATGTCCCGGCAGAGATTTCACCCCGGTATCACTCGAATAATAGTTTAGAAAATAGCTATTAAAATGATCTGCTCTGTGGAACTATCGACAAGAAACTAAATAATTATTTGTTAACAAAAGAATGAAGGATTATTTATTTATTTATGGCATATTTAATGGCTCTTTCATTAGATCAAGAATATATAATGTCGAATTGTATGAGGATAAGGGAATAATTCATTAGAAACAACGTGGAAGGAAACTGCGATGACTTGTTTTGTGGTACTATCCAAGTATTTGCCTGAAAGTACTTAGGAATACCACGAAAATCCTGTCAGTGTAATAGGTATGTTAGGCGAGATTTGAAATGTAGACCTCCGAATACGAAGGACGAAACGGAATTCATTCCATCCAATGTCGACAGGATCCACAGCCAACGGGATCCATTTAAAATATTTGCATTCATTTTCGTGTAATCCGTTTTTGTCTGTAGTGGTAATATAAAAATTGAGCTGATTTCCGTAGAATTGAGAAAAAAATAAGAATATATTGTCTCTTCTTAAGTAAGTCTCTCGGCATGTATATGAGGTACTCGTTATAATTGACTAAGTTACTAACAGTACGGCAGGAGTTCTCGAGTTTCATACCCATAGTAAGAAGCCGCGTTTTGGATACAATCCTGATACAATTCAGTCACCCGGCCTTCCACCAAAATATCCACTACAAAATTTCTGTATATGTTTCACGTTTCCTCCATTCAAGATATATGTCCACTCCTTCATAACCTCTTACCAATCACTATCGGTTTGCCTGTATGAATCACTTAATTACGTAATGCCACAAATCCCTTCAGATTCAAAGAGTTCCAGACGCTTTGTTTTAAATAACGCACAGGCCTACTTCTTCCTTCGTCAGGGTAACTGATTATGTTCAATTCTATACAAAACAAAATTGTAAAATCCTCAGAATTACTGGGGTTTCGGACTTTGTCCATAGTCCGATATTCTGAAAACTAGAGAACACAACGTTTCGGAAACTGGATCTCTTTCCGTCCTCAGGTGAGAGGGAGACACCTACTCTGTTATTTCCCCTCAATCACCGGACAACTCATGTCGAGTCGAGTCGTATGTTACAGCCGATGGTTAGTCGACCAGTTACTCTTTCAATAAAGTACCCATCTGGGGCTTACAACCAGATTTTTATTACTGTCAGACTGTTGCGGGTTTGTTGAAGTGGGGCGATCTCACTGACAAGAGGACGGGTCTGTCGTTTACAATTACTACTGGTCCTCGTCAGCGTAATTATCCTCGGGGTCCGCGTCATGTGGAACTCGCGAACTTATTTTACTGTCTCAGATTCGAGTCTTCCCTTTTTGTCACCTTCTATGACTCGCAGGGTTACGGTGGAGGTATTCTATCCCGCCCTCACACGGGATATGAACCCATGTCAGATTTACTACAGATATTTAAGTGCCTGAGAACAGGCTACGTAGAAGTGAGATAAGAGGAAAATATGCAATGAAATATTGTGAAAAGGCAGGCACATTCAAGGTACTGGGATAAAACGGGAGGTAGAAATTTCTGCTGAAAACCTAATGAACAAACCAAGTCCATGACGTCAATACAAATAATTAAATGGAGAGTTTGTGAAAACATAGAACGCCTACCTCTAGCGCCATCTGTGGAGTGAAACCTGAACACTCTAGATTAGAATCTTATAGAAACTCGCGAAGAATCTGCCACATCATGCTGATCTTCTCTGTGAGTTGGTAAACTCATTGCTGATAGGGTGTATCTTGATGGGAGAAATGCCCAAACTGGGCTGGCTGACTGGATTGTCAAGCAGGCCACATGGGCCGATTCCTTGTATTTCCTATACTTTCCATTTTTTTTTAAATTCGCTTAGTGGGCGGTGGAGTCCAACTGGGTCCACTCGGCACGGCGGCCACCGATTGGCCTATTGTAGTCTGCCCCAGGTGATTATGATGATGGAGAATTTGGTGGAATGATGATTGGCAGGGGAAACCGAAGAACTCGGAGAAAACCCGCCCCAGCGCTACTTTGTCCACCACAAATTCCACTTGACCAGACCCGGGATCGAACCCTGGCCGCCGCGGTGAGAAGCCAGCGACTAACCGCTTGAGCTATGGCGCGACCTATACTTGCCGTTACTTTCATTTTCCAAAATTCTAGCTTCATCCCAGCCCAGTAAACCTAAAAGTTTATACATCGTCGCCAGAACCCAGAAATGGAAAATATTTCGTTTCTTATACCGGACCTTCAAGGTGTTTCAATAGCGGATGGGATGGTAACAGTTTCCGAACAGAATAGTAACAGGCATTTCAGAATTTATTATTCACCAAAATTCATGATGTACTCCATTCATATTCGTCAACCATGTTCACGACACATAAAGTCTTAAGTATTCTTAAATTGATTTTATTGCAAGAAAGGAAGACACCATGTCCATAAATTATCTTACAGACGTGGAATTCTACTTACGAAGAGCTTCATGTTGCTGTCACGTGTCTGTGGCTGAAGAAGCAACTGTGATGCTGTGAAGTCCCTCCTCTCACGTTCTCCTTTTATACCTGTTTCATATGCTCTCACGTGAGACCAATGCTTTCTTTTTTACTTGTCGTACTTGTGCGCTACATGCTAACACACTTGCTACATCATCTGTAGGCGCTTCCTGCCTTATGTCACACAGTTCTGCATGTGGTCTCTTGCTGACAAGTCAGACTTCAGCAGCGAAGGAAACAACATGGTTGGTACACATGCAGACAACATGACGCTAATGATCTATTCCACACTCTCAAGAAACAAACACAAAACAAATAATTATGTGAAAAATTAAACACTATGCCATGAAGGCCTTTGGGGTAGTCGATGTATAGATCCACATTTCCTTAACCTCGGCACTAGCTGGAGGGGAGTAGTCAGCTTCACGCCCCTGCAGCTTTACTCCCGGGGGAAAAAACCCGATACCCACTGAATATGAGGTTGGATGACCCCAGAGCCGGTCTGGACGACATGGTGAAGTAAAAATTCTTGCTCTTACCGGGACTTGAAGTCCGACCTCTTGACCGTCCAGCCCGTAGCCAGTAGCTACGAGTATACAGACTGAGCAATCCTTGATTTCTATTAAATCCTGTTATAAACAGCATGAAAAGCACAAACAACACAGCAAGCCACGAGCAAACCCTGGACGACATCAAGAACCTCCTCATCAAGATAGATAGGCGGCACAAAATCTGCCCCATGCAAGAAGGACGATAGGAGTGTGAACACGAACCTACGTGGTTTAAAAAACTTTAACTAGTGACAAAGGTTTTTTAAATTAACATCTAGAAACTTTAAAAACTTTACGATACCAGGAAGCTGCTGTGATTGTGAAATGTTCGACTTTATGCGTACTGTGCATTATAGGATATAAGTGTATGTATTTTAAATCGAAACACCTATTGTGATAGTAGTTTCCAGTTCGTAACGATGTTCCCTCTGAAGATGATCCGTACGGACCGAAATATGTAAGGGAGATAAGTTTTCATGTAGTAAAAACTTATATGTCACATTGGACGGAGTGGTTTGTATTTATACATGAAAAGCAATTTTATGATTATGAGGACCACTGAGCTGTTTGTGAATATTTTTTCTCCTAGTATTCATGCAATATTATAATACGGCACTTATCACACATTAATACAGAAGGAGTAAAGTTTAGAACCATCGTCATGTTTGTAATGTGTAACATAGATTAAGTAAATGATATAATGATACAAATTCCGTCCCAAGTGCAAACAATATATTATGTGTCTTTGATCTTGCTCCTCTACACTACATGTTTCGGCCTCAGACGGCCATCATCAGGTGTATAACACTCACGTTGCTGTCACACTGCACCCAGCCCAAAATTTAACATTTAAAAACACTTTCCTTCTTATTACCAACATCTACTTCGTTGATATCTGTCTGGTTTGTAGATTATTTTACACACGTTAATTTTGACGTACCTGTAGTAGCACTATAAAATCTTTAGTTCTATTTTTAAAATCTTTTAAAATTTTTCTCTAAATTTTAAATTTAAAATTGTTAGGGTTACTCGCCCTATGTCTAAAGTGCTGCAGGGGCTAGTTCTTGTTTCCACACTGTACAGATGTTATCTGTGTAGTCTTCCTGGGACGGAATTTGTATCATTATATTATTTATCGTATGGAGTGCAACAGGATGCTTAAATATAATATAGATTAAGTACCTTTGTGGATCTGACTTTGCGTTTTGCTTTTATGCTATCCATGTGCATCATCGGTTTCTATTCTCCCGTCGTGTTCTCTTTGCTGCCACTACATGTTTCGGCCCACCAGGCGTACAGGTTGTTGCGATTAAGACATCTGCTCCTCATTGTGATGCTGTTTTGTTTCTCTTATGTAGTGGAGCTTGTACACGTGTTTACCACAGAAACTCCACATATTCCGTCTCAAAAACATATAACTTATATTACATAAAAATGTATACTGCGCAAATTTCGCACGACCTCCATATTGTTATTGTACGAAAATATTGCCATAAAATGTGTTGTTCGTTCTTTGAAGACTTATTATAGCAAAAAGTGTGTGTTTGGGGAAGAGGGATAAACGGCGCTAGTGCAATAACCCCAGAAGTTTACACAGTTGGTAATACTGACGGTACTGAATTACACTGTATGAAATTGAGGTGTCATGTATTGACATGAGCTCATATCAACTCTGACGAAAATTCTACCTTAGTTAAAAAAAAAAATTGAGCGGAAGAGTACATTCATAATTGACTAACTATCTAAGGTCGCGCCATAGTTCAAGCGGTTAGTCGCTGGCTTCCCACCGCGGCGGCCCGGGTTCGATCCCGGATCTCGTCAAGTGGGATTTTTGGTGGATGAAGTGGAGTCGAGGCGGATTTTCTCCGAGTACTTCAGTTTCCCTGCCAATCTTTATTCCACCAAATTCTCCATCATCATAGTCAACCGGGGCAGGTACAATAGGCCAATCAGTGGCCGCCGTGCCGAGTGGACTCAGTTGGACTCCACCCCCACACTAAGCGAATTAAAAAAAAAAAGGAATCTAACTATCTAAGTATATGAGGCTGAGTCCTTCTTGAGATTCCAACATTTCTTACCTGCACAAGGAATTTACATTATTTTATGGAACCCGAGTGTTTATTGTTGTGCTCACAAAAACCTTTCACTTATTTTGGCATTCTCACCTTGCCGTCTGTATGCAACTTCGTCCTTATATAAAATTCACACTTCGAAGGTTCTTTGTGTCTTTTTATTATTTATGTAACACCACAAATTTCGGCCTAACTGGTCATCATCAAGTGTACGAGTATAAGATTGTAGAGGAGAACTGTTGCTCTGCTGTAACACTGTTGTAGTCTGCAACTTATGATTATTATAAAATGCTTTTAAAATTCTCTGTTTTTTTAAGATTATCATGCCATGGTTACTTTCGCTGTGCACATATGTTGTGAGTTTGGTGTGCGTTTTTTGATGTTTTGGATTCTTTCCTTGTTGTTGTGTGTAACTCTAACAACGGTAGTAGTTTTCATCCATAATCCCGCACACCTGATGATGGACAGTTAGGCCGAACTTTGTAGTGTTAAATAAATAATAAAAAGACAGAAAGAACATTAGAAATGTGAATGGATGAAGTTGCATAGAGACGGTGAAATGAGAGAATTGAAATTGGAACAGGCTGCTGCAACACAATACCATGAACAGCCCGTCACTAGTATCCCGTACTAAACCCGGGTTCCTAAATTTATGTACTTGAAAAAGACCGTGGCCTGTAGTCCGCAAGCAAACTATATCGACCGAGCGACCACCGCTTGACAATGAAGTTAGTGCCAACTTTAGTGGATAGAGGGTGTCGCAAGGTCAGCGCAACGGATCCCCATGGCAGTTAATCTCCATTTTCTAGACCGGAGCTGATATTTCCTTGAAATAGCTTCTCAATTATCCTCATAAGGCTGAGTGGACCCCGTTTCAGGCCTACTAATTCTCAGAAAATCTGGTAGCGACGAGAATTGAACCCGGGACGTCTGGATATGTAAACAGGAACTCTGACCACTAGACCACAGAGGCGGTCTTTATGTGCTTGAAACTAATTTAAAATATAATTTAATTCTCCTATAATGGAAGTATAGATGGCTACTGAGTGGATTTAATCCTCTGGCATTTTATCCAAAAATAATGGCTCATTCGGAGCTGTTCATTGACTTACGTCTACATGTGTATGGCTTTACACGTTTTTCCCCTTGGCACTACAGCCCCAGTGGACCTAGGCCTACCTCCGTGAACTCCGTTCACTTCGGTTTACTAGATCTTACACATTTGGTAGGACTCCTTGGGCGAGTGATCAGCTCGTCGCAAGGCCTCTACCTTTGGACAAACACAGAAAAACGCACACAAACATCCATGCCCTGAGTGGGATTCGAACCCACGATCCCGGCTTCCGAGCGAGCGAAGACAGTGCATGCCTTAGACCGCTCGGCTTACAGCCTTGCTAATTACATTGTGATATAGCGGGAAAAGAACCAGCGAATGGAACCACTGTTCCATTTTCACGAAGCCCAACACCTTAGGGCTATTAGCGGATCCAGTTGTTTTTAAGGACGGAGGAGGTGCAAACCTTTTCACATTTTAATTGCTTCCTATGAGGATGAGGAAGTATGCACATGCTAAAGTCACACATGAATGCCTTTCCTGCTGTCTCACGACAAAGCAGAAGTGGAAACTGCATAGTGTGGCTGTTAGACCCATATATAACTAATAAAGACGGAGTCCAGTGTGTATACGTATTCTTAACTCTTTCACACGCTATACTCGCGATACCATCTTGTTTAGTAGCACCGACTCTTTCACCTTTATTCCTTCGATTCAGTAAAATATTTCTGAAAGGAATGTCTTCCTTCATCTCTCAGGAATTCGAGATATTATGACTTTTCAGCAATAGAAATCTTACGTTATAACACAACACAGCACAGCACAGCACAGCACAGCACAGCACAGCACAGGACAACACAAGACAACACAACACAACACAACACAACACAACACAACACAACACTACACTACACTACACTACACAACACAACACAACACAACACAATTAAACTCAACTCAACGCAATGCAACGAAACACAAAACAACACAAAACAACACAACACAACACAGCACAGCACAACACAGGAAATGCTGTCAAGAATATCAATATGGCGACCATGCAAATATTTTAACTGGGAGCATTACCAATAGCACTTAAGTACACCATTCGAAATAACGTATGCAACTCTTTTAATGTAGTCCTCTTGTAGAGTGCATGGTAACTTACGGCATAGTGTAATCTATACGTATTTGCCATTATTATGGCAGTGTCGAATGCAACATTCAAGCTCGGAAGGTCCGATTTCATAAGGAGCTAAATTTCAAGCATGCAAATACATTTTCTGTTGAAGTAACAATTACATTGTTCCTCATGATTTAAACGCAGTTGGAACTTCTACTTATGAAGGATTTGAGGTCCTCGCAGAAATGATTGCTAAAAGTTCAGTTTTCTGGGATACAAGCATAACGACGTGTAGTCCGCTGAGATTCAACTGACGTTTCGGAGAAGCACGTAGCCTTGATCTTCAGAGACGTATGTTCTCTGCTTCATCCTGGTTTTTTATTTGCCTTTCTTTCGTTCCTAAAGTTGAAGGAAACATGTCCCTCCGAAACGTCGGTTGACTATCATCGGACTATATGACATTCTGTACAAGAAGACGTAATTACTTTTCTATCGATAAGTATCAGTAAAATCAGAATCATACATCGAAAGACAGAAGAAATAATAGGCTACAGTTATTTACGTATTTACAATTCTTCCTAGCTTTACTATATGGATGAAGGATTTGAAGAAAAACAGGTGTCGTAAGTTGCTACCACAACTCATTTTTCGGATAATTTTCCGCTCTCACATCCTTCCCTTTTGTGGTAATTATACTGCCTTAAAAATCGTCTCATTATCAGACTACAAGAAACATCTCATTCAGCAGTCTCACTTTATATATACATGGGTTGAACAAAATAACGGACACACTACAGAAACTGTAAACATTTCTTTATTAACATGGTGTTGGACCACCTTTTGCCTTCGGTATAGCCGCAGTCCTGCTTCAAATGGACTCATACAAGTCTTGAACAGTCTCTAGCGGAATGTCACACAATTCTTCTTGAAGAACATCTTCAAATTACTTTAGAAATCAATATTAGAGTCAATTTTACCGACCACACGACATACCTTTACTACTATCACACTACATGTTTCGACCTCAAGAGGTCATCCTCAGGTGTACGAACACAACTGTACAATTACACGCAATCACATTCGTCTTCTCACTTATTCGATCTGTATCTTATTCAGGCCCACGCTCAATAATATATCAAGTTCCTCTCACAAAACACAAGTTAAAATATTATTCTAAATTATTGAGCGTGGGCCTGAATAAGATACAGATCGAATAAGTGAGAAGACGAATGTGATTGCGTGTAATTGTACAGTTGTGTTCGTACACCTGAGGATGACCTCTTGAGGTCGAAACATGTAGTGTGATAGTAGAAATGTATGTTGTGTGGTCCGTAAAATTGACTCTAATATTGATTAAATACACAACAGGATGCAAGAAACAATTAAAGTTACTTTAGAAATATTGTAGTGGGAATCTCTTCATCAATCTAGTTTCCAAAACTGAGCAGGGTGGTTTAATGATGTTTAAATCTGGTGATTCTGCTGTCAATGGAAGATGTTGAAGTTCACCTTCTTTCTCTTCAAGCCATGACTGAATAGTTTCAGCTATATGAACGGGAGGGTTGTCTTCCTGGAAAACTGCAGGTTTTTCGGAAACGTCTGGAACATGGGTTTCACCTGAAGACCCAACCTGTCCACGTAATCTCTTGCAGCAATACGGCCATGAATTGTAAAAATGAGACAATAGAGTACTGTACCACGATAATGAAGCCCAAAAAATTACAGAATTTCCCCCGAGTTTCATTGTTGGAGCAGGCATTCCGGACTGTAGGCTTCCTTTGGGTGTTCTCCAAACATAAACTCTTCCTGATGCAGGGAACACTACGAATAACGACTCACCTGACCATATCACGTGCGCGTTTCCATTTGTCTGATATCCAAATTTCATGATCTCGTGACAGGACACCATTGTTTACGCATCTGGGCATTACATTCAGTAATCGGACGTCAAGAAGTTGCAACCCTACTGTGGATGTTGAATTTGTAAGTCTCACATCGGACAGCTTTTGTGAACACAGAGTTTTCAAGAAGAATGTTCAGTTCTGCTGTCACCTGTGCTGCAGTATTTCTGTGATTTTTCGAAACAATCTTTCTCAATGTACAATACAATGATCTCTATCTGACAGCGAAGATTTTCGCCCACTGTTACCCTTCGCTAATGTTTTCCCATAATCCGTGTATGCCGACGTAACCTTACAAACTATCGGTCTCGATACACCCAAAAATGTGGCAGTTTTTCTTAGAGATGCTACAGCTAAACACGCACCAAAGATCTTTCATCTTTCAAAATCTGACAAGTCTCCTGTTTTCCGACTTTCTCATACGGACTGTCACAATAAAATTATTAATGCACTGAAACGAGCACTACAGAGTGTAAACAAAAGGAGAAGGAACGTTCAATGTTGCCAACTGAAATTTTTCAATGTATCCAACACAAACATATCTTGTTCCTCAATTTTTTTTTCCCCATTATTTTGTTCACGCCCTGTAAGTACCTAAGGGGATTCATCTGGTGTCTAAAATTCTTGCGATTAGTGTTTACGATCTATAGTAGATAGCTGATGGTGTCTTAAGAGTTCAGAGAAAACATAATGGCCGGCAGACAAGCGGTAGTAAAAACAAAATAGTAGGAAACTACAGAAATATAGTAAAGGTTAAGATTTCAACAGGTGCAAATTAAACTGAGATATGAGTGATTTATAGACCAAAAACAACTGGACAATGTGAAATGTTTTAAATATTTGGGTAGCTTGTTAACAGATGATGGAAGGTGTACGTGTGAAATTAAATCCAGGATTGCCATGGCAAAAGCTGCATTTAGCAAGAAGAAGAATCAGAAGAATCTTTTTACCAGCAAATTGGACTTAAATTTGAGGAAGAAACTAGTGAAATGCTACATTTGGAGCATAGCTCTGTATGGGGCTGAAACATGGACACTTAGGGCAGTAGATCAGAAACATCTGGAAAGTTTCGAAATGTGGTGTTGGAGAAGGATGGAGAAGATCAGTTGGACCGATTATGTGAGAAATGAAGAAGTGTTAATTAGAGTCAGTGAGCAGAGGAATATCCTACACGAAATAAGAAAACGGAAGGCTAATTGGATTGGTCATGTTTTACGCAGAAACTGCCTTCTAAAAGAAGTTATCGAAGGAAAGATAGAGGGGCGGATAGAAGTGACAAGAAGACGAGGAAGAAGACGTAAGAAGATGCTGGATGACCTTGGGGACAGAAGAGGATACTGTCATTTGAAGGAGAAAGCTCTAGATCGCATTAAGTGGAGGAATTGTTTTGGAAGAGACTGTGGACCTGTCGTCTTGACAGATTACTGATGATGATGATGATGATGATGATGATGAGATTTGAGATTCTCAAAACGGCAATTACGAACAATTTTATCTTCCGGGATTTGATGACCTTGAGTCTAATAAACGTTTACTGATATTTCGGAGGAATGTACTGATTCCATCTTCAGGTGAAAACATTAAGCTGAACTACAAGCTGCAAGTACTCTACTTTTGACAAAAGTCAGTCAAGTAATATTCCGATCACAGCGGCCGCGCGGTCTTAGTGTCTTGGCCCGCTCAGACACTCAAATAGAATCACTCACTCATCACTCATGGTGCTGAGTCCTTCTTGAGACGCTGCCACTTGAGCAGCTACACAAGAACTTCCCAGCATTTTATGGAACACGAAGGTTCATTACCGTGTTCACAAGAGCTTTCCACTGGCTCGTGTCCAAATCAATCCAATCCATACCACCTACCTACGTCTTTGTCTTCCTATTGGTCTCTTTCTTTCTGGCTTTCCTACCAATATCCTATATGCAGTTATCTTCTTCCCCATTCATGTTGCATGCCCTGCCAATCTCATCCTCCTTGACATAAAACAGAGTCAGTTCTATTGGAAATTGAACACAATATTTTATAAATATGAATTCGCAGCTCCTTCTAGTCTCGCCATGTTGATTAAAGCATTTGAAGGAAAACATGCAACAAAATCCCCTTAATAAACACCCTGATTTAACCACGAACCGTCAGGATGGACCCAGCAACTGAAGATAAAAATACTCCTCCGGACAAAGGGAATAGCTATAGCGATTGGGGCCTAGCTCAGTAGGCTTTCGTTTCAGGATGGAGGCATAAAGGTTGCTTTAAATAAAATTATGCCCCAAAAGTCAATAATTACATTAAAATAATCATGACGGAACAGATCGCTACACCACACTGAATTTGATACTTAACAGAGCAGCGAAATTACCGAAATTCAGTTAATGTTTTATTTTTAATGTGAATTTTAATATTACTCTCATCCCTACAGGATTTTCGACTGAAGCTTCTCTGAACATTTCATCTACTGTGTTTTTGCTACATATCCCAGACTCCGATTGTCGTGAATGGTGTTTTCGGTGATGTTCTTCTGTCCTTCCAGTATGTCTGAAGATCACCTTAAAATATACCGAAGTCGCTTTCATCCCGACATGTTTCGCTGTACACATTTAAAAATCATCGTTTTCACTAGGTATGTATGCACTCTGAAGCACGCATAGCTTGAATAAACAACCACACGGCTATTCACATAATTATTTGAAGAAATTTTATTCATAATTTCCAGTTATAGGGATAACGAAATATTGTGTGGAAAATTTTATTGTGGGTCTGTAAAGAGTTTCACAGATAAATAATTAGTTACCTCCTTGTTGAGTTTGTTAGTTAGTAAGCTATTTAGTTAATAGCAGAGTTAGCTGCTTATTTAATAGGCGACAACCATCTCTCTCTCAAGCTGTGATGAGTAAAATCAAACTGGAGGTTACGAAAATCTGTTATAAAAAGCAAAATACCATGAGAGGCATAACACCTTGAAAAACCCTCCATGAGAGTCCGATAATGGCTTAAGTAGTCTGGGAAATCCCATGAAAATAAAATGTTCATCACGTTGTTCACAAATGGTACACAGACCGGGTCTGGTAAAGTGGGATTTGTGGTGGACAAAGTGGCACTGGGGCGGGTTTTCTCCGAGTACTTCGGTTTCCCCTGCCAATCTTCATTCCACCAAATTCCCCATCATCATAATCACCCGGGGCAGGCGACGATAGGCCAATCAGTAGCGGCCGTGCCGAGTGGACCCAGCTGGACTCAACCCCCCACTAAGCGAATTATTAAAACAAAAATTAACAGCCCGACTCTAAGCTAGATGAATCCATTCTAGTAGAACACATTGCAAAGAATTTGATCAAGGCGTTGCCAGACAGCAACTCTGTAAACACGGCACATTACGAAACAATAGATAGAGTGTTCTCAATGAGGTCCCCGACACGACCGTTTCTATGCAATGGTTCGGTAAACAAGTTTCAACAATAGAACTGTTTTCTGTGTGGTCCGTACTGCGGCTATATAGCGAGATTCGAAGAATAACTAAGGAGTGAACCCCGTGTGGAGGCGGGGTCGAATACCTCCACCGTGACCCTGCGAGTCGTAGGAGGCGACGAAAAGGGAAGTCTCAAATCTGAGGCAGTAAAATATGGTCGTGAGAAAGACTGTGCTGTCAAGGACCAGCAGCATATATAAAAGACACACCCGTCCTCTCTTCAGAGAGGTCGCCCCATAAAAACAAGACCGCAAATGTCAAACAGTAATAAATATCTGGTCATGAGCCCAACCTGTGGCTTTGACTTGACTAAGGAGTGAGTGGCAGATTTCTGAGTTCTGAGTTATCGGTAGGAGACAGCCACGGAAATTTCATCGACCTGCGAACTTGTTTTCCTCTCTGATGGTTCTGGGGCCCTTCAGAACCTCACATATTATTTGAGTTTCTGCTTGTTGTATTTATATTTTCACCCACTAAATAAATATTATCTACACAGGCCAGAAGCTGAGGTGTATCAGTGAACAAAATTCTCCGACACGGTTAGAACATTTAGTCATCTCTGTCAGTTATTATCACGCGCATGCTCGGCCTAGCTTTAGGGCAGTGGATATTACGTTACTTTCCTTGTGTCCGTTACCGTAACGGCAGGAAAGTGCCTGAGAGCCCTGTTCTGCAATTTATGCCCTGTCTTGAGTATTGCAGATTGTGTTCGCTCCAGTTGCAACCCTTCGCTACAACTTTCTCTGTGTGTGTTGGAGAACTACTCAAATTACTCGCGGTCTCGCGTCGAACCTGAATAAGTTACTTGACTCGTAATTATTGCATTTTAAGGCCAATGGAGTAGAATGAACCTGCTTTTTCTTGAGTTCAGCATAACAAGGAATATGTATATATAACCGTTCTCTTCGCATTTTGATTGTGACTTGTTTTAAGGTCTCAGGACACTGAAATGGATGTCAGAACTTTTAAACGTGTCGAAGGAAACCCACGGGGTATATCAGAGCAAAGATGGAAACGAGAACCGTGGATGTAGAGCTGTGTTAGAGGACTTGACGTTGTCTTGCTGACCGTTGTTGGGAATTACACATTACCAGACACGTCACTACGTGTGCACACTGCACAATGCACACCCATACATATTCACATAGGTGGTAAACAAAGTGATACAGATCTCAGATACCTTTTCTTTAACTTCCGGAATTACTGAATAATTGTACCAATGGGTAGTGTTCTTTTTTCCTGAGAGTAAAGCTGTTGAGGTGAGTAGATGACTACTCACCTCCAAATTGTGCCGAGGTCAAGAATACAAAGCCCTGTAGATCCACTTCCCCATACGTCTTCATGGGTAGTGCTTTATTAGTTAAGCACAGGGATAACTTTTCTTTTTACCTAATGACTAATTAAATAATTACTTTATTGCTAAATTCTTCGCTCTTTTTGTAAACTTCCTGTTCTTTGATTAAATTAATAACTTGTCTTTCCAATCTTGTTTAATTAATTTCTTTTTAAATCACTGCTGACTGCACTGTGGATCACTAACTTAATTAACTGATTTATGAAATGCTAACTGCTAGGGGTGACCCACAGAACGACTAGTGAATGTGCTCACCGATTGGAGGACTACGACATTTTTCCTTCTGCCGAAGCAAAATAATTGTGTTATGAAAGCTCAGACATATTGACCCCTGTCGTAGCTTGAATGTAACGAGATATGACGATTCTCTTATCTCATTTTTGAAAAAAAAAGGAGGTTTATGAGATCGTCTTACTGCTTGTGTGTCCGTGAGTTTATGTATCCCACATAAACACCTAAAAGTCAGAATAGTAGAACCAGAATAGAAGGCCGTTATAATAATACATAAATATCTATGTGACATGTGACTTGACTCCTGAAAGCTGCAATAGTGCAGTCAGAGAAGCGCCGCGGAGACGGCCAGTGTTGAGCAACGGCTCGACAATTAGGTCTTCCAATTCTCTAATTTATAGTCAGCTGCCAATATACGTTTAGGTTTATAAAGAAAAGTTGGAGTCACATTTATTTTAAACCATTTTATAAAATTGTGTATTTTCTTAAATGCTCTAAACCAATCTGCTCAAAAATGAAAAAAAAATAAGAGGATGTAATGTAATATGGACAAGGAATGATTTTTAATTAAATAATATCATATTCGATCTATTTGTGGAGGATTCTAAACATGAAGTAAAGATTAAAATAAAGTAAATTACTTCTAATCACAATAACTTTATTGGTGTAAAATCATTGAAAAATATATCACAGTATAAACACAATAAAACAACGACCTTACGGGTAAAGCTGAAACAGTGGCAAATCATCACGGTGTGATATGTGATGCGAAGGCTGAAGAGCTTGGAAGTGAAAACAATGTTGGATGAATGTCGACAAAATTATAGGTCTGAATGTAACCATGGACCCTGAGACACAGAATACTTAATCAAGGCAGCTACTTCCATTATGCGCCTTCCTCTATCGTTTCAAGTCTTGCTGTTCTGCGAACCTGCGACGTCTAGTCAGGAATACGTCGTTTCGGCTGTATCACCTTGTGGCTATTCTACATGTTGTCCAATAATGATCCATGCACCCTGTATATTCCATACCATTCACATGGGCATTCGAAACGGCTAATATCCATGACCGTGACCTCCGAAGCTGTGTCCCTCGAGGCCGCCTCCGAAACTCGACTCATGGTGATGTCCCTTCACGAAGACGGGAACCTTCTTCTCCACCACTATAGGTACCTTCACGGGGTAGGGTTGAGGGACAGGAACCTTCACGGGGTATGGTTTAGGGACATGAACGGGGTGAGGGACGGGAACAGGAACTTTCACAGGGACCTTCACAGGGTATGGAACTTTCTTCTCCACAGGATAAGGAACTTTCTTCTCTATATAAACGGGGTAGGGTTTGGGTACGGGTACTGGGTAGGGTTTCACCACATGAACAGGCACAGGGACCTTAACAGGGACAGGAACCTTCTTCTCCACGTGCACTGGATATGGATGCGGGACGGGCACTTTCACTTCTTTGGTGATGGTAATGGCCTTCACGTGACTCTCATGATGGGACTCCCCTCCGGCAAAACTACCGCCGCCGAAGTGCTGGCTTCCAAGACTGAGATGCCCGTGACCGCCCAAAGAGAGACCTCCTCCATATCCGAAACTTCCACCTCCATACCCCAAATCATGCAGTCCTCTCTTTATCGTCTTGCTGTCCTCCTTCTTCTCTTCTTCAGCCAGAGTCACAGCGACGATGAGCAAAGTGCAGATCTGAAAGTTTGTGGTAACACTGTGAAAAAACAACGCTCCAGAGAATAGCTACGCTGCCAATGGGAAGGCTTCCTGCTTCGTATGGATATTTTATATACATACCATTTGAAAACATCAAGCCACAATTTATGTTCAACAGGCTGGCTTCAATACTTAAAAAACTTAGTAGTGGCGGTGGGCCGCACCATAGCTCAAGCGGGTAGTCGCTGGCTTCCCACCGAAGCGGCCCGAGTTCGATCCCGGGTCTGATCAAGTAGGATTTGTAGTGGACAAAGTGGCTCTGGGACAGGTTTTCTCCGAGTACTTCGGTTTCCCTTGCCAATCTTCATTCCACCAAATGCTCCACAATCACCCTCACCTATCTTCTGGGGTTGGTACAATAGGCCAGAAGTGGCCGCAGTACAAGGAACTTAGTCCCACCCTACTAACAACAACAAAAAAATAGTAGTGGCGTTTGTGTGAGGAGCGAAAAAAAGAACTATTTATAAATTAGTAGTTAGATGTTATTTTTTATAATACGTACCTATTTAGTGCAAGAAAAGTTCTTTCCCTAGAGATTCGTTATATATGGACTTCAATTTGTCACTGAAACTAAACATGACTGCCGGTCGAACTTCTGAAGTGGGAGATACATTAGCTCCACATTAACACAGGACATTGAATTTCTGTGTGATAATATGTAATAAAAATACGTAACACTGATTCGTTCAATGTAAAACATTTTATGTTTTGTGGTTACATGTTGCGAAAATTTGCACTTATATTTGTGTTGTAAACTTGTAATGAGTGTGATAATGAATGTTCTGTAATTTCATGTGAAATGCTGTTCCAACTTACCAGAAGCCTCATATTGCTGGTGCGTGTATGAGTGTGTGTGAAGCAACCAAGAGTTGGTGTGTCTTTCCCCACCAGGCCTCTTCTCTTATATACACGAATCTTAAGGAGATTTACTTTCGCTGCTTGTGCCGTGCCGACTGGTTGCCTGTCTCAACCAGATAGACACACAAGAAGTATTGTTTTCACTGATGCGTATGTGATAAGATCAAGGGTAATGTTTCCGCATACTTCCCTCTCTGTCCATCTGTGTCTTTACGTTCTTTCAAATTTGGCTTCCCTCTTTACTCTCATTTAGCTATGTCCTTTGCAAGAAGTTCATGAAGTGAAGGAAAATTAACACGCTTTTAATAATGTATGTGCCCCCAAAATGTCACCTCCCAAAACACATTACGCTTTTCTAAAAATAATATATTCTACTTACTTCAAAATTTTCCGCGTTAAGTTAATTTTGCTCCTCTTAGTCCACTGTAATCTCCGTTTCACGTTGTTCCCTAATCCACAGTATATTCATCACAAATTTCTCATTTTAAGAAAAAGAAATATCTTTACGTAAGCATAGAATATAATCTTAGATAAACTAAGTTTGAAACGAGAACGTAAAATGAATTCACATTCCTCGAAGTAAGGTCCAGATGTCTGAGCTTTTGTTATATAGATTTTGATTTCTCTTACATATTATTTTTTTTTAATTAATTCGCTTAGTGGGGGGTGGAGTCCAGGTGGGTTCACTCGACACGGCGGCCACTGATTTGTCTATTGTACCTGCCCCGGATGATTATGATGATCGGGAATTTGGTGTAATGAAGATTGGCAGGGGAAACCGAAGTACTCGGAGAAAAACCGCCACAGCCCCACTTTGTCCACCACAAATCCCGCTTGACCAGAACCGGAATCGAACCCGGGCTGCAGCAGTGGGAAGCCAGAGACTAACCGCTTGAGCCACGGAGCGGCCTCTCTTATATACTGAGCAGATTGAAAAGTATTCTTCATGTGCTGTAGTGTTTGTGTCTTGTTTCCCATCCGTGAATAACGGAAAAAGATCTTCGAGTTTCATAGGTAAAGAAAGGTAAATCTATCCCTGTTAACAGGCCGGGAAGACCCATAGGGTTATGACAAGTCGAGGCTCCCACATTTTCTCCAGACAATCAGCTCATAGATGGCAGTAAGTTTGTCAGCCTTACGCGTCGGCCGCCCTTTACCCCCAAGAAAGATTCCTGGTAATCATTTCTGTTAAAGGCTGAGTCGACTCCAGGGTCACAGTGCTGCTGGAAGGATTAGGTAAGTTTAAAAACCCACCTAATCGGGAATCGAACCCGCAACCTTTCGGCTTGTAACATAGTGCCCCAAACAATTAATTTAAAATATCCTGCAGGATATAAGGTTCGCAAAGGGGTTGTTATGAAGAATTTATCTTCTGGTACACAGAGCCGTGTAGTCAATTGACTCTCAACGGATTTGTTGGCGTTGTACCCGAGAAAGTAGAATTCTGGAAATATGGCGACCAACTTACATTCTCCAGAGCAAACGTTCTCCATAGTGTTCGTTATATTTAACGAAGCATAAACAAAATCTTTGCATCAATGGAATCTTCCATTCGTCATCTAGAACATTAATGATGGGACATATCGAAAGGAAGATAATTTTACTTCTGTAAAGCAGATTAAGCTCATAAAAATAAACTTTATGATCTCTATGTTTTGTTTTGTGTTTCCTAACGGTTTCATACATGGCGAGTCGATCTTAGATACGATTCTAAATAAAAAGAAGTCAGTTTCAACACGTACTTTCGTCTGTCTTTACGAAAGCAGCAGCCTCCACATCGCTTAGCAGATGCACACCAACATTGTAGTGTGATTTAAACTTTTGTTTGGTCTTTCCATTTAAGCGTCATTTCACTTTTCAATTCTTTTGTGCCTTATTTAACGATTACACAGCCCCGATTTGTGGAAAGATTAGTAGACATTGTATTAAAAATATGTGGAAATAAGTGTTCATGGTCTAATTTGAGGCCCTGTCACTTCTGTTACTCTGAATGTCCAAGAAAATTACGAAGAAAGAACCTCTCATAGATTTGAAATATGTATTACAGTCACATAACATTGTAAATACACAATAATATTTTGTCATTTGCCGTGTTTCGGAAACACTTAAAAGTTTTAAGTGAGTGGATGTCAGGTTCATATCTGTTACATCTCTATAAAAGGCATAATCGAAATACCGAAAGTAAAACTAACTTTTGCCGGTCACGGTAGCCGAGCGGTCTAAGGCATGTACTGTCTTCGCACGCTCGGAAGCCGGGATCGTGGGTTCGAATCCCACTCAGGGCATGGATGTTTAGTTTGTGTGTGTGCGTTTTTCTGTGTTTGTGTACAGGTAGAGGCCTTGTGACGAGCTGATCATCCTCCCAAGGATTTCTACCGAATGTGTAAGATCTAGAAAAACCGAAGTGAACGGAGAAGTTCATGGAGGTAGGCCTAGGCCCAAATTGGGGATGTAGCGCCACAGACAAAAAAACAACTAACTTTTACACAATGTTACTATGAGTAGCCAATAACTGATAACATAGAAATCGTCTCATCTACATATATATAAGGGTGGTAAATATAGCAAGTCTGGGACAATCCAAAGTGTATGTAAGTTCCATATGCATTCTTTGTGATGATTTTTTCCTTGACTGGTCTAGATGTTTATTTACTCTATCAATCCTGTTTCTGAAGAACCTAATAACTATACTGTCACGTGATTGATTGTGGCTATAAACTGGGTTTGGCTTGGTAACTGGATTTATTGAACATTAAGACATCGTGACTACAAGTAACTATACCTCTATCGCCAATTCACATAGTTTGCATTTCACTACAGTACACACCTAAGTCTTCTCAGCCTACTGTGTCTTCACCATTTTCCTGGTAACGGCTTCTAAAGGTGGACGGTCTTTTTCCTCTGGGTTCCCGAACTGTCCCCATGCCTCACCTATCAGTTTCAACAGCAACAGCTCACACGGACTGAACAACAACAGTCCTCTAACTCACTCACTCACCAACCAACTTGCTCCAGGACACTAACTCCCAGACTGGTGGCCGTCTAACATCAAAGTCCTACTCGTTTCACTGCTTACTCAAGACTCAAGACTGTGCTCTAATAAGATCTGGCCCTGGTTATATTGCATCGATATGGACCTCACAGAGAACACAGCTTACAACAGATCTTCTGTTGTTCCGTTGAGTGTCTATTGTCGCCATTACATAGCAACGGCCGTTGTTCACAGAGCCAGTAATTAGCAACGGCTATTGTATAGGTGCTCTTTTCATTATCGTTGCATAGCGACGGGTCTACATACCACAAAGTATAGAAAAATAACATTTTATATATGTGTTAAAAATTTCTAATATACATCTTATATACTTGCTTAAAGTCAGAGTTAAATATTAGTGAGGTATATATCACATTCCCGTTCTTTTTATGAAAAGGCAAATTTAATTCCAGCATCATGGGAAACAGAGAGTGCAGGGCCTACTGGACGGATACTAACGCCTGTGAAATCCGCAAACTCACATCAAGAAAACTGGGTTAGTTTTGTAGCAATGGACACAAAACATGCAGACCGGCAAAGAGAAGAATATGGTCTACCGACCATGTATTAAATTTCCTACACTTAGCGGGAAAAAAGTTGATGATGTATTAAAGTAAAAGTATCTCTGTAACAGGTCTTGGAGACCCGTAGGATTGTGAGATGTTGAGATTCCCATAATTTCTAGACAATCGGCTCACAGATGTCGGTAAGGTTGTCAGCCCTACGCCCCGGCCGCCCTTTACCCCCACAGGAAGATTCCTCATTTCTGTTAGAGGCTGAGTCGATCCGAGGACAATAGTGCAGCTGGAAGGTTTACATTAATTGAAAACATTCAATGACCTCATCGGGGTTTGAAACCGCGACCTTCCGGCTTGTAGCATAGTGCCTCAACCAACTACGCTACCATGTGCCCCTCTGATGATCTATTACCATAAATTATTTGAGGGCTCAGTATTAAGAGGGGTTAGTTGTGCTGTCCGTGTTACTCGTATTGCTGTCCATGGCAGGAAATCAGAAGTGCGATTTGGGGTTACCACCAAATGACACAATATTTGGATCAGATTGACAGAAATGGAGAAGCTGCCTCGAAAATTATATATTTGCATTTATTAAAATTCTGCGTGGGGTCTTACGACAGAATTATTAGCGAGCAATAGCTTCGGTAGTTTGTATAAGGAAGCATTTGTAACAACAAGAACTATCCTGGAATTTGCATGCAGGGACTGAGGAAAACTACGAAGAACTTCATTCAGAACAATCGGTGTCACAGTCGAGATTCGAGCCGGAAAATTCTCGAATACATATCACAAGAGTTACAGCTTGAGTCATCTTACTAGCTGTTCCCACATAGGGTAGATAGAGATGGGTTGTCTTACTATTCTCTGTTTGGCAACTCTGGACAAATGAGCCACATGAAATATATGAAGTGAAAATGACGGAAATCCTTCCTCTTTAGGAGAGCCACTATAAATCAAGAGACCGTGAACAGATGCAGAACGTCTCTGGCTAACAGAATGTTGCACCATGTGCTAACGGTTCCTTTGTGTCGAAGCACAAAGCATAGATAGAGGAAGTCCTGCAGAAAATTTCCTTCCTAGGTTTGGGTTTTACTAAATGAAACTTACACCTACCGACTAGGCCGGTGTTCAGCACAGTGTTTATGAAGATTCAGACTACTACTTTAGCTTAGTCAATAAAAACGTTGAATTTCCTTTACCAGTTGCAGAAAGTGATTCTGAAAGTGTAGTGACATTGTCTGAAATGCATTCAGAACCAGGCCTGCAAAATGAGGACAATTTGTGCCAGTCACCAGTTAGATCGAGGTAATGATGTTACATTACAATAGATATGCTTTGACAATGAATATGTATGTATGAGTATAAATAGAGTAGCAGTTCTACTGCTTGGTGGAGTACGTCCAAATAAAGGAAAAGTTGGGGTGTATGTCAAATTCAAGTAAGAGCGTTATAAGGATGAACGGTTGTATTGCATGATGGAGTGTACTCGTATATCTAAATAATATCACAGTTATGTTGCTTTGAGGAGTATACTAATATAAAGAGGATAATTGTATTTTTTGATGGAGCGTATGTCTGAACAATGGCGCTGCTGTGGAGTGTAAGCATAAAGAGGAACAGCTTTATTGCTTGGTGAAGCGTATTTCTAAATAAAGAGTTGTACTTAAGATCTAAAAGTCTGTGACGGTGGTAAATTGTTACAATTAATATGTTGTTGGACATTATCCATCTTCTTGTCTATTCTTAAAAAACCGTCCGGAGATAGGGGCTACCTCTGTCTATTTTATCCAACTGAGTAGGTTTTACCTGAGGACGAGGACAGAATCCAGTCCCCGAAACGTTGTTTCTTTTTAAAGAAACAGGGCGGTTTTTAAGAATAGACAAAATGATGGATAATGTCCAACAACATATTAATTGAAAGAGTTGTACTGTTTGGTACAGCGTGAGTATAAACAGAGGACAGCTGTGTTACTTGGTGCAGTGTATATGTATAAACAGAGGAACAGTTTTATTGCTTTTACATGGATACCGCTAGACTATATAAACGGCCATTCCGATGAAATCGAGTCACTCGTGCTTGAGGAGTCGTAGTACAAAGGAGAACCAAGAAGAAGAGATTCGTAAATCAGAACCAAGTCAGAGCAGAAGAGAAGACAGTGGTAGTCCCGTAAGGAATGGAGCAAGTCTTAAGGTTCGGCCACACAGAGCGCTACGCTATGTTCGCTACGTACGCTACGTACGCTGTGTACACTGCGACGCACCTAACATAAGGAACATAGCGTACGTAGCGTACGGAAGTCTGTGTGGCCAGTCACATTGGCAATAAAGGGAGATATTTTTCTGTTCGTATAGCGAACATAGCGTACGTAGCGCTCTGTGTGGCCGAACCTTTAGACAGTCAGCGATTGCGACCTGTTGTAATTCATTGTGACTGTAAAGAATACGTCAATAAAACCAATCACAAATCATCCAATCCAAAAATCATTATTATCCGTCAGGGAACCCAAGACACTTTACAGTAAACAGTGAAACAGTTGTCCTGCTTAGTGGGCTGTAAGCCGCTTTACTGAAGCCAGTTTATTCATTTAAATAAAAATAACCAAGATGTAAGATTTGTTAGTTCCGATGATTAGGAAATGTTTCGAATCCCGAAAACGCACATAAGTTTACCGAATAAAAGCAAATCGAGAGTTCTTCAAGTTTAATACTTTCAATTCTCCGCTTATCATGTCCGTAATGTGGTGTGAATATAAGACTTCTTGCTGTGAGGTAGAATCTCTGCTTTATGGTACACCAAGCGGCCTCCGTAGTCTAGAGGTAACGTTCCCACCTCATGACTCGTAGTACGCGGGTTCAAACCCGGCGGAGGAAAAATTCAGGGAACAAGTCCTCCGTGAGGGACTTTAAGTCGTGGGTCCCGTGTCGTAGCTTTACGGCACGTAAAAGAACCTCATATCTCCAAAGTAGGTCATTGAGCTAAATTCAAGGACATTTCCCGCCCAACAGTAGTCTCTAACGCCTCTGATAGATGGGGGAAGCATTATAGATACCGCCAAGCCAGTAGAGGCCGAACTCGCCGGCTTGGTCGGGACTGATGGTGAGCACCAGTATCGGTATGGTATAGAGACTGGTAGAATATCATAGAGAGAAGCACAAAAGATCAAACTGGTCGCGGTGCATGGGGAAACCCACCCTCTCTAAATAACTAACTAAAAACTTATGGTACACCAGAAAAGTGACCTCGGAGTTAGTTATAGTGTACAAAAGGGGCTCTAACATTAAGAAAATTTATCATGAAAAGCATCTCGTATAATGAAGTGGGGGCTTCATCCTGATGCCAAATCTAGCACAAATTAGGGACTTACTCAGGCTCAGATATCGCTGTAGTTTCCGCGTATTGTTTCGAATGTGGACCTGAATGGATCCAATGTAGCTGCATAACACATAGATGAAGGCTACGTCTCGATATTGCCGTGTCAGACATACCAGTAGGAACGGCAGCTAACGGATATAGTGGATACCTTTAATTTGTGATAAACCATTCGTATTACTGCATGTGTCCAGTTTGTTGGACAGCCCTGCTATGGCAGTACTTGAAGCATTTATGTTCAATAATACGTATCCAGACCACACGGAAAACCAAGGCGTAGGTGGGTGGACAATATTAAAATGGATCTTAGAGAGGTAGGATGGGATGATATGGATAGGATTGATCTGGCTCAGGATAGGGACCAGTGGAGGGCTCTTGTGAACACGGTAATGAACCTTCGGGTTCCATAAAATGCTGGGAAGTTCTTGAGTAGCTGCAGAATTGGCTTCTCCTCAAAAAGGGATTAACTCCATAAGTAAGTAATATGTATCCAGTTCAGTTTGTTGAACAGCGCTGCTATGGCAGTATCGGAAGCATTTAAGTTCAATAGTATCCCGTTGAGTTTGTTGAACAGTGTTACTGTGGCAGTACCTAAGTGTTCGTATTCAGTAGTAACAAGTATTTATCTGTGTAACCTGAGATCAGGGAAAAAGGCACGTCAGGCGTCCACTGGTTTGAAACAGACTTTCTGTGTGTTATGAAACAAACTGTAGTCTACTGTGGGTTACAGGAAGACGCAGTGCGGTTTCTCACTCCAGTTTCCTTTAAAGAATATTCCCTTTTATCTTCCAAAGGTTCCGAACGAAAGTTCGTGTAACTTTGCAGACGTCACGAAAGTGACGATATTTTAAATTACTAAAGCTGTTATATGCCGGTCACGGTAGCCGAGTGGTCTAAGGCATGTGCTGTCTTCGCTCGCTTGGAAACCGGGATCGTGGGTTCGAATCCCACTAGGGGCATGGATGTTTGTTTGTGTGCGTGCGANTCACCCGCCCAAGGAGTCCTACCGAACGTATAAGATCTAGAAAAACCGAAGTGAACGGAGAGGTTCATGGAGGTAGGCCTAGGACCACTGGGGCTGTAGTGGCAATGGGGGGGGGAAGCTGTTATATTTGTAATATGGTCTTCTGGGTCATGACACCGTGTAGTCTGATAAGCGGTTGCAGCCATATGGGAGACAAAATTACTGCTTCCATCCTCAGGTTCCAATATTTTTGCCCTAAATATGGAGCCAGCAGGTTCCTCCCGTATGATACTAACAGCCTACAGGCCTACACGATGTAACAAAATAGATTATCATAATTGAAAACTTCAGAGCTGTGAAAATTTTATATGTTTTAAAATTAACATGTCTATAAAAGTTTAATTCCTCCCCCCTCCTTTTCCACCGGTCGTCTAGCTTACAGTCAGCACTATATTAATAAGTAATGAGCATTTCTTATCTGCTCCTCCTCCGTAGCCTTTAGTCCGCAAGCAAACTCTACCGACCGAGCTACTGCCGTTTGTCGGCGAAGTTAGTGCCAACTTTTGCGGATAGAGGGTGTCGCGTGTTAAGCACAACGAATTCCCACGGCCGTTAGTCTCGATTTCCTAAACCAGAGTATTTCTTAACTAGGAATCGAAAAAGTATGTCAGACAGAATGTATAAATATGAATTAAATTTATATTTCTTGTTGTATATGCCTACTTATTTCTTGAGTATTGTAAAGTTTATAGACAAATTTCGTAAACATGATTAAATATTCCTGCACAATAACATGATGACAGCACCCGAATATAACTTACAGTTTGATTCAATTCCCCTGATCGACACTGAGTGTGAAACGTAGAGAGAGGCAATACCGCATTACAAGTTCACTTTACGCATCAGGTAAAAGGAACACATAGCAATAGGGCCAGTGTACAATACATGTTAGGAACATGAGAGTTAAATCAAAATTCCCTGGCGTGGAGGAATTTTTGTCGTGGTAGAATCAGCCACATATTAGAAACACAGACTGAGGATTCATCCGTCAGTAATTTTCTGCGCTTGGTTTCCGCATGGTACTACTTTCTGCTGTATGTCTTACTACCGGATATGTTATTAGGTCTACAAGATGGAGTAAGGAACACAGCAGCTCACAGCAGCCTATGCTTACACACTGAACGCCACCTGATCGTGTGAACTACAGTTGCTGAGTTCTTCATTGTATCCGTCCCAGTGATGTGTATCGTCAAGTTTACTTCTTGAATACGACCACTGAAATTTATTACAACAATGAATGTTACATTTCCCCAACAGACGTGTTTTACATCTTCAGTTCCACATAGATCGTGTTTCTTAACCACCTACAATTGTATTACTTGGAACATTTTGAGGATCACCCACTTCCCCGCATTGACTCTTGTCTGTTACTCAATGCAAGTTCAAAAAGTGTGTTATTCTCTTCAGCATATTTTTAATTTATGTCTCATAATTCTTTATTGAATTTGTTTTTTAAAATTGATCACAGACTTCTATAGCTCCCATTCTTGCCGTAAAAGGTAACGTTAAAGGTGAAGTTGGCCCTCTTTTTAACTAATTAAACACTACGCCATGAAGACCTATGTGGAAGTTGAATAATTATTCTTGACCTAGGCACAAGATGCAGGTGAGTGGACAGCTTGACGCCCCGGTCACTTTACCCCTGAGGAAAGAGCCCTAGATATCCATTGAATATGAAGAAGACGGAGAATCTTCGTGCATGTACAACGGTGAACTGGAAAGTGTGTAATAAACGATTGCGCTGTATAGTTTGTAATTAAGAGACAGAGTGTAACTGAAGTGCTCATAAATCCAATCATCCGAACTGGAACCCGTTATTTTTGTCACGCTACCATCCTACGTGTGACAATATATTTAGAGTTGTCCTTGCTGTAATTAATACCTTGGATGTGTTAGTCATATCTTGCTTTGAAATTTCTCTCAGCTTTCCTACAAATACTTCAGAGCATTTGATAAATTTAAGCATATATATATTCAATTTTGATGCTAAAGGGTTCTCACGGTGGTGTATAATACTCAAAATTATAGGTTTTAGGCTTTGTCCATCGTCCCGTATTCTAAACGACAGCATTTCTGGTACTGGACTTGTTTCCATTCCCCTTGAAGGAATGGGAGTCACCTACGATCCTTGGTCCGTTCATTGAGTGACAACGGACCGAACAGGGTAGATGTCTCCCACCCGACACTCCTCCTGAGGACGGAAACAGATCCAGTTTCCTAAATTGTGTGTTTTTAGAATAGCGTACGACGGACAAAGTCCCAAGATCCAGTAATCCCCCTTTCATATCTGATTTCTTCTTCATGGCGTCTTTACTGCGTAGGCTACTTCCATATTTTCGCCCCTGAAGTTATTTGTTACTATCCTCATCTGATGTCAGAAGTACGTGAATTTTGACCAAGTTGGTTTTGTCTTACCGTAACCATTTTCTGTCTTCAGCTTTTTGTTCATTTTCTATTTTCCACTGCATTTCCTCTGAATGTTATCAATGCAACAAAGAATATATAAGACAAACCGATAGAAATTTCTAATCAAGGTACAAGGCACAAATCCAAAACGTCACATTAAGGACAAATCTAAATAAGAGAAAACACAGACTGATCACTTAAGGTGAATAAGAAAAAACAGAAACACTGCGGACATCTTGAAGATTACACGAAGAGGAAGAAGAATGAATTACCTGGCTACAGTATTCATACAAGCCCATACTGTACAATATATGTACATTCAATAAGGGGGGATTATCCATTAATGATCAATACTGGCAAAATATTCGAAGTTCCACTGAGCGAAAAATAAACATAAATGGAGGAGCAACAAAAGATATTATAAATTGTGATAGTGATGTGGGTACGAAATGTGATCTTATGAAACCTAAAATGATAGACAAGCTTAAACTCTTCTCCTAATGACATTTAGAGACATTTGTTATAAGCTAAGGCTACGCTATAGCTCAAGCGGCTAGTCTCTGGCTTCCCACCGCGGCGGCCCGGGCTCGATCCCGGTTCTGGTCAAATGGGATTTGTGGTAGACAAAGTGGCGCTGGGGCAGGTTTTCTCCGAGTACTTCAGTTTCCCCTGCCAATCTTCATTCCACCAATTGCTCCACAATCACCCTCACCTATCATCTGGGGCTGGTACAATAGGCCAGAAGTGGCCGCAGTACAAGGGACTTAGTCCCACCCCACTAGCATTAAAAAAATTATGATAAGCGAAAGTATTCATATAGAGGAAATGACCTTGATTTCTGTGTGTAGGAAACGAAACGCAGTTGCTTAATCTCAGTTTACTTGTAGAGCACTTAACGAAAACCTGTCACAATTTCAGTGTTCCTGCAACACGTCTTATCCAGCGCCTCGTATTTGAGTACACAGACCATGCTTTCAATGTCCAACATTTGCCAATCAGGCTTCGTATTCATTTACTTCTCTCTTCTAAGAGTAGCTGCACAGGGGAGCAGGGATAGCGCAGTCGCCATAGCGACCGGCAGAGGGGTCGGAGTTCGAGTCCCTATATGGCAGGACTTTTTCTCTTCTCCACTCCGTCCATACCGGGTCTGGATCCAACCAAGTCTTCTATCCAGTGGGTATCGGAGGGCTCTTTCCCCGGGGGAAAACAGTCGGAGCGTGAAGGTGACCACTCTTCTTCAACTTTGTCCTAGTCAAGAATACGAGGTTCTATACATCCACTTCCCCATACGTCTTCGTGGCGTAGCGCTGAATTCATTAAGCACGGGCACGACTTTTCCAACTTACCTTCTATATTCACAGATTATACCATCTGGTCTGCCCCGGTTCGTCATTTATTCAGAGATAGCGAACATATTGAATATGAGGCAGACATCCTCGGATGGGGGATAAGCTCAGCACAATACTGCCCTCACATTACTGCAATATGAAAATATTATTTGATGATTCGTTGAAGAAATTAACTTCAAAGCTATAATTTATTGATATTGTGCTTCGTTCATGGCGAGAACTCTTGTAAAGGGCAGTGAATCTAGGATATTGTGACGTGCTGCCTGAAAGCCGGACTATAGGACATCCATTGCTGCGCAACGGACAATGAGGGCGCATGTTACCTAGGAAACTTCCTACCCAACAGAGGCAGAATTGCTGAATTCCCTCGGCAACGGATATTCCAGCTAAAGGCGGAAGTAACCCTTTCGACAGGGTGTTCCCTATTCAGGCCGAGTGCAGGCTATAACAGTCCACCTAAGGCAAGACACCAGTCAGTTTGTATCCGACTAGAGCAGGAGTCAGTCCAGCTTCGAGGAACGAAGAACCCAGACGCTCCACCGGGATTAGCGGTGCGAGATGTATAACATTGAAGAGGAAAAGTCAGAGGACGTTATAAGTGAGAATAATTTTATTTGTGAGAGTAAAAAGTGAGTGTCCAGAAAACATATTCGCCAAATCCGGAACCAACACAAATTCCTGTCGCGTTGCCTAGGAAACGCGCACAATATGCAGTAATAGGAATTACTGTTCGAAACAGATAATTTCAGCTTTTGTTATTCCGTCCGTTAACAGATGCGGGAGATAACTGAATCATACTACTATTCCAGCACGTATATAGGCATATTAAATCGATGAGCCATCGCAGTCGGCATTTCAACATAATGTGCATTCACTGAAACGCTCAAGATACTGGTAAGATCGTGGCCCGCTTTAAGATATATCAGCATTTTCCTGATTTGGAAAAAGAAAATATAAGGGGAAAAACAGAGAAAATAACAGTTCCTAAAGGTCACATTCATCCGGTCACGGTAGCCGAGAGGTCTAAGGCATGTACTGCCTTCGCTCGCTTGGAAGCCGGGATCGTGGGTTCGAATCCCACTCAGGGCATGGATGTTTGTGTGCGTTTTTCTGTGTTTGTGTACAGGTAGAGGCCTTGCGACGAGCTGATCACCCGCCCAAGGAGTCCTACCGTATGTCTAAGATCTAGAAAAACCGAAGTGAACGGAGAAGTTTATTGAGGTAGGCCTAGGATCACTGGGGCTGTAGTGCCAAGGAAAATAAAAGTCACATTCGAAACCGAGACCTTCCGAATACAAAATAAAACTCATAACACCAGTCAGTGTCAGGTGTATACTCATTAATGATCATTGATAACTGCAGTAAGAAAGCGCGGGGGAAATTTTTTCTCCCTCTTTGTCCTGTTTTCTTGTCTCTCAGCATGCATGGATCAGTTGCAAAGAATCCAGAGAGCCAGGAAGTATAAGAAGAGCTTTCTCAAGAAGTCTGCATTCTTCTGAAGTGGCCGTTATTTGCATCCGCTGTTGCCAAGAAGTGGCTGCTTTCCAATGCATGTTGAGACGATCCTGCCGAGTCACTCGCGCGTCCGAATGCATACTCCTACACAGGAACAAAGCATTATGGGTAGAAATTTGAAACGACGAAAGCACGGGCGAAAGTATTACAACATCGGTATAAAAGGCAGACAGTTCTTTCTGCTAACTCAAAGAGGCCTACACATCAACACGCAGTTACAGCATGAAGCTCTTCGTAAGTATTTATACTGAGTCTGTCCCGAAACTGCAAGCCAATTCAGTATTTAGCATCGCCCTAAAAAAATAATTATATAGGAGAAAATTATAATTTCGTAAGATTTGAGGTTTTGACGGAGGTGACTATGAAGGAAGCAGTCTTCTGGGATTTGGCGCCGTGTAGATATTGTGTTAACCGACGTTTCGGAGGAACGTATCCCCTCCATCATCAGGGTACGAGAAATAAGAAGGAAATCCGCGAGCGAGGAAACAGTCAGAGCAGGTTCTCACATCCTAGAAGACTGTCTTCTTTAATTTTTATTTCCTTCATTTGGGAATACAAAACTATATTATTATTATTATAATTCTATCTCTTTACCAGAATGCAGTTAAAATCATGATAAAATGTTAAGTAATGCATCCCATCAAAATGTGGCACAGCTCAAATATTTGGAACCTACAGTAACAAATGGAAATTTCATTCAGTAAGAAATTGAGAGGGGTCTGAATTTGGGTAATGCTTGTTACCATTCAGTCCAAAGCATTGGTCTTCTCGTCTGCTACATAAAAGTGTAAAAATTACAATACATGAAACTATATTTTGCCTGTGGTTCTGTATGGGTGTGAAATTTGGTCTCTGGCATTAGGAGAGGAACATAGACTGAGGGTGTTCGAGAACAAGGTGCTGAGAAGAATATTTGGACAGAAGAGAGATAAAATGACAAGAGGTTGGAGAAAATTACACAATGAGGTGCTTCATAACTTGTACTCTTCTCCAAGTATAATTAGAATGATCAAATCGAGGAGGATAGATGGGCAGGGCATGGAGCACAAATGGGGAGAAGAGGAATGCATATAGGTTATTGGTGGGAAAGTCAGAAAGAAAGAAACCACCTTGATGCATGTGGGAGGATAGTACTAAATTGAATCTTAGAGAAACCAGATGGGATGTTATTGACTGGATAGATCTGGCTCAGGGTATTGACCAGATGAGGGCTCTTGTGAACACGATAATGAACCATGGGGTTCCATACGGTGTCTGTAAAATCCTGAGTACCTAAAAGATTGGCGGCTTCAGAAGAAGGATTCGGCTCCATGCACTTATTATTATTATTATTATTATTATTATTTCCACATGTTGTTTGCAGGGACGTTGACGTATTCGGAGCCAGGAAAGTTCTCCTCAATCAATTTTCATAACATGGAATAATTATTACTATTTGCACGAACATAAACTAGAATTGAACTGAATTATTATTATTATTATTATTATTATTATGATGTTCGTTTTTCATATATACATTAATTTGTTTTTCCCCTAATATTTACCTTTAACTAATCTTTGACTTTATGTTGTGTTTGTCCAGTATGTAACTAGTTTTATCTTCACTGTTCTGTGTCTTTACACGGCCTCTGTGGTCTAGTGGTCAGAGTTCCTGACTACAGATCCAGAGGTCCCGGTTTCGATTCCCGGCGCTACCAGATTTTCTGAGAGGTAATGGATCTTGAACGGAGTCCACTCAGCCTCGTGAGGATAATTGAGGAGCTGTTTCAAGGAGATAGCGGCTCTGGTCTAGAAAACCGAAATTAACGGCCAAGGGGATCCGTTGCGCTGACCACGCTACACCCTCTATCCGCTAAAGTTGGCACTAACTTCGCCTGCAAGAGACGGTCGCTCGGTCAGTATAGCTCGCTTGCGGACTACAGGCCATGGAGTTTGTTTTTAAGTGGAAACGGTAGGGCGGAAATTTCAGCGGGCGAATGGAATATGTCTAGGGAAGGAATCATCAATCGGACATGGCTCGGTTCAAATTAAACCTGTATGAAATTAGTATATTTTCCCCCTGCATTTAGACACATGTTTACAAAAGTACTTAGATTTGGACTTGCGGTTATATCAATAGCTTAGGTCCCAAGACAGCCAAATGTAGGGGGATTCGGGTTACTATTAAATACTCTAGCATGAAAGGAAAATTTGGTAAGAAAGTAATGATAACATTTTTCTCAAAACATCTGTACAATAATTGTAGCTTATAAGTTCATCAGTCGGACGGAGAAATAAGAAATTTACACCTCCCAACTGATCGAGCTAGAAGTACGAATGTTATAGAATCGTATTGTTGTTGTTCTCATTTAGAATTTCGGCCTGGAAATTTGCTCCACATACTGAAGTTATCCTGAACTTCTAAGTCACTCCAGGCAAATTCCGGATGTCGCTTCCTTCCAAATCCTGTCCAATTCATCACTCGCCAGTCATCCCCCACGCTGCATAACCTCGACACTGAAATCGTCTTTAAATAACGCACGAAGAAAACTATTCTCGGAATTACGGGGTTTCTGGACAGTGTCCATTGTCAGGTATTCTAAACAACACTGAATAACACAAGGTTCAGGAAACTGGATATATTTCTGTCCTCAGGTGAAGGGGCGAAGACGTCCAGTATTTGAGGTTAGCTCTTTCTAATGAACCCCATAAAGTAGGTGTTTCCAACCAATTCCCCTGAGGACGGATTTCTTATATCTGTTTCACTACGGGACAATGAGCAAGTCCACAATCGCACGCTGATCAGAATCCCTTCTTCTTCTTCTTCTTCTTCCTCCTCCTCCTCCTTCTCTTCCTCCTCTTCTTCCTCAACACAAGGGAACAAACTAGATATACTTAGATGCTAATTTTAATTTTTTCCTTAATCTTGTTTGGGGCACTATTCTACAAGCCAGAAGGTCGGAAATTCGATTCCCGACGAGGTAATTGATTTTTTTTAATTGATCTGATCCTTCCAGCCTCACTATGGCCCTTGTGTCGATTCAGCCTCTAACAGAAATGAGTACCAGGAATATTCTTGGAATGTTCTTGGGGGTAAAGTGCGGCTGGCTCGTAGGGCTGACAACCTTACCGCCATCTCTGAGCCGATTGTCTAGAAAATGTGGGAACCTTAACATCTCACAACCCTATGGGCCTCCACGGACTGTTACAGGGATACCTTTACTATTTTAGCATAAGTGTAATTTTTATTGTATTGTATTGTGTCCCATTTTCTTCATCTTCAGGGTCGAAAGGAGATCCAAGCAAGAAACCAACAAGAAGATAGTAGCAAGCACTGCTCCATTTGTCTCCTGATTATTGCTTATTTCTTGCCATGTTCTCTTTTCCTTCTCACATATGCTTCATGATCAACTTCTCTTTCCATTCGGTGCTACATAATAAGCGCAGCTGAACCGCATTCGGAAGATATGAATAGTGAAACAATGCGGATCTAGAAGGACGACAATGTTATGATAAAATTATGTGATGTATCGGAGGAAATCAGTTTCAAAAAGAGAAGGAAGGATTTCGAGCCACCACGACGGTGCCACGTGGTGTCATAATTCAATTCAATGCAATTAAATTTTTCATTAACGTGCCAACTTAAAATAAAATTAATGGAAATAATAATAAAATAATAATAATTATTATTATTATAAATAAATAATAAAAAATTAAAATGAATTGAATTGATTTGAATTGAATCAATGTACACTATTGGAAGACTTGCGCATTATACCTTGGAGACTGGTTCGAACCGAAAGCACTTAAGTAAGGGAAAAGTTATTCGAATCTATCTCCAATAAAGGTTATCTCGTCTCAGATTTCTTCGTGATTTCCTTCAGTCCCTTCAGGCGACTACAGGAACATTATTGTCCTATTATATCCTTACTCTATCACTATTCATGTCATCCGCGTTGATCATGAATCGTTGAGTATGTGAGAAGGAAAAGAGAACATGACAAGAAACAAGCAATAGTCAGGCGAGAAATGGAGCAGTGCTTGCCACTTTCTTCTTGTTGGTGTCTTGCTTGGCTCACTTTTCGACCCTGAAGATGGAGACAATACGTACCTCCGAAACATCGGTCAAATTCTACTACGCACCGTTACATCCCATAATATAGCACTTCTCATGATATATTGGCATGTATAACTTTTCGTTGGAGTAAACTGTGTTTAGAGCTTTAGAATTCATCTCCGTTTGCCGTCATAATTTGCTCTCCTTGGGCTGGCATGGATCTTAATGCTCTTGACGATAGAAAAGCGAAATTCCGTTCCATGTTTCCTTCTTTCCCGCTACCTGGAGAGTTTAAGTTCCTCTTAAAAAGGAAAGTTTACATTTATCTTACTGTGCAAGTGCATGGCTGGCTATTATCAAATGCAAGCTCGGCTCTGTGAAAGCTTTGAAACTCGCACGTCATTCCTCATATTTACTTGCTTTAAATTATGACAATATGGACGTACATTGGAACATCGCCACGACTTGGTTCGCTGAAACCAGGAGTTCGTATGAGGCACACCCAACTCGGACACAAATATTTTATTAGCAGTTATACTTTCACACACTTCCAGAAGATAAAATACATCATTTCAAATATCGTGTTCACCTATGTAGAAAGACTATAATAAATTTATTTTATAATTCTTAACTAACTGACTCCATGGAGGTGAGACTTTCTTCCAGGCTTTAAGGTATTCAAGATTTTCCAAATGTTGTATGGATCCCTCATTCCCGTGATCACAAGATCCCTCCGCTGGTGCAAACCCTGAGACATATCGACCCAGTCAATACCATCAAATCATTTTTCCTCAAGATCCGTTTTAATATTATCCTTCCAACGACGTCGAGGTCTTCATATTGGTCTCTTTCCGTTTGAATTTCCAACCAAAAACCTATATGATCTTGTCTTGTCTCTCATGCGTGCTACATGCCCTGCTCATCTAATCCTCGTTGACTTCATCAGTAGTCGAAAAGATATTCAGTAACCCGTATATAAGAGTATGATGTTCAGTTGGTTCATATTAGGAACCAGTGGTGGATTCTCCTGGGAACACGGGATTGAACCTTCGAGTTTCCGTTAAATACTGGGAATTTACTGACCAGCAGAACAACTACTGACTTCCGAGGAAGGACTCTGATCCATGCAGTCAATGATTCTAATTAATAACAATAATACTTGTACTCAGGCTTGCACCTTACTCCTGGCTACTTCTTTGGCTCTGGCAGAAGAGCAGAAAGAGAATAAGACAGTGAAACGAGGGCTGCACGGTCTGGGGGATGCTGGACTTTCTTTCGGGGGTGGCGAACATGTTCAGCTTGGCGGGTTCGAGGACGGACATTCCTTCGGAGGCGGCGAGGGACATCATAAAGAAGATCATATCAAGACAATCACAATTACGAAGGAAGTCAAAGTACCTGTCCCACACCCAGTTCCTTATACTGTAGAAAAGAAGGTCCCTGTCCCTTTCAAAGTTCATGTCCCTATCCACGTAGAAAAGAAAGTACCTGTCCCTGTCCACATTCCTAAACCTTATCCAGTTGTGATTGAAAAGAAAATTCCCGTCACAATCGAAAAGAAAGTTCCATATGCTGTGAAGGTCCCTGTTAAAGTACCGTATCTAGTCCCTCACCACATCCACGTCCCTAAGCCCTACCCTGTGCACATTCCTGTACCAAAGCCTGTCCACGTACCTGTGTTTATAGAGAAAAAAGTCCCCATATTCATTAAAAAGCATCATCACTATTAGAATCATGAAATTTCTAGCAGCTGTGAAAGTTCCGACGGGAAGTAGACACAGCAAAACAAACATTTACAACTTTACACATTTCTCATCTTTGAATGAAAATGAAGTAGTAAATACAGACAGAAGGAGACGAATCTGCTTCATCATCTCGAGGCCTCTGTTCAGAAAGTGAAAGCCTGAACACACATTTCTGTCTCTGAAAATTAGCAAGTGTGACGGAGTTGAAGGGAAGCAAATGGAGATAGCTATCAGAGTAGTCGACATCTCCAACCAAGCCCTGTCCTGACTATGCTTATGCCTTTTCTTGAATCATTATTATCATCATCATCGAAATCACTGTTATTATTATTATTACGACGCCATTAATTTATCTCAGCGCAAATATCCCGAATGTAGATTATCATTCATAAGGCGTCATATTTTAATCACCGGTTCCTTGTAATGTTTTCAATGTCACACAGTTGTTCTTTGTTATATGACAGAATATCATTGAGTTATTGTTTCACAGTAAATAGTTACAGTTAACCAGTCTTCTTATTCACTTCCCTATGTTGAGCTACAGAGAGTGTAAGTGATAGAGTCACTATCAAATCTCTAGGCGTTCCCAAGTGGATCCGATAAATTAAAGGGTTTGAAAACGCTGATTGAGCAGAGGATCCAGGAAAGTCTTCTCAGAAATAGTTGACTAGAGACCTATGAAAGCAATATACGCCCATGCTTATCTATTTCATATTCAACAATACCGAACATTTTGTACGAAATTGATATTTGTTTTTCACAGTAAAACGGATCGAATTAATTTCATTCTAATCTGTGTTCGTCCATTCTTAGCCTACTTTCCTTACTTCGAAGAAAGTAGGCTTATATGACCTGCATGCTATCTGTGTGTCTTATTACTCAGTAAATACAAAAGAAATCGAAAATCAGTTAACAAAGATGGGACATAAATTCAGGAATGTCATCAATGGCAGACACAGAGTTACAAAGCAACCACTGAACATATTTTTTGTTGACTTGGAACCAGAAAGTAACAATAAAGATATATATAATATTAATATTATACAAAACAAAACAGTTGCAATAGAACCACCATGAAGGAACAAACGACTAACACACTGCTTTAGATGTCAGCAGTACGGACATACCAAGACATACTGCAATAGACCCTTTGTTTGCGTAAAGTGTGGAGACCCACATAGTACCGCAAGCTGTAAAGAACCAAATACAACTCGTGTTGAATGCGCCCTGTGAGATGGTTCACATCCAGCAAACTACAAAGGATGTGAGTTCTATCACAGCCTCATCAAAACACATAACACAAACAACAGACAAAATGTTCAACGAAACCCTACAGTAAACATGCACAATCCCAATTCCCTAGTGAGATACGAAATACCTAAACCAACAACAAACAATGCATACAGAATGCTAGTTACGCAGATGTAACACGAGGTACTACATATAACAGCTAACAAGAAGAAGACACCTCACCCATAACCTTAAACAGATATCTTGAAGAATTCAAGAACATATTCACTCAGCCTATCCAACAGAATAGTATGATACTAAACATGTTATCAACTCTACTAACTAAATCCCACAATGGCTAAGTTTCTAAAAATAGCCCTTTGGAATGCCAACGGTCTACTCCAGCATAAAGATGAAATTAAAACATTTCTGGATCACAATGCAATAGACATACTGTTGGTAAGCGAAACCCACTTTACTGACAGAACATACTTCAGGATACCCCATTATAACGCATACTTTGCCAGTCATCCGGATAACACCGCACACGCAGCCACTGGAATACTTATTAAAAATGACAAGCCATTATGAATTACCGAAATTTGAAAAAAGACTTCCTACAAGCTGCAGTAATTAAGATAAAAATGAAGGCATACGAACTAACAGAAGCTGCCGTGTACTGCCCACCTAGGCATAATATCAAAGAAGAATACTTCTACGAATTCTTCCGAACACTGGGAAATAAGTTCATCGCAGCGGGTGATTACAACTTCAAAAACACACTATGGGGATCTCGCTTGACCACATCCAAAGGCAGAGAGCTGTCGAAAATAATACGAAACCAACAGTACTCATTCCTGTCAACCGGAACCCCTACTTATTGGCCTAGTGACCCAGATAAAATCCCAGATCTATTGGATTTTTATATTACAAGTGGCATCTCTACATCCTACATGGATTATAGTCCCTAGTTATGACCTTTAATCGGACCGAAGTTGTCAATAAAAAAAACCACTCCCAGGCTTCATAACAGAAGAACCAACTGGACTGATTATGAAATAGAAACAGAAGCCATTAACTTACACATCAGTCTTAAAAGCCCTGAAGAACTAGACGTAGCCCTGACTAACTTCATTAACATTCTTAAAGAAGCAGCTCTACACGCCACTCGAATTCAAGCTACACAAACAAGACGTATAAATATCCCCACTGAAATAAAAAGAACTTATAGCAGATAAAAGACGGGCTAGGAAGACATGGCAACTAAGTCATGCCCCAGCAGACAGAACTGCATATAACAGGGCCACCAATAAGTAAAGAGCGGAAATCAAGAAGTCCAGAGAGCTGACACTACGCAATTACCTCAGAAACCTCAATCGCTACGACAACTCCATTTGGACACCAGTGAAATCAATTAAAAAACCTATAGTTCCTGTATCGCCTTTAAAAATCCAGATAGAAGGTCATCCAGAACGACGGGCTTGTACCGCTAAAGAAAAAGTGGAACTCTTCGTAGCACAATTATCGAAAGTCCTTACGCCTAATGGCAGTCATCCTGATCAAGAGACAGAGGACGATATTACCACATTACCGTCAAATATTCAGACAATAAAACTATTCAGCCCAGAAGACATCAAAGTTTAAATTGCCTTCAAAAGCATCAAAAAAGCATTTAGTATTGTCAAAATCGCCCCCAAAATAATGAAAGAGTTACCAAAAAAGGGATTGGTCATGCTGACATATATCTATAATGTTATGTTAAGACTTAGTATTTGGCCGAAACAATTAAAAACAGCAGCAATTATCTTGATACCAAAACCAGGAAAAGACCCAAAATAATTATCTTCGTATCGTCCAATAAGCGTACAGTCCATAATAAACAAACTATTTGTGAAGCTTATACTTCGGAGACTAAATATAGACCTAAAGCCAGATGAATGGAAGCCTCCACATCAATTCTGATTTAGGAATCATCGCTCTATAATACTGCAAACACGTAGAATCACCCATAAAATAAATCAAGCATTAGAAGACAAACAGTACTCCACGTCAATAGTTATAGACGTAAGCCAAGCCTTTGATAAGGTTTGGCATGATGGTCTCCTGTTCAAGATCAAAAAGGTGCTCCCTCTAAAATACTTTAGAATACTCAAGTCATATCTGTCTGACCGAGAATTCCGAACACGAGTTAACGAGGAGGTATCCAGCAACTTCACCATCCAATCTGGAGTTCCACAAGGGAGCGTTTTAGGCCCGATATTATACGTGCTATTCACAACAGATCTCCCAACGACTACTTACACTACAACAGGGACATTTGCTGATGACACGGTCATTCTTGCCAACCATGATCGTCCAGTAACTGCCTCGCAAGACTACAAAGTCATCTAGGCCAATAAGAAATTTGGTTAAAAAGTGGCGAACATACATTAATGAAACCAAATCTATACAGGTCACCTTCACAATGAGAAAAGAGCAGTGCGCAGCCGTACACATACATAATACTGTAATTCCACAATCATCAGCAGTAAAGTATCTTGGACTCCACCTGGATTCCAGGCTTACTTGGAAGCAGCATATAGCCAAAAAAAGAAAACAGATAGACCTAAACGTAAAAGACATACATTGGATCATTGGAAGTAAATCTAGCACATCGCTAGACAGTAAAGCACTTCTTTACAAGGCAATCATAAAGCCTATTTGGACCTATGAAATCGAAATATGAGGATGCTCAAGTAAATCGAACATAGCCATAATGCAACGAAGGCAGTCCAAAATACTGCGGATGATCACAAATGCACCTTGGCATGTGACTAATCAGACCCTACATGACGATCTCAATGTACCATTCATCAAAGAAGTCATCCGAGAAAAAAGCATAAAACATCATGATAAACTAGGACACCATAGCAATACGTTACTGCAGCCCCTACTGGAACAACAACAACGAAGAAAGCTGAAGAAATTATGGCCCGCAGATCTACTTGATAGTTGAAGAGGATCTCTCATTGGAGGAGCCCTCATCACGATACAGTAAGCACACGAGGACGGTGTTTAAATTAGCAAATTAGCTTAAAGAATGTATTTAATTCTGATTGCTAATAATTATATATATATATAAACAGTGGCATACACTCCACGTCTGCGCACAATGTGAGGTTGGCTTGAGAATAACTGTGGGGGGGGGAGAAGAGGAATGCTACGGCACTTCTGATCTTCAAATAAGCCAATGCCATATTTACCAATGCAGTCCCTTCGAAATCCAGGAAAGTTTCATCGAACAAGTGTCACTAAAAAGAGGAGAAACAAATACGTTCTTCCAAAATCGTGGAAAATAATTGCTCATGCCAATACAAAAGAACGAGCAGAATTGTAGTTCGTTTTAATTTCTTCATTAAATTTAGGGGGGTGGGGGGAGGGTGGCACGTGGTGGGATAGTTTATAAAGGCATTATGCTACAAGCCGGGAAGTTATGGATTCGATTCCCGATGAGGTCATTGGACGTTTCAATTGACTTAATGCTTCCAGCTACACTGTGGCCATATGATCGACGCATTCGCTGACAGAAATAAGCACCAGGAATTATTCTGGGGGTTTAAAGCCAGCCGGATCGTAAGACTGACGAACTTACCGCTATCTAAGAGTTGATTGTTTAGAAAATGTGGGAGCCTCGACGTCTCACAACCCTATGGGCCTTCACGGCCTATTACAGGGATAACTTTACTTTCACATGTTACCTTAACTCCATAAACTTTTGGGCCAGCACAGTAATACAAACTTCTTATGCAGAAAGGAAGGATATTTTATTAATAATGACCGTTCTTAATCCGTTCCTGCACGAAACTTGTAGCGAGTGTCATGGTCAATAACGCGAAACAGTTAAAAAGAAATGCATACAAACGTGAGGATGTAGTTTAGTTTATCTTTCGATGTAACGCTGTACGTATCGAGTCATTTTATGTAAGGAAAGTTATATTTTATCATACGAAATGATCAAAATGCATTTACTCTAATAAGCTAAGAGTGAAAGTCAAGAACAAACACCTCCGGAAGTAAATTAGATCATTTTTCTGAAGAATTGTTATTGGCTTAAGGCACTGCTAACCAGATCATATTAAACTTTCACTGTTCATTACCACTACACTAATTAGGTGGGACATGCCATCATAAGGAGATAAAAGGAGAGATGTAAAAATAAAATCTTTTATTGCACAAAATTCAAAACAGTAACATGATAGCAATAACAAAAATATGAGCATTGTAATAATAAAAAGGTATATAAAAATGGAAAGCAAATAGACTTATACGTCTGCATGAGCGTGACGTCTGTATATATATATATACGAAGAGAACAGCAGAATTGGTCTCAATGTTGACTAGTTCTATATAGTGGCAGAAAATAAACTCTAAGTACCGCCAGAAGTTTCGTTTTTTTTTTTGACAACTAAATTTAAATTTTGTATTGTTGTAGCACTGTACAAAATATACCACTATCATCATTCTGAATACAACGTACAGATAAGCGACAACTTCTTAAATGTACAAAGTCAAAAATATTTTAGTGACACGGAAACTGTAAGCGTATAAATAGTTACTATAGGATTCTGACGATAATGTATAACACACAGCGATATTGGGTTTTCGGACTTTATCCATCGTCCTGGTTTTAAGATAACTAAGGAAAACACGACGTTTCGGAAACTGGATCTGTTTCCGTGTCCACAGTGTCACTGGACACAGTGATTGAGGCTAGCTCTTTCTAAGGGACCCAACAGAACATATGTTTTCTCTCACCTGAGGACGGAAACAGATCCAGTTTCCGAAACGTCGTGTTTTTCTTAGTTATCTTAAAACCACGACGATGGATAAAGTCCGAAAACCCAATATCTCTGTGTAAGCATATCCAGTTTCCGAAACGTCGTGTTTTTCTTAGTTATCTTAAAACCAGGACAATGGATGAAGTCCGAAAACCCAGTATCTCTGCGTAAGCGTACACTTTGCTGAACAGAGTTGTTGTTAAATATTATTTTACAATATGCTCTTCTAAAGACTGCGGTATTATATTTATGGAAGAATTTTGAAACAAGTTTCCAACATTCACCTATATATGCATATATGTTTCGTGTAATTGACATTCCGATCTGTCTAAAAATTTTCAATATGTTCGACAGCAGGAAATGTAATTACTAAACCCAGCAAGTAATGTTTATATTACTTCGTCTTATTTCTGTGAGTCCGTGTTTCCTGATGCCTGTCGGTCAGCGCGTCCAAAGCCCCAGCTCTGTTCTTCACTGCCCTGCAGCGCTGTGATGGCCTACTGATGTACCTCAGTAATGATGGTGGCCCTCCTCATGTTCGTGTTCCTTCACGTAAATAGGCACTTTCTTTTCAACGTATACAGGGACCTTGACAGGGTATGGCTTAGGGACATGCACAGGGACGGGGTACGGCTTAGGTACGTGTACATGGTGAGGGACAGGGACCGGTACCTTAACCTTCACTTCCACGGGGTATGGAACTTTCTTTTCTACGGTGAATGGAACTTTCTTCTCAACATATACGGGATAGGGCTTCGGAACTTCAACAGGATAAGGTTTCTTAATCTCGACTTCGACAGGAATCTTCACTACGTAAGGGACTTTCTTCTCTACCGTGACGGGGTACGGCTGAGGGACAGGATACTTTACTTCCTTCGTGATAACAGTAGCCTTCACATGGTCCTCGTACTTGACCTCATCCACCGGCCGATGATGGGGTTCGAAATGCTCTCCGAAGATTCCTCTCTTCACCACATTCTTACAGTCCCCTTCTATCAGCGAGGTGGCGAAGAGCGCCAGAAAACAATAGACCTGCGGCAAACCAGACGAATTCATGTGTTTCTTAATGAGGCTTATACTGGCGGATATCCGTGATACCTCGTGAAATATACTACCTACTTCTTACAAGCACAAATTTCAGGCTTGTCTTCATCCACTGTTTCAAATTCTGTGTGCAATGTAAGCTTCAATGTTCACAATTTAGTCGACAATCGATTGTAATTTCTAATGCATAGTTTATAAATGTCTACAGTGACAACGAAAGCCGGCCAATATTAATTTTTCTGCAATAATTTCATATATAATTCTTTCAGACAATACCTGACATTATCACATATGTCCCAGGTATTTAACAATATTATTATTTTAGTGTCACGAACACTGGTTCGCTAGTTGTACTGTGTTATATATATATATATATATATATATATATATATGTGTGTGTGTGTGTGTGTGTGTGACGTTGTAAAGAAATGTTAATATTCTTAAAAAAGTTGGAAATAAAAACATAGTGCGTAACTAAACTTAAATTCATCCATTCAGTCTATAATAATTGTACAGCCCTTTGTTCGGCCGTCGCCTCTTTTTCAGTTCCCTAATCTTTTTTACACAGACTATAGGACCCCTTGGACGAGTGATTAGCCCGTCGCAAGGCCACTACCTAAACACAGGACAACACAAGCACAGAATAATCGCACACACAGGCATCCATGCCTTGAGTGGGATTCGAACTCATGATCTCAAAGTTCGAGGGGGAGAAGATAGTGCATGCCTTAGACGGCACGGCCACTGTGATCGGAAACTAATCTTTAAGACTAGAAATTGTAATCAACAGAACAGACATAGTTTCTTATTAGGTAAATAACGAGACAAGTTCTGATTTATAACAGATCAAAATTGTTCAATTTTAAACTGACTGTTGCAAATTAGTAACACCCATACATAACAAGACTGTAAAACTATGCTGTTTACATTCAACAGGCGGGTTCTGTAAACGGAATTGTAAATGAAATAATTAATATAAGGGTAATTATTCCCTTATAATAGTAACAAATGCAAATTTTCTGTTAGATAATTCTATTTTTGCGATAAGACAAAATTTTATATTGAATAAAAAAATTTATTAGACCTTCAGTATTTAATAAGTTTAAATTTGAAAATAATTTTTTAAAAATATTATTCGAAGTCATACTCTAATACAGTTCTACAATAAAGAAGGAATCATCCGAGTTCTAGACAGTCTAAAGTCAACAATGGTGTTGTTTAGTTTTTCTTTGCCATGTTTCTGTTCAGGACTCCATGGCTGATTGAAGACGAAGTTCGAAAATTCACTCATAACTTCCGTTTCCTGTAATTATCTCGAAACCGCAAGACTTACGGAAAATGTATATGTTCATTTCTTTCTACAATATTTATGCGAAATATTTCTTCACGATAAATCCGTTGCCAGATAACCACAGAAAGGTATATACATATTATTGTAAAGTAGTTGTTACACTTGTCCGACATAAATGAAAACTGAAAGGGCTGGCCAAATTTGGGGAAATTCTTCATTATCAAATTTCAAAGAAAATCCATCTAGCGGCTTTCTAATTCTTTCACGCGTACAAATTGACGGACGGACAGACTTACTGAGCGAACCCAATGGGTGCTTCACAGGATTATGAACGGGCCTAAATATTAATCATATGCAAACTACATATATTCAGTCCGCCCGAAATATTAAATTGATCTTTCTGAGTGCTTTAGAATTGAATGCGATGGAAATGCAGGATGTTCAACCTGTACTCACAATAGACGTCATAATGCTGGCGTGTGGGTGTAATAGGACCGCAGCTGAAACGCAGTGTGTAGTCGGCCTATCAGACCACCTTATATACAAGTCTGATGCCTCTCACACTTTCGCCTTCATCCATTCAGCTTTCATTTTCTTGTGTCCTCTCTGCGTTCACATGCCTACGCCTTGCATCCCACACCGTGGCTCCACGGAGCCCGGCATGTGGGACTGACCCTGTCAGATGATTACATTTTTTTTTACTGCTTAGGTCCGCGAACATCGCCGCTTGCATTCTTCAAACTAATTGGGACGCGAATCTAAAATCAGATTGATTGTTATTTCCCCGTATTGTTTGTGTCACCTCAGAATTCAATATGGAAAATCTATTAAACATCAAAATATAATTTGATATTCTAGAAATGAGTGTCGGTCACGGTAGCCGAGCGGTCTAAGGCATGTTCTGTCTTCGCTCGCTTGGAAACCGGGATCGTGGGTTCGAATCCCACTCAGGGCATGGATGTTTAGTGTGTGTGTGAGAGTTTTTCTGTGTTTGTGTACAGGTAGAGGACTTGCTACGAGCTGATCACCCGTCCAAGGAGTCCTACCGAATGTGTAAGATCTAGAAAAACCGAAGTGAACGGAGAAGTTCATGGAGGTAGGCCTAGGCCCACTGGGGCTGTAGCGCCAAGGGAAAAAAAATATAGAAATGAATAGCCATTTCTTCTTCTTCTTCCTCTTCCATAGATGGATTAGGCCCTATGACCTGTTCCCATTTAGAACTTCTCTGAAATCACGAATCATTAAGACAGCTTGTTGGGCTCCTTGTCCGGGAGTTCAGCCCGTCGGAAGGCTGCTACCTACACACGCCAACACAAACGCAGACAACTATGCCTCAAATGGGATTCGAACCGACGATTCCAATTTTGATCGTGCTAAGAAATTTCGTGCTTTAGACTGCACGGCTATTAAAATAACGGTTTCAAAAATATATCTAACTTCAGATTTACAAGACAATCACTGTAGAATCAATAAAGAAATACACAAGGAAAATGTAATTACGACCTTGAGAAAAATGAAACTGCATTTCTTTTTAAAGGGACAGTACATTTAATGCATTTCAATACATTGTTCTTAGTTAAATTGGCACTAGATTCAAAATCGCATAGAAAGCCAGTGATGGCAGGAGTAACAGCTTCCCACTATTAACCGTCCTTCATCAGTGGTTCCACAGTATGATCGGTTAATAATTATTATTTATTATTATTTACTTAATTATTCACTTAACAACGCCGTCAGGGGATCGGAGTACAGCATAAGATGAGACTATGCCATACCTCAGGCGGTTAGTCTCTGGCTTCCAACCGCGGCGGCCACGGTTCAAGCATGTGGGATTTGTTGTGGACAAAGTGGCACTGGGGCGAGTTTTCTCCGAGTACTTCGGTTTCCCCGCCAATCTTCATTTACAACCATCATCATCTATCATCTGGGGCTGGTACCATAGGCCAGTAGTGGCCGCAGTACCAAGTGGACTCAGTCTCATCCCACCTAGAATAATTTAAGTTAATTTAAGTTTAAGTTAATAATTTAAATTTAAAGTTTTGGGCCCTAGTACGTACGCTTTTACTGCGTCAGCAACTGGGTATCAGAAAGCCAAGTTTGATCTAACTCGAAATTATGGTCCATGCGTTCACTACGTCACATTTGAGCTAAACATTATTAATGTTATGAAAAGTTAAACAGTTCCGTTTATTTTGAATGGTAAAGATTTTCCTTATTTCAATTATTTATGCCTTTATTTATTTCGGTCTTCAGAGACCATCTTCAGAGGGACAGTTGGAAGTTAGTATTACAATATACAGCTGCCGTTCCAATACATTACAATATTTGTAATTGGTTTGTTAAGATTTCATTGGAATTTATAAGCCAAGTTGGTTCGTGTCGTCTTTCTTATTACGAGAAGTTCCCTTGACGGGGGCCGAATGTGTGCCACCTGTCGTTCTCGAGAAGAGCGTTCTTTGATATTGTCCTGTATGTGTTTGTGGTCCACAAACACATATATGCAGGTATTTTTTGCAATTCCAGAGGTGCTAATAACAGTTTTCCTCACGCTCTGTTACATGCCACAGCTCAGGCGGCTAGTCGCCAGCTTCCCACCGCGGTGACCCAGGTTCGAGTCCAGGTCAGGTCATATTGGATTTGTGATAGACGAGGTGGCATTGGAACAGGTATTTTCGCAGTATTTCGGTTCCCCCTACCTATTCCCATTCCACTGACTGTTCCACGCTCATCATCTATCGTCCGGGGTTGGTACAATAGGCTAAATAGCGGCCGACCTACCAAGTGGACTGAGTTTCACGCTATATTTTAAGCATACCAGTCTCAGGATAGATCACAGGACCTCAGGATGATTAAGCATGTTTAACTGCATACAGTGACGCGATCAGAAAGATCGAACAATTGGGAAGAACAGGCACAAATATTCAGGTTAGGTCTACTGTGGACCATCGCTGAATTCGTTTTGCCACGAGTTTGGACTCCACAGTACCAGTCACCTTATTACATAGTGGAGAATGCACACGCACACATTAACACAAGAAGCGCACGAAATTGTAACACATTTCTCTTCCGGAATAACTAATTAATTACTTCAAAGTTAAATGCTCGTCCCCTTACTTCTGTACACGACCTGCTATCTGATCAAGTGATTAATTAGTTTCCCCCTATGTCACTGCTGATTTAAAAATGGGTAATTAATTTTACATACCGCTTTCAGACGACTCACTACCAAGTAGGTACCGCCGGGTGGTGCGCTTTAAAACTGACCACCGTTTGGTGGGTCCCAATGTGTTCTTATGCTTGAGCAACATACTACAAAGCCCTTTGAATGTGCACTCCGCTATCACAAAGATGTAACATTCTCATGGAATGGTTCTGAAGGGTTTCCACTAGACAGAGAACTTAATTTTCGGTCATAAATTAATGTAAGTTTGAACTATGAATGGCAGAGGTAAACGAATTTCCTTAATGTTCTACGAGGGTCGGCCAAGCGTCTTTACTTCATCACTAAAGTTGGAACCAGACATCTACAAACGTTCCTACGCCTTCAGAAAATGTTCAGCCCATTCAATTATCTTCACGGCTTACACGAAATCAAAAGTCCTTGCCGCAAGATATTATGTTGCGAGTAGGGATGCTATGTCGGAAACTAGGAACATTTTCCTGAGGGTCCCAAGTGGCAGGGGGTACTGGACTCAGTCATCAGTCACATTAACACAGTCTACACATGCATTTCCCTTTATTTACTTAAGACTTTCTTTTACAATCGTATGAATATTTAGCAGCACTCGGTAGCGTAGTTGGTTGAGGGGCTATTCTACAAGCCGGAAGATCGCGGGTTCAAGTCTCGATGAGGTCATTGCATTCTTTTTCAATTAACCTAATCCTTCCAGCCGCACTATGGCCCTGGGGTTGACTCAGCCTCTAAAAGAAATGAGTACCAGGAATTAATTAAATAATTTTCCTGGGGAGTAAAGCGCAGCCAGCGCGTAAGGCTGACAACCTTACCGCCATCTGTGAGCCGATTGTCTAGATAATGTGGGAACCTTAACGTCTCACAACCCTATGGGCCTTCACGGCCTGTTACAGGGATAACTTTACTTTTTACTTTTATGAATATTTAGCACAAAACCAAAACTCGAGATTGGTGACACAATTAGAGAAAATATACAACTGACGTCCACATAACAGATTAAACGCCCCCAAACCAAATTAACGTAACTTGAAAAACACGCCAAAGAGCATGTGCTAGCCACAGAAAGGAAACGGTGGAACTCAGATGCTTACTTAGCCTATAGAAATGACGAAACTCTTTATATGGTACATCCTCGAATATTATTATAGTGAACAGAGAACTGGATTGCACGTAGAACGCTGCTCACACTGGTTCCTCGCTCGCGAATTTTCCTTCTTTCTTCTTCTACCCTGAAAATGGAGGCGATACGTTCCTCCGAAACGTCGGTTAATATAATATCTATAAGACGCCATATCCCAGAAGACGGATTTCTTCATAGTTACAGATGTGGAAACCTCAAGTCTTACATAGCTCTGATTCTTGTCAATTCTGAGGCATGCTGAAGAAACCACAAGGGTGGCTTTGAGGATGAAAGCATAATTTTTCTTCAGGCGCGTTCGAAATCCCTTTGAATTGCTAATTAAGTTCCTTCAGTCAGTCTGTCCATCGGTCTGTACGCATGCAGTAACTCGTAGGCTTAATTTCATGAAATTCTTCACTCTAGATCGCTACCAAATTTAGCTATTCTCTTCACTTTTCGTTTAAATCAGACAAGTGTAACGGTCACTGAATAAGAACGCCCTCCTGTATTTCTGCGCCTATGTCTCTAAATATTTATCTTGGCACAAAAATATTATTTTGAGTAAACCTGAAGAGAAATATAAAGCACGTGTCCAGTACACTTCTTCCGTAAATGTAGTTTTCAAGACAAGTGAACAACACCAGTATTATGAGTGCATTTCTGAACTCGTTCATTCAACAGTCAACCATCTCCTCACGAACAAAATCGAACTTAAACAGAAAAAAAAATAAATTTTACCGGGTTAGACCTAATTAGAATCAGTTTTCTATTTACTTCAAATCATTGTTCTCTTACTACACGACTTTCAGGCAAATATAAAATAATTTGCATAAAATTTTCCTTATAGTTTGTAAAACAATGAAGACTGAAACCTTTCCTTTTTAATTCGCTTAGTGGGGGGTGGAGTCCAACTGACCACTGATTGGCCTATTCTAGCCTGTCCCGGGTAATTATGATGATGGAGAATTTGGTGGAATGAAGATTTGCAGGGAAAACCGAAGTACTCGGAG
>NW_019741974.1:3476086-3496329 GCF_002891405.2 Cryptotermes secundus | reverse complement strand
CTTGAGCTATGGTGCGGCCTACTGGAACATTAAATATGATTAAGATCTAAAAGTTTGTGACGATAGTACAGTAGTAAAAATATTATATTTATGGATATTATTCATCGTTCTGTTTTTATCTCAAACACCGTCCTGTGTCTCTTTAAAAATATAACGTCTCTGAGACTGGATTATCTCTTTGTCTTTAGGTAAAACCTACTCAGTTGTGCCCAGTCGATTGGGGGCTATATCTATCGATTTGAGATAGGATCAACTTTCCAAAAAGTTGTGTTTTAAAATATAAACAGGACGCTGTTTAGATAAAAGGGACGATTCTAATGTCCAGAAACATAATACTTGTTCTTAATAATGTTTGTTTATTCCTTTAGTATACGGTTTAGACTTAACACAGATTTGAGTATCGTCTATCAGTGAATAGTTGCATGTGCATTTAATGTTTGTTTATTATACGGGAAGAGATTTTCCTAGCATTAATTATGTCGTTTATAATTCCCTCGAATGCGCTTGTTAATTGGGCAGCATGTGCGTTCATATTCTCATTTGTGTGACTGTGAACAAATGATCTTACGTTTCGTGAGCCCACTTTCGCGCGCGTAAAAACTGTTGTGCATTTAATCATATCTAAACTCGGCCCTTCTAAGTTAAATACATTTTTTTTCGTTTACTTATAATTACTTTACTCTTACTTGTATATGAAACCACATCTCAGAAGTACAGAAAGTTGTTTCAGTGTTGACATGTCCGACTTCTATTCAGGAAGCGTTCGGTTTGAGTCTCAGACGCGAAATCATTCTTCCTCACTCTGGTTGCAGACCAGGTTTTATAGCGGGACTGGTTTCGAATGTCGATCATGCTAGAAGCATCTAGTCTGATGTTTATCGTTGTCTTTCTCAATCTATATAAGGATATTACCTCAAAATGCGTTAATATCGCTTCATTCCAAATCCTTATCCATATACTGGGGGCACGCGGTAGCGTAGTTGGTTGAGGCACTATGCTACAAGTCGGAAGGTCGCCGGTTCAAGTCCTGATCAGATCATTGGATTATTTCAATTGACCTAATCCTTCCAGCCGCACTATGGCCCTGGGGTCGACTCAGCCTCTAACAGAAATTAGTACCAGGAATATTCTTGGGAGTAAAGCGCGGCCGGCGCGTAAGGCTGACAACCTTACCGCCATCTTTGAGCCGATTGTCTAGAAAATGTGGGAGCCTCAAATCTCACAACCCTATGGGCATCCACGGCCTGTTACAGGGATAGCTTTACTTTATATTTACTTACTTATCCACATCTCATCATGATAATTCCGTCATATTCTACACATACAAACATAGTTTATACTATATAATAGCTACAGCTGAACAGTTTTGATCCTGCTGCAACACAAGAACCAACCTGATCACGAGCAACACATTTACAATCTGTTCCATTCAGATCTCTGTTAATACAGCTTCCTTCAGTTTAAGTAACTTACATTCAGTCTAGCTCTAAAAGTCGGTCACAGTGGCCGCAGGATCTAAGGCATGAACCGTCCTCGTCCACTCGAAAACTAGGATCTTGGGTTCGAATCCCACTCAAGGCATGCGTGTCTGTGTTGTTCTGGATGTAGGTAGCGGTCTTTCGACGGCATGATCTCCCGTCCAAGGAGTTCTACCGCCTGTGTATAGGAGTATGGAACTGAAAAACGGCCAAGGTTCACAAGGACTGCAGAATCACAGATAGATAGATAAATAGATAGATAGATGGATAAATAGATAGATAAACAGATAGATAGATAGATAGATAGATAGATAAGGTCTAAAAGCCGTCGCAGAATTTTCCGCAGAAGCGAAAGCATTTCATGGAAGCAGCAAATGACAAGTAACACAGGTGTTGTCACGTGTCACGCTTTGACAATGCGGTAGCAGCTAACACTGTCAACACGTGTGTGTATACACGCTGACAATGTCGATCTCTTTCTACACAACTACTCCCTAGGCTCACAGTTCACTTTTTACTATTATTCGGTATTTTCATGGGGGGGAGGTGTGGCAACCACTGTTCGTCCCAAGCATTAACATCTCTACTTGGTCCACTGCTCCCCCAGCGTTGCTCGAGCTCTTCAAAACCGTTATCTTAGACCCAAATCCTCTAGGCTGAGGCCCTCTTTACCAGCAACCAAATCCATCCTGGAACAAACATCATAGATTCATGCCAGACGAATCTGGGCACTGACTGGCAGTCCTCTTCCCATGTGCTGCTGGTAGCAGGCTACCGCAGGAGCCCTAGTCTCAGCCGGACCCGCAACAGAACTGCAGCAGAACCGTCATTTTCCTTCAGAAGAAGCGTCTTCTTTTGTTGACCAGGCATTTCTTTTGCTCTTGAAGGACGAGCTACTGACTCATACCAAGAGAACTCAATCTATCTTAACAGGGTCACTCATGAAATTGCCCGAGAGCTGACGGCTGCCTCCTATCTGCAGCAGGGGGCCCAAAGGTCAAGCGGCGCGAGGAGAAAATCTTCATATTTTATACTGCTGACGATGACCACCCGCTGTTATTCACTGGCAAGGACCGCTGAACCCCTACCGCTGGCCGTAGTTGGATCCGTAACAGAGCTGCAGCTGAGGCCCCAGTTCTTGAGAGAAGATAAAGCGTGCTTATTTGCCAGCCAGCCCAGTTCATCTTATTGATGGATTATTCACTTATATTAAGAAAACTCCTATGGTCTTGCCCCAAGTGCGCCCTCGTCAGATCTCGTGAGAGATCCGACTACTTCTCCGCGACATCAGAACAGTAAAAGACCCAACTCCTGAGTTCTCCATAGCAGGGAAAGCCCACCCCTATAGAACACTGGCGGCGGGAACCGACCAGCCGTCCTACATCCTTGCACCAGGAGAGCATAGCCTCTTCCTGCTGCCAGCCAGACACGTAATCGAGCACTAGCAGAGGCCTCAGTAACCGAGGTTGGAGTTCCTCTTCCGCTAGACCGCTTCATCAACCAGCATTTCACTCTTCTGCTTGACGAACAGTTTGTTACTTCCATCACGAGGAAGGTTTCTGTCTCACCTTCGTTGGACCCCTGATCAAAACCCCGAGATATATTACTGTACTCCAAGGTAGCAGAAAATCTAGCAATTGTGTCCTCTGTCTTAGGGAATACAGATTCAAGGCCGTCTTTACCGCCTCTGAATTCAAATCTTCCTATCATAATTAAATTAGACAGTTAACAAACAACCGGCAACGGAGTGACGAACTCACTGTGATTCCCTAAGGCTCGTTCATTTCCCTTGGGCTGCTGACAGCGGGTTATTCTCAGTCGCCCTCTGCCGTTTTGAAACAGCAAGAGCACGGCACCACCTCTAATACTAGGTGGAACAATTACCGAGCTCTCAGTTGCTTCGAGATCATTCACTCACAAGACTGCCTCTTCACTAACTCTTCAATTTGCTATCCGATGATCAGTTTACTCCCCCCCTCCTCCCTCTGAAGCGCCCTCTTTCAATTTCATTTTCAGTTGGTCCCTCACTAGACCTCCTCAGAAATTCTGACTACCTCTTCGCTGCAGCAGAAGAACAGAACGTACATCGAAAAGTCCTGGCGCCTTGAGCATGGGAAGGGACCTTCTGATCACACCTACTATACGCTCAATGGATAACAGAGCTACAAACATTGGCTTTAGGACAGAAACAGATAAAGAATCTGGAAAAAATGACTTTGTTATTCCACTTGTCCGTCTGAAATGATTTAAAATTAAAATATTCATCATATTTTTCTCAGCAATTTCTTGTCCGTTTTTCTTTAGACGATAGGCTTTCGACAGACAAACCGGTTACAATATCATTGCACAGTATATTTACGGCTGAGAGGCAACGTGCTTATAGACTGCTACATTCAAATAATGTTTCCTTGAGGTATTCTGATTAATAGCGTTCAAACAGTAGACCTGCACTCAATGCAGGAGGAAAAGTGTCTTTTTAGGATAAAAATGTAGTCCTACACATCTTAGAATTCACAACATAAAAAGGAGAGGTTTACAAGTAAAGTATGTAAGAGCCTATACTTAATTTTTTCTATGTGATAAGTGATCTGTAGGTAAGAAATATGATGACATTAACAGATACACTTTTATTAATGCAGGTTAAATGCAAACTTTCTCATAGTTGCCACAGTAAGAGCCTGAAGAGGATACACTGTACAGTTTTCGTGATGCAACAGAAAAGAAGGAAGCGGTTTGCTAAGACAGGCCTCGCTCTTACATGACAGACGAACAGATTTATAGAAGGTCAAGAGGTGATCTGATAAAGTTGACACACAAGATTATGAAATGCTTTGTAGGGAGCTGAAGATATCGTCACTAAATTCTTTGGTTAAAACAACAATTTTCCCACACTTATTTCATTCTTATACAAGTAAACAAGACGGGAAAGAAAATTTACTCTCTTTCGCTTCAAACCACAGTTTGAAAGTGATTTAACTAGGGGCCCAGCAGAGTAGCTTTCTTTGGTATCCTCTTCGCCTAAAGAAGGGAAAAGAACCAAATTCAGAGAAGAAGTGTTTCTAAGAAATAAGTCTAAAGATAAAAATTATTTCAAAAGCTGCGTTACACCGTCCTCAACAATCTTAAAATTATAGCACATTCTTTCGTTGTCATTGAAACTAACTGAGGCAGAATGAAGCCGGCTTCTGCTAAATGTAGGTTAATAGAGACAGGATAAATTTGTCGAACAGATCAGGGTGTGAAGTGAGGTAAATAAAGGAGCGGAGAGCTAGACAGAGTTTGCGTTCTGTGAGTTCAGGGAAGGAATATGTTATCACGAGGGTGGAAAGCTAATTTTGGGTTAACTAACCATGTTATTTTTTTCCAAATTAAGAAATGATATAGCATCGAATAAGTAGCAGGCAATGTACAGGACTGCCACTGTGATCTATTTAACATATTATCCAACATCCTGACTTGAGGTGTAGAGTAAAAGCCATGAATATCCTAGTCGAAGCACTTAAGTTCAGGCAGATACTCGAAAACCAGGCGGCCTCGAGTATAAGTTAGGATTTCTACAAAGATGACTCTCATATTATTCGGTATCTGTGACCAGAACGTAAATTCAAACACAGCAGACGGCTGGACAATAAGGAAGAAGTATTATTAGTTATAATATTAAAAGAACTCCGTAGCTTCCGTCCGCAAGCGAACTATACCGACCGAGTGACCGCCGCTTGTCGACGAAGTTAGTGCCAACTTTTGCAGATAGAGGGTGCTGGGTGGTCAGCGCAACGGTCTCCACGGCCGTTAATCTCGGTTTTCTAGACCTGAGCCACTATTTCCTTGAAATAGCTCCTCACTGATCCTCACGAGGCTGAGTGGACCCCGTTCCAGGCCCACTACATCTCAGAAAATTTGGTAGCGCCGGTAACAGAACCAGGGATCTCTGGATGTGTAGCCAGGAACTCTGACCACTAGACCACAGAGGCGGTCAGGTCTATTAACTGTAACGATAACTGGGGAAATCGTAAGAGGTAAGATTCGTATTGCCATGTTTGTCTCGAAAACTGCTGGGTGGATTCTCACGAAATCTGATAATGTGAATTTTGCTAGATTTGCCAACCCAGACCTATCCCAGTTCGGTTGACATTGAATTACAATAACAAATACTGCATGAGTCTCTGAGAACATTTTCAGCGTTACTTTCATGTAGTTTTTATTCGTTTTTCTTTATAATTTTCGTGGGATGGGGTAAGACTGAGCCCACTTGGTACGTTGGCCACTAACTGCCCTATTGTACCAACCCCGGATGTCAGATGACGATGAATGTGGAGCAGTTGGTACTGGTAGGGGAAAATGAATTACTCGGAGAAAACTTCACTTCGTCCACCACAAATCCCACATGATATGAACTGGGCTCGAACCCGGGCAGCCACGATGGTAAGCCGGCTACTGACGCCTGTGTTATGGCACGGCCTACTCTCGCGTAACTCATTAAATCTTTCGTTCCTGAAAATAATTAAGGACATGTGACCGAAATTGTTAGAAGGTTTGCGCTATTTGTAAATTTCCCAACATGCTTTCTCATATTAATAAAGAGAACAATATTTCTTTCCCTTCAAAAACACAGCTGTCTTTCCAAATTGGTTCTAAAGGAACGCATAACTTTAATTAGAAACGGCAATGAGTGCGGCGCGTATTGCAATGCGTTCATTCCATCAACTGCACAAAGCGAAAACATACAAGAGATGACAGTTCTCCAATCTTGTCTTTTTCCTTCGTGTGAGGCAGTGACCACGTTTCGATCTACGTACGTTTATGCAGCATCGGCAACACTAAACGTCGTCGAAAACCTGTGATACAGATTCACGGGTCTATCGGTCTAACGTGAGTTCCGCGCCTGCTGTGGTACCAGAAAGTTCATTACCGTGTTCAAGAGATCGCTCCACGGGACCTTGTCCTAAGCCTAAGCCTAATTACACTCTCAACTCTGTTTAAGACCAAATTTAGTGGCACTTGCTCTGCTGGTTCGCTCGCGGATTTCTTCTTGTCTTCTACCCTGAAGATCGAGGCGATATGTTCCTCCGAAACGCCGGTTAACACAATTTCTACATGGCGCCACATCCCAGAAGACGACTTTCTTCATATTCACCGCCGTGAAAATCTCAGATCTTACAAATCTTGACTTTTTTCTTTTATTTTCACAGAAAATTCTAAAACGGAATTTCTTTAGAGTTATCAGAAAGCTAAATTTTTCAATGTACTAAATTTATCGCTTTAAATCTGTAATGATCACCTACATCTAGGTAAATCGAATGGACTTTAACCCATACCTTTACATTACGAGTGCAGCAACTTGTAATTACGATCCGTAAGAAGAAACGCCCCAGAAAGAAAGCTACCTAATTAACTTCTTTACGCTCGAGAAACAAAATGTGTACGTAAGTAGTTTTATGAATGTACATGATATTTAAGTGAAAATGTTGTCACACGCATAATTATCTGACATCTCTTGAGCAACTTCTCCGTTATTTTTCAATCTGGTACCAGGCTGGAGGAAGTGTTGCATGCCACAGAAAACGAAGAGCAGGCGACTTCACCGGAAGGAAATGTGCTCTGCTCTGGTTTCAGGAGGGGGGACAGATGGACAGAAGGGGGAGAAACAATGAGTGCAAATACATACGGAGAAAGGACATTAACCACTGACTCCATCTGAAGGCGAAAGTACGCACACACTTTACAGATCAAGTTTAATGATTTTCATATAAAAGCAGTGAATTACATCGAAAACCTCATCATTAGCATCTGAGATGCATTGCCAAACACACACACGAGCAACCATGACGCGACTGGTGAGTAGAGATGATACGTAGCGATAATCTTACTAAAGTTGTCAGAATTTAGATTCAACTAATTCCTTTCCTATCCTGACTCCAAGGTTCTCTGACTTCGAGATCCAGCAGAAAATATCATTAATCAGTCAGTAGTATATATTATTATATGTTTCTGATATAAACGCGCATGTATGTGAATATATACAAATATATAAACATAATAAAAATACGTGGGGCACGCGGTAGCGTAGTTGGTTGAGGCACTATGCTACAAGCCGGAAGGTCGCGGGTTCAAGTTCCGTTGAGGTCATTGGATATTTCCAATTGATCTAATCCTTCCGGCCGCAATATGGCCCTGGGGTCGACACAGTCCCTAACAGAAATGAGTACCAGGAATATTCTTGGAATATTCTTGGGGGTAACGGACGGTCAGCGAGTAAGGCTGACAACCTTACCGCCATCTATGAGCTGATTGTCTAGAGAAAATATGGGACCCTCAACATCCCACAACCCTATGGGCCTTCGTGGCCTGTTACAGGGGTAGCTTTACTTTTTTACTTTTAATAAAATATACTTAAAATATTTTCATAACAATTCAAAATACGAAGTTTGTCTGCAAACAAAACAACAGAATTGAAGCCATCATATATTTTGATATATTTTGAGAGTAATTCTTATTTTATATGTCAAAAACTATCATGCTAGATTCGAGGTTTTCTCAGCGGTGGTTATGAAGAGTTCTGTCTTCCAGGATATAATGGAGTGTAGTCTGATTAAAGTCAAACGATGTTTCAGACGAAAATGCCACTTGCATCTCCAGGATATAATAATAAGCCAAGCAGCTTGCTGACTCTTTGATTCTGGTGTCTTAGTGCCCTTATTTTTCGACTGAATATGGAGGCGATGCCTTACACCGAAATTCTGGTTTACTTTCATTGGGCTACAGGGCGTTATGTCCCACACGACAGATCTGTTTTTATTATAGTGCATAATATCCGAATCATCTAAATGTAAAGAATATTATTGTTTATTTTATAATTTTGTGGAACTTAGTCTCTTTTTGAGAACATTAATCGTGTTCGAAAAAAACTTTAAGTGAAATACATGTAAGCTAAAAAGAATGGAGTTACTGCGACGTTGCGCAACGAGGAACATACCGTACATAGGTTGTTATAGCTAGCAAAATGTGATGTATGAATTTATTATGGGTTAGGCATGTGAACAGGCTGGTGGAGGAAAGCTATTATCTACATACAGAATGTTTGTCGCGAAAGGTCTTAATCTACAAACGGTCACTTGAACAGCAACAAGGAAAAGAAAGAAAAAAAAAATATTAAAAGGATTCTTACAGAAATAAGAACTGATTCAGGATTGTTTCTACTGATGGTGTAAACCTTCCGACTCTACTATCAGACTTAGTTACATTTATTTATTTACTTGTTTAAAGGAAATCACCGCTAGTTCTTAAATTGAATAAATTACACGTTAATTGAAAATATAGAGAAATAACGAGAAAACGATTTTCCCTAGAAAATAATAATCATGATGATGATGATGATGATACTGTCACGTATTAGTGATTAGATACAGAATTTCGAATATAAATTAATTTGCTATATATTTATGTATCATAACTACATATACATAACTACTACATAACTACATATAAGTATAATAATATCGCTAATCTACTCAATTAATAAATCAGTATAGCATACCCTGAGCAGCAGTCTGTTATAGTCATCATCAGCTGTTGCTCGGTTACGGTTCTGAATAACGGAAATTCTTCCGCTCTCGTGCTTGCGGCGTCGCTGGCTGGCTGGCTACTCTCTTGCACCCAATGCAATCTTCCAAACGTCGCTCTTCAACTAACGCGGTCGGTTGGTTAAATTGTTGTTGGTGCTCGCCAGCACAGTCATTCTTGGTTTCAAGTCTCATTGAGACCTAAGACTAATATTTCTGTTCTATCCTTGACATGTATTTGTTTTAGAAATGGGGCCTTCTTCACAACGAGGGAAGGGATCTTGTTCTTTTGTGTAATTGCTACATTTGTGCACAGCAGTTTCGGCACGATCTGCAGGTCACGAAGGGTACTGTGCACCCTTTGTCACTGCACTGTACCGAGCAACATTTACAGAAAATATAGAGAGGATTTATGAGAATTTTGCGGGATAAGGTGAAACTGAGTCCATTTGGTACGTCGGCAACTAGTAAACATACTGCATGAGCCCGTGATGGTGATGAGTGTGGTGCAGTTGGTGGAATGAGAATTGGAAAGGGAAACCGTAATATTCGGAGAAAACCTCTCCGAGCGCCACTCTGTCCATCACAAATTCCACATGATCCGATCTTGTATCGAACCTGGGCCGCTGATGTGACAAACCCAGCTACTAACCGCAGAGCTATGACACGGCCTGAGAAGCATGTAACTTGCATTGCATAAGTCGTCTCTACATATTGTCACGTGTTGCAGTGACTATACACGGTTTTAGATTGGTAATTGAATTTATTGACCCCTTACAGATGATAGCTATAAGTAATTATAAAACTCTCGCTAATTCGTGCACTCGTCTTCTCACCACAGCAATACTATATCTTCTCAGTTTTTTCACTAGTCGTTTCTTAGTAACGGATCCTAACAATGTCCTCTGTTTATGTCCTTATCGGCTGGCGAATATCTGACAACTGACTAAACTCTACACCTGCCCTTCATGTAACACCTCGGTACAGGCCGAGTAGAAAACGCCGCTCCTCATATTTGCAGTTCAATTGTTGCTTATTATGGATCTGTTGCCTAGCAGCGGGCGTTGTTTACAGAGTCGTTACTTAGCAACGTGTCTACATACAACAGTATCCCTGTTTTCTCTTATTTAAAATAATCTATTCGAGTAAGAATATTATAACCAAAGTAATAACCTGGATATCCACTCTCCGAACTAAGATCAGAGCCCGGCAACTTTCAAATGCGTTACAGGAGCTATAACCACTCCGCCACTAAGTTCTTAATGTATATTCTTACAGCCTTTAATGCTGTTCTGAATTTCTCTGCAGGTCCTCACCTTATTGTCACTGTTCGTCCTGTCCAATGCCCAAGAGGAGGAGGGGAAGGAGACGGAGAACTGGGGTCGCCACGGGTTTGGATACCATCATTACGAGCATCTCAGTCCCGAAGGTCCACACCAATTCTTCGGAGGAGCAGAACAGCACAAACAGCATCACCCTGAGGCACGAATAAAGTCCATTACCATCCATAAGGAAGTCAAGGTCCCTGTCCCTCACCCTTATCCTGTGAAGGTCGAGAAGAAAGTCCCATACCCTGTCAAGGTACCTTACGAAGTCAAGGTCGAGAAGCCAGTCCCTGTGCACGTAGACAAGCCCTATCCTGTGTATTTGCATAAGAAGGTACCGTACCCCGTAGTTAAGGAGGTGCCATATCCAGTCAAGGTCGAGGTCAAGGTACCAGTGCCTGTGCCACATACCGTTCACATTCCCAAGCCCTACCCTGTAAAGGTCCCTGTTCCTAAGCCCTACCCCGTCAAAGTCCCAGTGTACATCGAGAAGAAAATCCCTGTGTACATCAAGAAACACGAAAAACATTATGAAGAGCCCAAACAAGAGGTAGAATACAAACACACCGAGGAACCCAAACAAGAGGAGCACCATGGCTTCGAGGGCATCGATTTCGGCAGTTTCGGGCATGAAGGCCTTAACCAGGGAACCCACCACCAGTAAGAGTAAAACTGTCCTCACAAGATGGGTGCTTTGAAGCAGTGAGTGATATAACATATCTGTCAGACAGAGCTACAAACTCCAAATCTGTGAAAAGCGCGGATTCCTACATACATACAATATACACACACACATATAGCGTTTACATATATACATATTATAAATTTTTAACTATAGACTGGGCAACCTGCCACTCATCTGACTGTTGGCGATGGCTCTGTCGGTATGCGAGAAGTCTGTCGGCTCTACGATATTCAGGCCTCAGTTAAATCGAATCTTCTGCTTTCTTTCAACATTTAGAGCTTATTCCTTTTATATAAATTAAGTCGTAAGCGGTTAATACTTTTCAGAAACAAAACTAATTCAGTTTTCGTCATCCCCTGAATTCAAAGGCTCCTGACAACGAAAATTTCCAAGTACAAATTTGTCTCGAAACAGTATTGCTGCTTCGGGTTACGGTGTATGGAACCGCCGGTTGGAAGTTAAATAAAATATTTTAGTGACTGATATACGTATATAATTTTTCTTCATTTCGCAACTCGTTTCTTAAACACATAACACTAGTAAGTATCAGTTCATTTTGCCGTTATTTCAGGAATTGTTCTATTTTCTGTTATCGCAGAAATTCCTTGGTTAAAATGCGTTCAGATTTCACGCTACCCCCCCCCCAAAAAAAACTGGAATGTTAATCGTATCGATGAATAATATATCGTCTTTCATCAAACGGACGCCAGGTTACCTTACGTAGAGCAGAATTCTAAGTTTTTTTTTCCTTTGGCTCTACAGCCCCAGTGGGCCTAGGCCTACCTCCATGAACTTCTCCGTTCACTTCGGTTTTTCTAGATCTTACACATTCGGTAGGACTCCTTGGGCGGGTGATCAGCTCGTCGCAAGGCCTCTACCTGTATACAAACACAGAAAAACGCACACACACAAACTAAACATCCCTGCCCTGAGTGGGATTCGAACCCACGATCCCGGCTTCCGAGCGAGCGAAGACAGTACATGCCTTAGACCGCTCGGCTACCGTGACCGGCCAGAACTCTAAGTAGGTGTTACAAAATCCGCTTTCCTCGTTGGGCTCTTCACGTGTTCACTTCCTCATCCTCTAAAAGTGGAAAAGTATAAAAAGGCTGGCTTGTGTTTTTAATTGATTCAAGACAGCATAAACTTTTTTCGACCTGCTGCCTCTCTCACTCTTCCTTGTTGTATTCTGTCACTGTCAGACTTCTTTCCCAGACACAATCTGGGCTAGGCAACGTAAGAGTTAAAACCACAGCCTAGTCTGGCTAAAGATAGGCACCCATCGGTCCATTTTCAAACATACGTTGCCATATTGGCAACTCAACACCTACCAACTGCGAATATAGAACTGCATTCTTGTTTGAGCCTGATACGACCTGGGAGAGATTCACTCCAGGACTGTTCAATATATCATATTTTAATATTTTTAATATTTTACAATTTAATATGTAATATTGAAGATTGCCAATGTTATTATTTACAATAAATCATTGTAAATATGGGCCCATATAAGCAGTAAGACGGTTTGCAATTCAAAAGAGCATTTGTTAAACGGTTGTATTCACCTGATGACCACCAGATAAAATGATCGAAACATGTTGTGATATTAATAAAATAAATTCAATGATATACATTCTTTGAGTTGAGTTAGACGGAACAAGCATGATAGAATAGTTTGCAAATATGCAACAGGATATACACTATAAAAATTTAATAGTTGATTTAACTAAAATTCTTTTAGTCAAAGCTTCATGCTTTCAGGTGAAGTTCCCCAGTATTCTAGGTTATTCAATAATTTAAGCGTTAACCAATTAGTTTATTTTCAAATGAATGAAACTTATTATAAATATTTCTGTTAAAATCTATGGTAAGGCATAGAAATGAGGCAAAGTGAACTATAAAAACATTGTAAATATTTATTTCTAATCCATTTTCCCTCCATACATATATGTTGTTTTTATAAATTATGAAATAGACATAAGTTGGTTGTTTTTTTCTAAACTTTTACACAATAAAGATTTTGCTAAAAATAAATATAATGTTTGCTTTATATGTCCCATTGTCGCCCTGGTTCCTATTATGAGGGAAATTATCGTGTACCGAACTTGGTTGAGAGACTGGATCTTCTGAGTTATAATTTATCAGTTATTTTCTTCAATCTCGCTCATGCAGTTGAAAAATCACAGTTAATAAACTAAGACGACAACAGTCAATTGTCCACTCTAATCCATTCCTTAAATTGAAATACACATTACTCGCAAAATATTGTATTTCTCTGTACGGTAATGACACAGTATGTGTCACATAGATACAGTAGCATAGAGCCCTGGTTATGTAATTTTGGTAGAGCTGCAATCACAATGGCTAACGAGTTGTAAATACTCTGTTCTGTCGTGACCCAAGATGTTGGCTGGTCGACTGAATTACGTTGGCTGAGCAGTAGCGTAATAATTCAGTGATGATGATTGTCAGATGGCTGCCGGAGCGTGTATTCCAACCACAAAGAGCAATTACTCACTACAGATTATAGAGGATTTATTGAGACTGTGTGTATATTACGTACAAGCGCTGGCGGACGTAAGCCTGGCCAGCCTTCTCATAGCCCCAACTCAGACAAAATGCTCCCTTCAACCTCTCTCTTGTTCTTAAAACCTAATCTAAACTAAGCTTGCAGCCCAGTGTCTCGAGACATGAACCCTCATGCAGATCAAGTTACACCAGCAGTTGTTGAAGGATAGGTCCCAGACGAAACACTCCAGGAGTCCACTACTTTATGAAAATGGCAGGGGTAGATATAACATTTTTTTGTGGAAGCAGGTCAACCTCTTGACGTTCTATAAATTTTAGTAGAGGGCATGACCCCAGACATCAGACTCAAAGTTCCTAAAACTAAAAGGGGTTGCGAACCGTCGCAACAGTTCTGGCATGAGCAACAACAGCAACCAAGTACAACGAGACACTACTTTAATTATATGTTTATGTTGGAAACATAACAAAGCATACATATTCCATTCTTAGCTTTGTTAACTTCTCTGTTAAATTTGTCGTGTAGTTTGATTTTAATAAGATAAGTTGGCTAACAGTTAAGCCCAGCCTGGAAGTGATCATCCACACTGTCAAACAGCGGAGAGGAAGTGAGGAAAGTACTCCTCTCGGAGTCCCTGTGCTAGTTCGAGGAACGGCTACGACTTTGTAAGAGGGAGTTCCCTCCTCACCGAGGAGAAACCCGAACTTACACACCACTCACGTCTAGGTACATCTCCCTTCTAAAACATACATGTCTTCATGCTTACTTCTTCTGCCCCATCCACGCTGAAACCTACCCAAAACCCGCAATGGTCTCCCCCCAATGACCTCATCGGGATTCGATTCCGCGACCTTCCGGCTTGTAGCATAATGCCTCAACCAACTACGCTATCGCGTGTCTCATTAAAAAGGAGGATGTTGAAAGGAAATTTCCAGAAAGGTGATGTGAAGTGTACTGGTTTAGGATACACTGAATTTCTGAGTCTTTTTGACGACTGTTTTTCAAAAACAAGAAGTTCCCTTCTGTTAAAGTGTCTAATTGTCCAGTGGTCACAAGATCCTCTACCACTCAGTAAGTAGTTAAGATTCTTAAGGTCTATCAAGGTGGTCATATCGTCAAAGCATAAATATTTTCGCCAGCTCTAACATTTCTTTCATGGAACAGAATGCCACTGGAGGCAAGGATGTGCATCTTATTCCTTCCTGTGTCTGTGTTGTCCTGTGTAGGTAGCGGCGTTGCGACGGGCCAATCCCCCGTCCGAGGAGTCATACGGACCACCTCTGTGGTCTAGTGGTCAGAGTTCCTGGTAACAAATCCCGAGGTTCCGGGTTAGATCCCGACGCTACCAGATTTTCTGAGAAGTAGTGTGTCTAGAACGGGGTCCACTCATCCTCGTGAGGATAATTGAGGAGCTATTTCAAGGAAATAACGGCTCCGAATCGAAATTAACGGCCGTGGGGATCCGCTGCGCTGACCACGCGACACCATCTATCCGCTAAAGTTGGCACTAACTTCGCCGACAAGCGGCAGCCGCTCGGTCGGTATAGTTCGCTTGCGGACTAAAACCATGGAGTTTGTTTTTGAGGAGTCCTACCGACCAGCAGTATGATTTATTGTTTGAGATTTATTATCAATGTTAATAGGCCACAGGATCTAATATTTCAGAGGCGGAAGAAGAAGATAATGATGATGACGAGGAGGAGAAGGAGGAGAGGATGATGTTTAAGAATGCTGTCAACAGTTTGAAAGTTGTAGGTTTGTTGGTTGGTTCAGTTACCATGGTCGGCTCCTCTGCTCCTATTATAAGCGACTGCTACCAAGTCACACAACATTTAACTTTAAAATTTTAGAAATTAAATCTTAAATGTAAATGAATCCCATATAATTTCTTGTACTGGCATTTCCACTACATGATATAAAGACGACCCAGGATAGCATTCCGAGTTAAATTCATATGAACACGACAATGAACGACCAGGTTATATAAACATGGGGAAAATCTTGAATATTTGAGCGACTATTAACTTATCAATAAGTATTCTGCTGCCTGTGATTGGTTAGAGAGATATAATGATTGTACCTCCATAACTAGCTCGTCGGCTTCTCAATTGTGTAACTCGCAAAAGGGCTTTAAATGGCTCGCTGAGTCCCTCGTACCCTTCAAAACAAAATGGCTGAATAAATATACAGTGGGTCAGGTCACGGCTTTACTGTGTCTGACAGCATTACCATTCTATATAAACGCCATACGCCATGTGTCACGTAACTCAGCTTGTACTCAAACACTGTGTTTCCCCTTTCATTCCTTTCTTTCTTATTTTTCTTTCATCCCATCTTTAATTTGCTTTCTTTTTCCCGAAACAAGTATCGAACTCAATTTACATTGGTTTCTGAAGTCTTAACGCCATCTACCTTGAACATTGAGAGTTCAAGTTCTCCAAGGCATCACCAGATGCCACTGTAGTGAATGTAGAACACAATTATATTAAACAACTTCAGTTCTTTCGTCATTCTTGTTTGGAATAGCAGACTTACAATGTCTATAATATTCGAGTACAATTAAACAAAATATTACACTACAGAGCGTGTTCTATATAAAACGAACCTGCATTAAACTGAAATGTGTCTTTCTTAACTCCTCTGGTTTCTAGAATACAAGGAAAACTAATATAAAATTATTTTTAATTTAGAAAGATTGTTTAAGACAGAAATGGAAAGTGACCAGGAGCTAAGAGGTAACGCTGCTCAACTATTGGTTTATTGCTCATACAAATTTGACCTTTTCTGCGAGGCGTGGACTGAGAAGGGAATTCCGTGTCATAAATGGGAAAGAATAAAGATTCTAAAGCGAAAAACACACATAGGAGGGGAATTTTAATAGACGGCTAGAAAACGGAACACAAAAGAAAACGAGAATACAAGAAGTAACTAAGGAAATATGAAAAAGCTGGATATTAAAGTGGTTAATGGGTCTACATATCTGTTCAAAGTGCAACCATATTTAGAGCTGAATTTTCGATTTGAACAAGTCTTTCTTCATAATATTCGTGGTAGTAATGAAACGCCTGTTCCTAAACCCCACGCCACGAAACAGTGTAATGGTAGAGAAGATAAAATCCACACATGCTTAACCTCGAAATTATGAGGTGATGAATGACTGTGTGTATCCGTTGCGCTGACCACGTGACACCCTCTATCCTTAAAAGTTAGCACTAACTTCGCCGACAAGCGGCGGTAGCTCCATCGGTATAGTTCGCTTATGGAATAAAACCATGGCACAAAAAAAAACTATAGGTCAAGAACAAGTGAATTATAAATTGTTTCAATGTGTTATTGTTCCTGTTAATAATGTTTGGATGTGGATATCTGAAGTTTATTAAAAATTATGTTTTATTTTAGACAAAGAGGAAACTATGTCCATAAGAGACAAGTTATGATAAACAGTATCCGAGAGTAACTCGACCCTAGAGGGAGATGAGGGTTCAGCTTCACGCCCCTGCTGTTTTAACCCCGGAAAAAGAACCCCAGGTACCCATTGGCTATGTGGTTGAGTAGGCTCCAGAGCCGGTCTCAATAATTTGGAGAAGAGAAAATTCTTGACCATACCGGGACTCGAACTCCGACCCCTCAGTCGTCCAACCTGTAGCCAGTCGCTATACCGACTACGCTATCCCGGCTCCTTTTATCCGAGAGTTCTAAACTTAAATCAACAGGCCAGCGTAAGTATATGTACGACAGGTCTTTGTACATGTTAAGAAGAAAAATATGAACGGCTCAATTTGCGTTACCATGAAGTTCACAGAACATAAAACGTATCAGTACTTAGCCACTGTTAATTTCAAGCGTGTTCAGCAACAAAATAATTCTGTTTTTGAGCAGTTATTTAGAGTAAATTTATAACCATACTTACAGTCTTGAAGTTTGGTTTAGTCCACAGCTCTTTACTTGTACGCTGTTGTTCTATTCATTTCTTACACTCACGAAATTGTCTGTTCGCACTGGTTCATAAACACATGAAAAATATATGCCTCCTGTACCCTAAGGTTAAACTCACTCAACTGCTCTTAACGCAGACTTAACCGAACTTTCTTTCAGATATTGCACATTCTCGAAACTTCGGGCAAGATCTTATTCAACCTTAGGTTCCACAACTGTCCAGAAGGGAGAAAGGCCGCGGTATTGCTAAAAGAAAGAAAGAAAGAAAGAAAGAAAAAAAGAACTGCAAGAGCAACGCACCCACCTCCTCTCGCTCAGGAGAAAATATGATAAATTTCGGTGTATATTGTAACCGTTCATTATAATTTGGCACATTATAATATGCGATTAAGACTACTAAGCTGTAAGCTATATGCCATATGTAAGATTTGAGGTTTTCACGACGGTGACTATAGAAAGCAGTCTTCTGGGATGTGGCACCGTGTAGATGTGTTAACCGACGTTTCGGAGGAACGTATCGCCTCCATCTTCAGGGTAGAAGGAAAAATACGAAATCCGCAAGCGAAGAGACCGTGAGAACCGGTACAAGCAGACCACGGATTTAATTGCAAAAGCATTCGGAAGCAAAATCCGCGCTACACAAGAATGCCGATCAACTTGTTAGATTAGATTACATACTTAACTATTACGTGATCACAGTATAACTTTCGACTATAAATCAAACTGAAACACTGCAATAAAGTGTTTAACGTTAATAAAGTGTATCTGTAGTCATGTACATGTCACTGTGTCTACGTGAGTAATTCGCCGTAAATATTCTTTAATAAATCAGCACTCAAGTGCCAACCACTGTTGTCACCGTGTGTGCGCCACCCTGTTCCTTCTGCCCTGCTAAAGCAAGGCCCTTTAAGACCCAGGGACTTTGTCCTTTTCTATCAGACTCAAGCCTAAGCCGGATATACCTCTACATATCCTTACCAGAAGGCATCCTACAAATACGTAACTACCACCGCCTGGAAACTCCTGGAGCCCAAAAAGTTCTTCTGCGTTCCCAACCAATGATATCAACACCCACTGAAGAGAAGGAGGTAAGGATAAATCTAGGGCAGGTGAGTTCTACAAGCATGGACGTAGCGGCAAACTAAGCTCCTGCATGGGGTCGCTTCCAACTAGACGCCCTGCAGGCTCCGAAGCACAGCTATCCAAATGCTAGAACTGACGGAAGTCACTAACACCGCGAGGCCTGAACGGATATAAGTGGCGCCCATCGCGGGGTATAACCGCGCGGAGGAAAGAGAACAGTTGTAATATATATACCTGATTCCACGTCGACAGCGCTCTGCTGTATGACAGCAAAGACGGCCTCATCTGTACTCAGGAATGCCATTCCTCTCATAGTCTGCGGATAACACTAAAAACATGGCACATTTGGCAGCGCCATACCTCAAGCGGTTAGTTGCTGGCTTCCCACCGCGGCGGCCCGGATTCGATCCCGGATCTAGTCAAGTGGGATTTGTGGTGGACAAAATGGCGCTGGGGCAGGTTTTCTCCGAGTACTTCGGTTTCCCCTACCAATCTTCATTCCACCAAATTCCCCATCATCATAATCACCTGATGCAGGCTACAATAGGTCAATCAGTGACCGCCGTGCCGAGTGGACCAAGTTGGACTCCACCCCCCGCTTAGCGAATTAAAAAAAAAAAACATGGCTCATATCGTTACTTGTAAAGCAAAGTAGTGCCTACAGAATTACTCATAGACAAACACTCTCCATACATTATATGGTACAGTTAAGTTTCGAGGCCGCGCCGTAGCTTGAGCGGTTAGTCGCTCGATTGCCACCGCGGCGGCCCGGATTCGATCCAGGGTCTGACCAAACGGTATTTGTAGTGGACAAAGTGGCACTGGGGCACGTTTTCTCCGAGTACTTCGGTTTCCCCTGCCAATCTCCATTCCATCAATTGCTCCACAATCACCCCCACCTATCATCTGGGGCTGGTACAATAGGCCAGAAGTGGCCGCAGCAGTACAAGGGACTTAGTCCCATCCCACTAGCAATAAAAACAAAACACACCAATCCCTCACCAGTCGTAGGACTTGCTTTTATTGTAAACTCCGCAACTAACATTTTTTTTAATTCTCTTAGTGGAGGGTGGAGTCCAGCTGGGTCCACTCGGCACTGCGGCCACTGATTGACCTATTGTAGCCTGCCCCGGGTGATTATGATGATGGCGAACTTGGTGGAATGAAAATTGGCAGGGGAAACCGAAGTACTCGGAGAAAACCCGCCCCAGCGCCACTTTGACCACCACAAATCGCACTTTACCAGACCCGGGATTGAACCAGGGTCGCCGCGGTGGGAAGCCAGCAACTAACCTCTTGAGCTATGGCGCGGTGGGAAGCCGGCGACTAACCGCTTGAGCTATGGCGCGGTGGGAAGCCAGCAACTAACAGCTTGAGCTATGGCGCGGTGGGAAGCCAGCAACTAACAGCTTGAGCTATGGCGCGACCCTCAACTAGCATTAATCGCAGTCCAATTACATCTCCAACTTATTCACTAAATATGACATGATTCGTAATAACGTTAAACATAAATTGAATAATAAAAGTATAAAAGAGATAATTGCAATAATAAAATAGGAATAATAATAACAATAATAATATAAATAAATCCGGCCTAATTAAAATTAATTCTATATTTATTGCCATGCTTGTTCAGCAGTCTAAAAGCCA
>NW_019741974.1:3470427-3475592 GCF_002891405.2 Cryptotermes secundus | reverse complement strand
TATACTCCCCCGTAACGTCAGTTGACTTTCAACGGACTACACGGCTTTATATCCAAGAGGATACTTGCTTTCAAATTTCCATCTGTAACCAAAGAAACCACTCTTCCAGAATTCCAACTCATGAACCTTTTCGCTAAACCATGAGCCAAATTGAAATTAACTTTTGGACTATACTCATGTATCCTGCACACAAGGAACCAAGACCACAACAACAGCAAGAGCAGGTGATGTCAATGTGACGAGAAAATCATATCACCTTGTTTTAAACCACTCTGCATAGGAAACAAATCAGATAAATATCTACCCATACGGATTTTACCAAAAGTTTCATTTAAACACATTTAATTGAACTAAATAGCTTTGTGTGTACCCGAAGCTCTATGAGAACACTGTACAATATTTCTCTCCCAAACGAATCATAGGTTTTCTTGAAGTCCCACCGCGGCGGCCCGGGTTCGATCCTGTGTCTGGTCAAGTGCGATTTGTGATGGACAAAGTAGCGCTGGGGCGGTTTTCTCCGAGCACTTCGGTTTCCCCTATCAATCTTCATTCCACCAAATTTTCCATCATCATAATCACCCGGGGCAAGCTACAATAGGCCAATCAGTGGCCGCCGTGCCGAGTGGACCCACTTGGACTCCACCCCCACCCCCCACTATGCAAAATTAAATTCTTGAAGTCAATGAATAACTGATGTGCTGTCTCAGTGAAGTCCCATATTTTTCAAATATCTGACGAATGCAAAAACTTGATCGGCAGTTGATCTGTTACGTCGAAACCCTCACTAATGTTACCCAATAATTTCGTTCTACTATGGACTTAATCTTGAGAGAAGGCTATTGAGCAAAATTATGTATGAAGTTCATAAGAGTCATACTTTTCGAAAACCAAAAAATGTTGAGGATGATGATGATGACGATAAATGTTTAATGAAATACAGACAAAAGCATCTTGTCTTTTTGGAAGTGCGAATGAGTTTGAGAAAATACATTTGTAAGCGACTAACCGCTTGAGCTATGGCGCGGCCGAAAATATAGACTAACGTACATATAAACAAACAGAATCGCCGACCTTAAGTAAGAGCAGTTAAAGAATTTCTACTCACCAACTGCGTGTATTCATAATACTCTTCCTTCTGAACTGCGGTGCCTGGTAATTCTCCAGATGGACAAATTTCTGATGTACACACAGACTTACACACATACAAGCAGCCGATATACTGTCTGACTTAGTTCCTACAAGCGGTTAGTGACTGGCTTCCCACCGCAGAGGCCCGGGTTCGATCCCGGGTCTAGTCAAGTGGTATTTATGGGTACAAAATGGCTGGGGGTAGGTTTTCTCCGAGTGCTTCCATTTCCCCTGCCAATATTCTCCATAATCACCCTCACCTATCATCTGCGGCTGGTACAATAGGCCAGAAGTGGCCGCAGTACAAGGGACTTACTAAGTCAAACACTCTCCGTTAACATCCGCATTCAGGGCTCAGTCAGACACTCTCTTTACCGTCTTCACTTTCCCCCATCGAACGGCAAACACCACTTGGCCTGTGGTTTCGTGATATCAGAAGTGTCGTCGATACAGACCATACAGACGTCGGAGGAAGCCAAGAACAATAACTGAAACTTCACATGCGCAGAAGCATCTGACGCTACCTGACGCAGATGAACAGCAGCAGCGAAATCTTGAATTTTACTCGTCGAAAGGAACGAGTGATATTGGGCAACAAACTGAGAACAGAAACAAACAATGATACATTCTCTTTGGATGTCTTGAACAGTGTCGTGACGATCTCCTTTCATTGCCAACTTAACTTTTGGAAACAACCAGAAATATGCTGGAGATAAATCTGGCGAATACGGAGGATGATCAAGGATTGTGATCCCTTTTTTGGCCAAAAAATCGCCCACGATCTTCGATTTTTGGGGTGGGACATTGTCGTGGAGGAGCGACCAGGAACCTTGCTCTTGACATTCAGGTCGAATTCGAAGAATTCTCGCTCACAAACGAATGAGGACTCCGAGATAATAAACAGAATTCACTGTCTGACCTTCTGGCAGAAATTCCTTGTCAATGATTCCTTTGGAATCGAAGAAAACGGTTAGCAGTGTCTTTACTAGACTCTTTTGCATGCGCACTTTCTTTGGGCTCAACCACGCTGCACTCTGCCGCTTTGTGGAAGGCTCATGTTGAAAACACCATGTCTCGTCACCAGTAACAACCGATTTTGTAAAATTTGTATCACTTTGGGCCGACCGTAACATGTCTCTGCAATGTTCCACTCTGACATGTTTTTCATCACCTGACAGCGCCTGTGGTACAAGCCGCGCACAGACCTTCCGTTTCCCCTAATCCTCGGTCAAAATTTGATGCACAGTACTTTCTTGTATTCCCAAAAGCTCCTCGATGAGTCTTGCAGAAACACATCTGTCTGAAGCAAGGATTTCGGTCACTTTTTTCACATTTTTTTTTTCTAATGCGACTTGTTCTCGGCTTTGATGCACGTGGAGCGTCTTCAGTGTCCTCCCTGCCGTCATGAAATACAGCATACCATCGAAAAATGTTCGAGCGACTCAAACACTTACTGCCGTGGACATTTTTCATCATTTCGTACGTTTCTCCGGCTGTTTTGCCTAACTTCAAACAAAATTTGATGTTGGCTCTCTGTTCAACCACCATTTTCCGACAAGCATCAGAACAGTACTGTTACATTCAAGGTCAGAACACATGATGCAGCGATGCTTGCGCTTTGAAATTATAGACAGCCACAGCTGGAACTTCAAGAATCTTAACGCTACAAATCGCCAACAGATGGCATTGCAGGGCGAATTAAAAAAAATGAACCCTAACGGATCCTGGACACACCGTGTATATAGGCCAGTAATGGCCGCAGTGCCATGTGGATTCACTCTCACCCACTAAGAAAAACAGAAAAAAATATATAAAAAATGCATGTTCCCCTGTCACTTCTGTCATTCATATTTCCTGCCCAGCAGACTTAATAATTAATAACTTCCAATTCACGAAACAGCACAACCGACTATCGTGCGTCATGGAGTCCAGTATCTGAGAATCTACGAACCGTGCATTGAACTACGTCATAACGTTCATTATCAACTTTCGGACAAGCATGAGTATTGAAGGAAACCTATTTTCACGTGATTGACTATAGACGGGGCTGGATTTGTAATCTTGTAGAACATAATTACAAATAACTATGACACTCCAACTGAATTATATACTTCAAAGATTATTGTAATTACAACACACATAAAGTTATACTCAGTTTTCACTAGCCGTTGCTTGGTAGCAGTTTCCAATGGCGGATGTTCTTTTTCCTCTGGGCTCCCGAATTGAACCCGGCCTCAGCTACCAGCTTCTCATTTCTCACAACTGCAACTCTCAACTGACTGAACTCAAAAGTCAAAGTCAGGGTTACTTTACGACTGGAGGTTTACCTCCAATCAGTTCATCTCGGCATCAAGCCTCTTTAGACTCACGACCAGAGAATTTTTAACTGAACCCTTGCAATCTTTATGTAACATTCTCTCTGACGGGAAGATGAGTTTGTCTCTTGTGAATATGACTGGTGTTTGTCAAGTGTATGTATCACATAGCATAGCATGTTATTGAAAATTCTTCCTTTTCACGATACACAAATCCTCTCTCTGTATAGGGTTTTGCTAAGCAGATCATGCCTATCTTACGTACCTTATGCAACAACGGCAGCTTAGTCACTTGAAAGGTTGTAAGCTACTAGTTCTCATTATATAGCGCCGGCACGGACTGCAAAATGGGCGTCTCTTTCATTATTGCGTGTTCTCTCCTTGACGTGGAAAACTTATCCACAGAGGACAGAGCTGCAATAGCAATGGCTATTGTATTGGTTTCTGTTTACACAGCTATTACTTGGCAACGGGTCTAGGTGTTACCGTACATAAGTGAATATTTCTAGGCCCTCGATACTGACAGCATCGTTAAATGTGATTTCTTTATTTCGTTGGGTGGGGTGAGTCCACTTGGTACGTCAGCCACTAATTTGACTATTGTACTAGCCCTAGATGATAGATGAGATTTGAGCAGCTGGTCGAATGAGATTTGTCAGGGAAACCCGAAGTACTCGGAGAAAACATATCGTAGTGCCATTTCGTACACCACAAATCCCACGTGACTTTACCTGGGATAGAACGCGGACCGCGCGATCGGAAGCCGACGACTAACAGCTTAAGCTATGGCACGACCCTCGTTAAAGGAGAAATGAAAAATGTAAACATTTTTCGGCAAGAAAAAAAGAGAACATAAACTAACACAGATTTTCCTGAGGTCTATAATCAACAGAAATGTTTATTTTCGGGCAATTTTGCACCTCATGACCACACGGTGTCTGTCATGTTAACAGCCAGTGTAAAAGTAGGAAGTCTTGTCCACAGGTGGCATCCCAAACGCTTACAAAATCGGTTGCTCTTCGCACAGGGAGATACTACGTGTAACTACTAGTACATAGTCGGACAGGTGTGGGAAGGGTACGGCTTAGTCTCGGAGCGGTAGAAGGAGAAGCAATCAATTAGTAAGGGAGAACTGGCCTAATGTGGGACCCACTCTAATTAAACTGATTTATGAACGTAAAAAGAAAGTCCCTGTTATATTGACATGTTATATTAGCAACATTTTGATACCAAAGCCTTCTGTAATCAGCTTATATAAATGGTTGGGAGCAACAGAATGCTTACAGTTTGCTTCCACCGAGTACCCTCTTCGAAATTCGGACTCATCACGGGCGTTGGGTGTAGTGTCCAATGGTGAGTCCTCTTAATGCTTGTTTACTTTGAACACCAATTAATCTAAAGAAATAAAATTCTGTCCTAACCCATTTTCTTATTTCGTTCTCAGTACCTCAACGTCACTGATACAGAGACAATAATATCATGTTCTTTTTCCCTTAATATCTGAAACTCAGTTATCAAGAAGAAAACTTTAAAATGCCATTCTCTGATATGTCAGTGAATTTGATTTAGTCTACATGTCATTAATACAGGGCTATTCATAAGTCCGTGAAACATTTTGAAAATTTACAATAAATAAACTACGCAACGAATACCAAATTTTATTACACTGAAACAGAGATAAACTCGCCAAAGTATTTTACATAATTCACAGATGCTCAATGT
>NW_019741974.1:3467225-3470401 GCF_002891405.2 Cryptotermes secundus | reverse complement strand
GATCCGGCAGACATCTATGCGATAATCCATTTCGTCCCACACCCGTGTCAGCATATCACGGTTGGTCAGAGCCACAGCAGCAGTGATACGGTTGCGAAGATCCTGAGATGAGCCGGCAATGGAGGCTTTAAAAAAAACTTGGAGAGATTCATTCTCTATAGGCGTAAGAATTACCATTATCCGATACATAGTTTATTTGTTGTGAATTTTTAAATTGTTTCACGGACTTATGAATAACCCTGTAAATTTTGATATTTTTTTTGCAGATGCGACAGAAATTAACAGCAGATTTATGGCTGAGTTCTGATAATTCTGTGGATAAAATGCATGTAAATAATAAAATTAAGGCATAATCAAAAAGTAATGCCTGCCTTTGTATTTTTTGTTTACGACATTACGAGCACTAATGGGTTTACATAAATTTTTCTGCTTGGTGGTCTCCTTAAAATTGTGGGGTTTATTTAATTTTGTGCATATATCACTCAATTTTAAATGAAGCTCAATTAATTATTTTGTTTCTCGTTAACACAGTATATGTATAGATCTATTATACTCTCACGTATTTAAGGGTGTGTGACTATAGGCGTGATATGGGTTGGTGAATAGATTTATTGACCACTTGTACAAGCTACTTGGAACTACATTTTACAGAGCAGTAACACAGGGACTACTCTCCTCATTCTATTACAGTCTCCACTAGACGTTTCCTGGCAACGGCTTCTAACAGTGGAAATTCTTCAGCTTCCGTGTCATGACGTTACCTTCTTGTTAACACTCCACACATGACCTCTCTCAGCCGGTCTGAGGTCCTCGCTATACTGCCTGAGGGCGGACACAACCGAAAACACTCCATTTCCATTGTAAATATATTGTTGTGTGCGCTTCGTTTCCTTGGGAACGTGGTTATGAAGACGTTACCAAGCAACGTATATTCCTTTTTTCGATCGTTGCCTGACAATAGTACGAGGACTGTACATTACAACACATTAAAAGTCCAACGACATGTTTCAGCCTTTAGGCCATTGTCAGGTATTTTATGATTACATGTGCCTTCAATTTATCTGCTCTTTCCCCTATATTGGCCAGTAATTGCATATGGGTGTGTTTTTATAGTCACTAATAAAATGCCGTTTAACTCGTCTTAGTTGAAATATTGAAATGTTAAAATGTCAAATACGAATATTTTATTATGATAACTTAATACTACTCGACAAATATAGATCTGCTGCGTGGTCTGATGTCTGTGCAGTGTTGTGGTGTAGGCTACTGCATTGTTTTATCGTTGAGGGATTTCAGTGGAGTTCTTTCAATTGCGATCCGAAATATAAATTGTTTTTTCGATGTGCGTTTATTATGGCTATATATTGGGGTCAGTGTAATTGGAACGTGTTTCTCACTGTAGGACGTTAATTTTTCTTATTGTTAAATTCCTTAATAATATGACGTTGGTTTGATTATAATACAATTCGTGTCGTACGCTGCCGTATTTATCATGATACATAGACGAAAAGCAGAGAATTTTAACAAAAATACATTGTCACAACCTCCATGACAACAAAATTCTCATCGCTCTCCATTTTTCATTTTTGGAACATTCTACAAATTGAGCAGCTTCATTAATCGTTTCGCAGTTTTAATTACTTCACCGCTCAACGTACAAAGTAACCAAGTTACGTACAAGTGAAGGCAGGTACATACTTTTCAGTGTTCTCTACATTAGTTTTCAGAGAGAGGGAAAAAATGTGTCCATACACTTCTCTTCTTAATTCCCTTAGTGGGGGGGTGGAGTCCCACTGGGTCCACTCGGCACGGCTGCCACTGATTGGCCTATTGTAGCCTGCCCCGGGTGATTGTGATAGAGAATTTGATGGAATGAAGATTGGCAGGGGAACCGAAGTACCCGGAGAAAACTGGCCCCCGCTGCACTTTGTCCACCACAAAACCCACTTGACCAGACACGGGATCGATCCCGGACCTCCGCGGTGGGAAGCCAGCAACTAACCGCTTGAACTATGGCGCGGCCCTGTCCATACACCTACTTTTAACTCTCTATATAGAGGCACTACTGGGGGCACGCGGTAGCGTAGTTGGGTGAGGCACTATGCTGCACACCGTAAGGTCATGGGTGCCATTCCCGATGAGCTGATTTTTTTTCAATTGACTTACTCTTGTCAACCGCACCATGGCCCCGAGGTCGACCAGAAATGAATACCAGGAATCTTCCTGGGGGTAAATGGCGGTCGAAGTATAAGGCTGACAATCTCACCGCTATCTGTGAGCCGATTGTCTAGATAATGTGGGAGCCTCAACGTCTCACAACCCTATGGGCCTCCACGGCCTGTTACAGGGATAGCTTTACTCTTTTATACAGGATACCGGAAATGTGCATTATAACTTATATATATTGACCTTCGTATATTTATCGACCCTCCAATTTTTCTTTTTATGAGATTTGCACACAAAAATCTGTATATATTTGTTGTTTTCTCATTGTCTCCTAGGTTTCAATGCCCCAATAAAAGTAATGACATTATAAGCCGTAAACTGACTCTGAACTAAGGAAGGTTTCGTTCTTAGGCAAATTATGCGGCACATAATTATAGCCCAATATAAATTCAAATTATCAGCAGCCAATCCTGCAAGCGGAACACATCGTGTTTTAAGTGTCCATTAGCTATAATCTCAGCTGAGAACTGTACACCACATTGTGTCTTGCTACGATGATGTAGGAATTACGAGTTATGCAGGAAGAGAACACAGTTCGTCATTGCACCATACGGCGCGGAATTTTGATGGTAGCATATGCAAAGCGCGAACAACAACAAAAGGAAGAGAAAGGACACCAATAGCGGAAGTACAGGATTTAGGTGTATATAAACCAGAGGAGCCTTACAAAGTTATCAGCACTTGCTGTATCAACATTTCATACAAAACAGCATGAAGTTCCTTGTAAGTACCCTGAGACTGTATTTCACTTTATCCGTTAGTTCCATTCTTACTGATGTGACGCGTGAAGAATATTATCACGCTCGAAGAAAAATGTTCAGTAGTATATATATATATAGACCCAAGCAAGCTGAAGTAAGTGCATGTCTAGGCGCTTACGGAAAGATGAATTTAGTGATTTGTACACCTAGACTCATATGTACTGCTCCGGTATCGGGATTTCGGCTGTC
>NW_019741974.1:3408415-3466744 GCF_002891405.2 Cryptotermes secundus | reverse complement strand
TATAAATTATTTAAAATTTCTTGATGCTAATTAAAAATTTTGCATTGTCAATAATTAAAATTCATAAACCATGCAGGCTCGTGTTCGTCCTCCCATCGTCCCTCTTATATGGGGCAGATATTGTGCCACCGGCTATCTTGATATGGAGGTTCTGCAAATATATTATGGGTATTTTACTATTTCAATGTTCATACTAGCTAGCCTTTATCCAGCCTTCGAAGTAGAGTGTCGCAGAGGATAGTCGAGGTGTCACAGTGAATAGTAGTTGTACTCGTGATTGTGTAAGCGGAAGAACAATAAAGGTTCTACTTAATCTGAGGCCTACGTGAATCTATTTGTAGCGTGACACACGAAACACGTTACAATATATATGTATGTTTGAGGTGGTTTCCTATTCGTAGTGATGTTTGCCCTCTGAAGATGGTCCGCAGAGACCGAAACATGTAAGGGTGTTAAGTTATTCATGTAGTAACAAACTTACAGGTCACATTGGACGTAGTGTTTCATATTTGTAATATTAAAATAGAGCAGGCTAAGGACCAGTTACATGATCTTGTGAACAAGGCTATGAGAATTTGGGTTCCATTAAAAGAATGAATTATTTTATGAGCTACTGTCAGCCTTTCAAGGATAATTTTACATTTGTTTTGTTCAGTTATTTGATTGAAGGATTTATTAAATTATTTAGGCTTACTGTATTATAGTTTATTCAGTGCATACTATTATACTGAGAATCTTGATTTAAGCACAGGATAATACTGAAATGTAATTAATACGGAGGTCATTATTACTATTATTGTTGTTGTTATTATTATTATTATTGTAAGTAATTTTAGTGATGCCATTAATAAATGAAACGAAAGTCATCAGCTGACTTAGTGCTGAGATACCCATCAGCACAAGTCATTTTGTTACTGACATTTCCCAAAAAGTTTCAAAATTTGTGGCGTTTGAGCCATGCAACTTACAGAGCAAGAGGTTATCGACGTGACAATTAGATTTTTAAAATATTGATCTCAATATAAAACATATTTATTCCTGTACTTCTAATCGGTTTAATGTGATGTTTATGTATATAAAGAAATAATAACGATAATAATAATAGCAAAGAAAAGAAACGTCTCATAGACATTTTACTAACATAATCACTTTCTCCTAAATATAAATTATAATAAACACCGAATATAAGCAGAATGGAACTTCTGGTTTGCTGCTTACGACTGTCGTGCGCATGCTCTTAGGAACTATAGAGTATACTTGATTGGTTACGAAAAATACGTGTATAAACTAAAGTGTGAAGTAATCTTTGAGATATATATATATATATATATATAATGTCAATTCAATTCAAGAAATTCAGATTAAGTAATTTCTGTAAAAGAGCACCTGAGCGGTGAGGTCAGATGTCAACAGATCCAGAAAGAACGCATGATGTATCGTTAGCTTTACATAGTCAGGCTTACATGAATTCAATAGGTAGCAATAGTTACATAACTACAAAATCATAAGACATAAATTTGTGTAATGTTGTAGTTTATATTATCATTTCACAGTCTGAAGCCTTAAAATTAACGGTAATAATTTTATAGTATCGCAATGCATTTATAATTTTTAATATATAAAAATTCTACTGTATAAGACATGTAAATATATTCATGATATATTATCACATCAAAACTTCACATATCAAGCAACAATGATTTGTACAATATCAAAATGAACAGTGGCATTTTCATGTTATTTTTTTAAATCATTCTTGAATCAGGTATCAAAGAAAATAGCACATTCGTCAAAGATCGATTACAAAATATTGGTAGACGAATGTAGATTAACTTATAGCGGCTGGAAGTAAGCACTGAATCAAAGTCAAATGTTTCGTAGTATCGCTATCTGGCGGCACGCAGCAATATTATACAGGCCTACAATAGTAAGTACATCTCTCTTTGTTACCAAGGTAACATTCCTTGCACTAGGTCTGTTGTCTCCTCCTCCTTTCCGCTTTGGTATCAGCGGAAGAGGAAAAGAAGAAAGACACGAAGACGGAAAAACGAGGCGTCTTCGGTCTGGGTTACGGCTCCAGTGGTTTCGACATAGGTGACCATGGAAGTTTCGGCGTCGGTGACCACGGACTTGGAGGGATCTCGGTGGCACATGGTGAAGTGAAGGCTATCACAATAACGAAGGAAGTCAAAGTTCCAGTTCCACAACCCTATCCAGTCCCTGTCAAAGTTCCTGTAGCCGTTCCTGTAGACAGACCCTATCCCGTGCACGTCCCTCAACCATACCCAGTCCCTGTGGAGAAGCCCGTACCTTATCCAGTCAGCGTCCCCGTTAAGGTTCCTGTCCCTCACCCAGTCCCTATACATGTTCCCAAGGTTGTAGCTGTCCCTGTACCTAAGCCTGTAATTGTAGAAAAGAAAATCCCTGTGTTATTTAAGGGTCATGAGAGTTTCGGTGGCTCCGATTTCGGGGAAATCGAACATGGATTTTCTAGTTATGGAGGCTCGAGTTTCAGCCACGGAGGAATTAGTTTTGGGCATCACTAAACCACTGCATTTAGGACAAGAAGATTGAACCATAATGCGGGGTAACAAATTATTTTCATCTTTAAGAATTAAGACATGTGTGACTGCTGAACTCTGATGAAACTCTCATATTTTTTGTACACATAACCTCAGTACATTTTGTATTGTCTGTAGATATTATCTAATTGGGCTATGGCAGACCTTCACTGAAGCAAAATAAAAAACATATTTTCATAATTTCATATACAATTAGTATACATGAATGACAATGTATTGTAATGATTACTTTAGGTTTAAAATATAACACAGTTAATTTATATTGCGTTACTAAATGAAGCTATAGAAGCATGTTAGACGACACCTTAAATATAACATGTATGATACACAGATGTATTTTGTATTACTTTGAGTATGGTTGTATAAATATATTTTAGCCAATTGTGGGATTTATGTTACATGTACAAGAGATTTTCTTCATTTCCACTCCCAAAGATGTACATCAATTATAATGTACTTAAGGTCTAATATATAGATACTAATTAGTAGATTTTTCACCACTGTGACATGCGGCTTCTCATTTTAAGGGCGAGTATAAACCATACTTTTTCAATTATAATTTTTTCAGAAGAATAATTTGAAACCGGAAACGTTGGAAATGTGCAATGAAATTTAAGAGAATCTCCATGATCTATAGCGTACGATAGATCACTTAGTGCACTGAAATCAAGAAGTGGTGGGAAGATCATTCTGAATGCTTTTGTAACTCGGCAACATTTGCATTGGATAATGACTTGGAAAGCGAGGGTTTGGAACACAGAAGAACTGGAAGGGTAGCATTAAGACGGATATTAAAACAATTATTTGGTGGGTGGAACAGGAGTGGAATTGGCTCGGGATCATGTCCATTAACAGGTTCATTATCGAAGTTTTTAACTCATAATACTGTCACGTATTGGGCGTCTATCGCGACAAATAACTTCACGCCTTATTTTATATAGCGAATTTTATTTCACATTCGCTCTTACAATCACCCAAATTACAGATTTACGATTACTGCTATCTGCAGTATCACAAATAGTACACTCCAAATGCCAGAATACAACTGACTAGTTGCTGGCTAACTCGGAACTAACTCGGAGGTAGCTCGAGGACTAACTGTGAATAGCCTTCGCTGCTCCTCATCTAGCCTCGATCGGACAATACAGAAAACGGCCACGTAATAAGCACCCTTGTTGCCTGGCGCTGTGTTGCTAGCAACGCTAGCTGTAGTAACCGCTGTTACCACCGTCGTCTCTCGCAATCCTGTTTCCCCGCGCTGCCTAGCAACCCGCGGTACCCTTGGTGACGTCATCGCTGTTGACTCGCTTTGCATAGCGACCAGGATGCTAGGACTCGGCTAACTTCGGCTCGCTTCGGCTTCGCTCGGCGCATCACGGCTGGCGGGGGGAGGGGCGTCATCCACAGCTCAACATGTCACAATACCCATGTTTCAGAAAGTTCCATAACGAGGGACTTTGTAATTTGTACCTTCGTCAGACATTATTGTGCTAACCGACTGAAGGAGGACAATAAGGGCTGAGGCAGGCAACAGACACGGGAATAATGAGAACAGCTTACATTTTCTAATAACGAGAATAAACAAATTTACTTTGAAGACCTAAGTCTAGATGGGAAAATAGTATTGAGATTGGGTGTTACGAATTGTGGGATCTGTGAGAATGCGGATTAGATTCAGCTGGCTGGGAGAGAAGATCAATGGCAGGCTGTCCTGGATACGTATATAATCTATCCACTATTTTAAGTGGGATACCCGGTCAAAAATTTAAAGGAAAACACGAAATAAAATTATGGCTCTATTTAGTATTTTAACATCTATTGTAATTGGTTTTAGAGCACGTTTGTCTGCTGAATATGTCACAGAGAATGAGCTACGTAGAATCGTAAACAAATCATTCATGAAAAATGTGTACTCCAAACTGAAGGGATTAGTTACCTGTTAAGGTCTGAAAAAAGTGAATATTTTAACAAATATAAAACAGCGTCTATACTTGGGTTTGGTAGACACTACCATGGCAGACGCCTATTCAAAATTGTCCATATCTTAATATCTAAGTTTCAGCATTATGTACGAGTATTGATAAAGTATAAAAACACAAATTTCATAAGTTAAGTGCAACTTGAAGCTATTAGGTGAGCAATCCCAGTTAGACAATTGGGTTGGCAATTCTAAGATGCAAAAAGAACCTTTGTTTTCATTTCTCGATCCTTTAGCTTGTGATCAGCATCTGAGTGAAATAAGAGCGGTCTTCTTCATATAAATTTTCAGTATCTAATTACTGCACAATTAAGCGGACAGAAACTCTTCGGTAGCTCTCATGGAAGAAACCCTGTTTTCCGGCATGAGAAAACATAAGTTCATACTGATGTAATCAAGTAGGGCATTTTCGAAATATTTCTTGTTTCCACATGTTCTGTACGGTCGGAAACAAAAATTCCTTTCCATACATCCAGTGAGATTTAGGAATTTTTATCTTCTGTAATATAACGCCGCAACATTTCCAGTGAAGGTGAAGCAACGATTCCAGTGAAGGTCAAGCAACGTTTCCAGTGAAGGTGAAGCAACGTATCCAGCGAGGGTGAAGCAACGTTTCCAGTGAAAAGGTGAAGCAACGTATCCAGTGAGGGTGAAGCAACGTTTCCAGTGAAGGTGAAGCAACGTATCCAGTGAGGACGAAGCAACGTTTCCAGTGAAGGTGAAGCAACGTATCTGGTGAGGGGGAAGCAACTATTCCAGTGAAGGTCAAGCAACGTTTCCAGTGAAGGTCAAACAACTTTTCCAGCGAACATATCGCCTCCATCTTTGGGCTTGAAGAGCAAACTAAGCAAGAAACCAGCAAAAAGCAGGAAGGCAAACAGAGTATAAAACTTACACGCTAGTAATTAGGATTGACCGTTGCCACTTTTTACAAAGGCTTGCCTTTTAATTCAATGGCCGGGGTTCGATTAGCGGTAGGGGAAAGAGATTTTTCTCTCTACACACTGCTCAAACCTGTTCCGGTGCTTAGCCAGCCTCATATGCAAAGAGTGCACAGAATTCCTTCTTCGGGGGTAAAGCGGACGGGGCGTGAAGGTCATCACCATCTAGTGTCGAGATAAAGGATGGTGGAACTGTGTCTCCAATCCACCATACGTCGTTTGTCGTGATAGTTAATTACCTTCTTACTTCTTAATTACAATAACTACTTTAGCTTAATCTTTTTATCTTCTTACAATTTATGCTACTTGTAAATTATTCAAAATATACGTTTCTTTACGCGAAGCACTATGTTATTCAAATTATATTGACTAGGTACATGATAATTCTATTATTCTTCAAATTTCACGCCCTTTTTCGCTATTATTTGCGTAATGTTCTTGATGCACACTTTGCACCAGATTCACGCTAGTCTCTGCTTCGTCACCCATCCTCATGGCTCCAACTTACAAGCGCCATGGGCAGCGCTATAGCTCAAGCGCTTGGTCGCTGGCTTCCCTTCGCGGCGGCCCGGCTTCGATCCCGGCTCTGGCCAAGTGGGATTTGTGGTGGACATAGTGGCGCTGGAGTAGGTTTTCTCCGAGTACTTCGGTTTCCCCTGCCAATCTTCATTCCACCAGTTGCTCCACAATCACCCTCATCTATCATCTGGGGCTGGTACAATGGGCCAGAAGTGGTCACAGTACAAGGGACATTTAGTCCCATTACACTAGCAATAAAAAAAGATACAAGCGCCACGCGAGAGGAATTTTTAAACTTCTTGCAGGAAACTCTGCAATCCAGTTGCAACTGTAAGTCACGTTCCCGCTCGGGCAACACTGGCAGCTTACAATACACGGTTCTCAAACGAGTTTAATCGTGGTGCACGTCGGGTCTTCACATCTTGCCACACGTTACATGTCTCTGCTGCAGATGCAGCCTAAGCTAACAATCGTGCATCGAAAGCATTTAATTTACGGTATACAAGATGTAAATGAGCCGGTCACGGTAGACGAGCGGTCTAAAGCATGTACTGTCTTCGATCGCTTGAAAACCGGGATCGTGGGTTCGAATCCCACTCAGGGCATGGATGTTTAGTTTGTGTGTGTGCGTTTTTCTGTGTTTGTGTACAGGTAGAGGCCTTGTGACAAGCTGATCACCTGCCCAAGGAATCCTACCGAATGTGTAAGATCTAGAAAAACCGAAGTGAACGGAGAAGTTCATGGAGGTAGGCCTAGGCCCACTGGGGCTGTAGTGCCAAGAAAAAAAAGGATGTAAATAAAAAGGAGACAGTAAACAAAACCTACCAATAAGTTCCGTTGTCGTATTTATCTACTGCTGAATTCGTCATTTCGTGAACTTTCTCATAAAAAGACAATTTTGTTATATACGTACTCTTAACATAAACCAAAACGGAAGTTGAATGAAACATGCAACATTTTTTACGTGATTTTTTCTTAATCGCATTGACTGTCCAACCATAAAAGAGTCGCCTATCGAGTACGTCTACTGAAAGAAATCGTTACTGTTAGATCTAATTTTTGGGTTGAGGGGGATGACATATTACGTTCAAGAAATAATTTATCTCTAATATGCTGCCTATACGTAACATGACAGGTAAAGTTAAGGGTAAAAGTGAAGTTGTCCCTGTGCTTAACTAATTAAGCACTACGCAATGAAGGCATATGGGGGAGTGGATGTACAGATCCACGTTTTCTTGACCTCGGCACTAGGTGAAGTTGATTGGTCAGCTTCACGCCACTGCCACTTAACCCCCGGTACCAGCTAGAAAAGAGGCTGGGTGAGCCCCAGAACCAGTCGGGACTACGTGAAGATGAGAAAATTCTTGACTCTATCGGGACTCGTTCCCCGATTCCTCAGTCAACGAGCCCCTTAGCCAGTCACTACATCGACTGCTCTATTCCGGTTCCTAACTTCAAATATATGATATTTTACTATAAACGATTAGATCTCATGTAATGAGACTCATAGCACGTCGTGGTNCCCCGTAGCCAGTCACTACATCGACTGCGCTATTCCGGTTCCTAACTGCAAATATATGATATTTTACTATAAACGATTAGATCTTCCGCATAGCACGTCGTGGTTCAAACCAAAGACTTTTATCAGGACTTTACCACCTTCTAACAATCATAGTATGGAAAATAGAGATGCATAATATCTACAAAATAGTGTTAATTATTCGTCAGTTTCCGACATGAAACCAAAATATCTCGCACAGAAGCCATGATATTTCTTCCAATACCGTAATAAAGTGTGTATACTGCAAGCTGACGTGTCTCAAGCCGTAGTGCATGTGGGGAATCTCGACCGTGGCTTTTGTGATTTTCCTCAGTCCCGCCAGACAAATGCCTGGATAGTACCACAAATCAGGCCACGATCACTTCATTACATATTCATTGCATTTCGTGATTCACTGGTGCTCCTACATTGACACATTTTAATCTGAATAACTTACGGCGAATTTTAGCGAACTATGAAAACATATGGATATCTGGTGTTCATAGAACACTTCAACTTTTATCACATTTTATGATTCTTACGTTTTTTCTTTTCGTTTAAAGCAGTTGCAGAGATACTACAAGTAGGCATATCGGTTAAGAGTTGTGATAGAATATAACAATCCATCATTCTTTCCTTCTGAAACTGTAGAGAAACCCAAGCGATATATTATCTATCTTTGAGGACGCAGTAATGTGGACAGCACTGGGACTGTGTTGTAATATGTTCATGCAGGAACATGTAATTCAACAGAAATTAATAGTCCCAACACCACCATACCAATTTAAACAATCTAGCTAAAATATGATGTCTTTGCGACAAACAACACATAGAACCAAACCAGGAAACAACAAAGTAGGCAATCCCTTTCTCTCCAATACAAAAAAAAACTCCATGAAGAGGTTTCACGGTTCTCAGAAGAAGATACCCTAACAATACGAGACAAATGAAACAGCAATAGACATTAAAATTCAACAACCAAGTGAATCCAAATCTCCATAATACGTACGGGAAACAAACTTCTTTGAAATTGTTAAACACCTAATAGAAATTATAGGAGAACCGTATTACTCCAAAAGACTCTCAAGGGAAAAGATATCAATCAATGTGACCACATCAGACTCGAATCGGAAATTAAGAAGCAGCTGCAACAAGAAAATATATACGAGGGCATCACATACGCAAAGAAGATCAGACAAGGAGTGTCTGTAAATTATTAATACGAAATCAATGTCACTCAGTACCCACGGAATGAAATAAAAGAGGAACTAGACAAAACAAGGATATATAGTCTGCAATACACTGAACGTCAGGCATCGTCGAATGAAGAACGAATGCCTTTGTGTTTCATGGCCTAAAGCCTAAAGGAAACAATAAGAACATATATTAATAATGTTGTAATTTAGCGTCCTGTTGCACTGATTCGCGTCCATGATGTGTATGTAATTGACCGTCTTCAAGTGCACACAATTTCACTTGTCTCTTCGCTTATATGTTTCGGTATCACTGTGCCATCCTCAGGTGTGTTATTTACGTTAAAATATTTCACTGCTCGCCATCATTTTTCTTTTATAAAATGATTTAATAGAGACACCATTTTGCTTACAGTTATAAACTCTTCTACTACAAATGCTGAATAATGTTTGCTATTTCATTCTTCATAGAATATCCCCCCCCCTTTTTGTTTTGTTCTTGACATTTTATTAAATATTAATAACATGAAAATTTTTTAACAAAATCAATTATGAATAACTCCCAAGTAAATAAATCATCTAGGTTAAATTTGCTTAGGTACTGACATGTTTCTAGGCCATTTTTAATGGCTCTTCCAGCCCATTCAGGGCCATGACCTCTTATTCAGAGCCGTAATCATTTTTTCATAGACGTTAGGACTCCCTGGACAAGTGATCAGCCCGTCGCAAGGCTACTACCTAAATACAATTCAACACAAATTCAGAATCAATGCATATACATACCAAACATCCATGCCTTTAATTGGATTCGAACCCTAGATCCCAGCGTCCGAGCGTTCAAAAACCGTTCATACATTAGACAGCGCGGCTACTGTCACCGGCGCGACTAGGTCATAGTAAAGAGTTATAAAGGGCTGAGCCTGGTGAATCAGTGGACAGCTTCAGGTTCTGTATATGTTAGGGTTTCTTTTTATTGCTATTGGGGTGGGACTAAGTCCCTTGTACTGTGGCCACTTCTGGCCTATTGTACCAGCCACAGATGATAGGTGAGGGTGATTGTGGAGTAATTGGTGGAATGAAGATTGACGGGGGAAACGAAGTACTCGGAGAAAACCTGCCCCAGCGCCACTTTATTCACCACAGTTCCCATTTGACCAGACCCGGGATCGAACCCAGGCNTATTATTATTATTATTATTGGAGGGGGTGGGTTTCCGCATGCACCGCGACTAATAATCTATTGTACGTCCCCCTATGATATTCTACCAGTCGCCATACCCTACCGGTACTGGTGCGTGCTATCAGCCTCGTTAAGCCAACGAGGTCGGCCCTCGGTACCTGATACTTCCCCCATCTACCAGAGGCATTGGAAACTACTTGGGCGGGAAAGTTTTTGCCTAATTTTGCTCAGAGGTCTCCTAGAGACATGAGGATCTACGACACGAAACCCACGGCTTAATTTTCCCGCCCTTAAAAATTCCACGACCTCCGCCGTGTTTGAACCCGGGTACCTTGATTCATGAGGTGGGAACGTTACCCCTAGACTACCGAGGCCGCTTCTACTAAAGTAACTACTTCTAGGATTATAAGAAGTAAATAAATAATTTCTGTTACTGATTTTAAGGTCTCTTTATTGTCGAGGCTCCTAAAGACGGACGCAATATGTACCTCAGAAACGATGACAACATTACCTTTACTCACACTATGCATACTATATTAATAATAATAATCTAATAATAATCTGTGTGCGCTACTCTCCGTGATGTTCCTTGGCCTCTGCTCTACATTTTCTTATTCATACACATTCTGTAGGACCCTTTGGGCGGGGGATCAGCCTGCCGTAAAGGCACTACCTACGCTGGACAAAACAAACACAGAATAAACGCAGACAAACATCCATGACCCAGGTGTGATTCGAACTCACTGTGCCAGTGTTTAAGCGGGAGAAAACAGATCACGCCTTAGACGGATCGGTCACTGTGATAGACCGTGCCTATTATATTATATTATACTGTCCAAGAACACAATCAACTAACTCCTTTGTTTTCAGAATTCCACCAAAGTAATTAAAACGGAGGGAAAAGAAATAAAATTAATTTGTATCAACCGAAAATATTAAGTAACAGCTAATGTATGGGCCCCGTAATAAGCAGTTTCCACCGTTTATTTTATTTATTCGTGGTTCGATTAATCGAGAAGCCATTACTCAAGGATATTTATTGCGGGATACTGCTGGTTGGATGATTAGTGAATAATGATTTGCAAAGGAAGTGTCAGGAGGCGTTAGCTGCCACATTTAAGAATAATAAAAAAATCCGTTTTAATATTATCCTACTATGTACTCCTAGCCCTGGGCCGCGCCATAGCTCAAGCGGTTAGTCCCACCGTGGGGGCCCGGGTTAGATCCCGTTTCTGGTCAAGTGGGATTTGTGGTGGACAAAGTGGCGATGGGGCAGGTTTTCTCCGAGTACTTCGGTTTCCCCTACCAATCTTCATTCCACCAATTGCTCCACAATCACCCTCACCTATCATCTGGGGCTGGTACAATAGGCCAGAAGTGGCCGCAATGCAAGGGGCTTAGTCCCACCTCACTAGCAATAATACTCCTAGCTCTTGTACCAGTAGGGTTTTCGGACTACAGCTATCTATGCATTTTCTCATCTTGCCTATGCATGCTACATGTTCGCCAGTCTCTTCAAATAAAATTCGATGAGCAATGTTCATATGAATTTCCTCATCGTGAAATGTTTTATGTCTCATGTTACTTCTTATCTTGTGGGTCTTAATACGTGTCTCGTCACATTCTTTTCCGACATCTTAAATCATTGTTTTCTCTTAGGATAAGAGAACCAGTTTCTCTTCCATAAAAACAACGGTTAAAATCGTAATGAAGAGGCTTTACTCAGACACAATTCCGTGAATGCACGCGTGAGGCGGAATAACTTCACGCATTCTTAACCTCGATACTGGAAGGAACTGAGTGGTCAACTTGACGCCCCAACCCCAGTGAAAAGAGCCTCCTGGTGTCGACTGGACAATAGACAGGCAGGATGTTGTGGAGAAGATACAAACATTTGCCGCAGCCCGGAATCGAATCCTGATTATCCGATCATCCAGCCCATAGCCTAATCACTACACTGACTAATGTAGTCCAGCTTCATAGGTAAAACTACGCTTTTTATGCCGTTGAGTCTCCATGACTTGACACTGGAGATAAAAAGTGAAAAAATTTTGGACTGAATGGTACCAACAGCTTATAACTTCCTCGTAAATCTAATTTTGAACTCTTACTGTCGTTTCTAACTGAGTCTATTTAAATTCAATTTAGCTACCTGAATAAAATATTATCTCGTGTTTGTTAGGCAACACGATAAGAAATTTAGTAGATTTTGGATTTGAACGAATATTTATTGGACAATCACTTTTATACTAGCGTTTAAATTGTCTAGTATTATCAACTTATAACGTCCTTTAGACTTTCTCTCTTCATTCTTATAATTACATGTACTGGCACCGCTGATCTTGGTCAAGTGTTTTCTGTCCTTTGTCGGATGTGAGCTGGCTTCTGCTCTAGTCGGAGTTATACTAAGAACTGACTGGTCTCGTCGAAGCTGGGCTCTTATAACGTGCACTCGGACTGAATAGAGCGCACCATGTAGGAGGTTTCGTTTCCCCCGCTCTTATGCAACGAACCTCTTGTTCCTTCTTCCCCGGGGAAACGCATTTGTTGTTTAAGCGATTCCTGAGCAACGTCCTGCTGGTGTTTCTTTCCCACTGAAGTATACATGTTCATCGCAGCTGTTGTTATGCAACTGCCTCGAACAATTCGTTGCTTAGGTTTGGTAGCCTTCGGATTCCAAGGCGTTGTAACGAGAACGCTGGTCGTTGCCTAGGAAATCAACTCTGATCTCCTCAACCATACCGGCTTTCTGGCGGCACGCCACAATATTTTATCCTTCATTCCTCTGAGAAATTATGAACGTACACTTAGTTTTCTAGTCTTTACGTTTAGACCAGTCTCCTAACAAGAGTCTAAGAGAGTTTCCTTTCTGTTTCTTTATGATACCCTTCCTCTCTCTCTGAGATCATTGTATCTTCTTCAGCAGTTCATTCTCAAACACACCCAGCTTCTGTTCTCCAAGAGAGAGGTACTATGTTCCCGCCCACAAAGAATTAGAAGAATATAGCCGTATATATATCACTGTTCGGTTTTTAGGTAGACCGCTTGAAGACAAAAGTTTATAAGTTAACCCAAATTAATCATGTTCATAATTTAACAATTAATGTGATTGTAGTTTTCCACTATGTCACTGTGTTCGACTCAGCCTATAACAGAAATAAATACCGGGAATCTTCCTGGGGGTAAAGGACAGCCGGCGCGTAAGGCTGACAACCTAACCGCCATCTGTGATCCGATTATCTACAAAATGTGGGAGCCTCGACGACTCACAACTCTATGGGACTCCACAGCCTGTTACAGGATTAGTTTCACCGTTCACATTTTACCTTTTCTCTTCACTTATTGGGGGGTGGATTCCAGCTGGGTCCACTCAGCACGGCGGCCACTGATTGGCCTATTGTACCTGCCCTGGATGATTATGATGATGAAGAATTTGGTGGAATGAAGATTGGCAGGGGAAACCGAAGTACACGGAGAAAACCCGCCCCAGTGCCACTTTGTCCATCACAAATCCCACTTGACCAGACCCAGGATCGAACCAGGATCGCCACGGTGAGAAGCCAGCGACTAACCGCTTGAGCTATGGTGCGGCCTTACCTTTTACCTTGCTGCTGTATCATACTAAATTCTCATACATTTAAATTATTTATTAGTATGTAGATTTCCTTTATATAAACTCTTCCTGTATTGTGTACATGAGGTATAATATATACTGACGTGGTTTCATTAGGACAATGAATAATCCAGTTTGTGAAATGTAGGTCTACGCTTGTTGCTGTTACAGTATCACTGTCATGAGAGTTGTCGACCGCGTGCTGCTAGACCGGCAGTGAAAGTGCGTTAGCAGTCTGCTGACCACTCCGCATTGCGTCAGCGCAGCGTCCTGAAAACTTATGAAATTCAATGGCATGTGTTTGAACCTTCATGTACGTTTTGCGCCATAATTGCCAAGCACGAAGGGAACTCATGAAATTTGCGTGGCTTTGCCCCCTGACTCTTTTTATTATATTCTACTCAGCACTATCTTAAACAAATAATTGACTAAAATCATTTGAACTCAAACAAGAAGAACTCGCTTTGGAGCCACCGGTCCACGTCACTAACAGTACCAATATGGCGGATCAGGGTGACGGTGGAATGCTAGCGACGTCCAATAAATGTCTTAAATTATCTACTCAATTTATTTAAAGATACTATCTCAAATTCCGGTGTAGGAAATCGAGATTAACGGTCGTGGGGATCCGCTGCGCTGACCACGCGACACCCTCTATCTGCTAAAGTTGGCACTAACTTCGCCGACAAGCGGCGGTCGCTTGGTCGGTATAGTTCGTTCGCGGAGTACAGCCACGAAGTTTTTTTTTTATTTTTATTATCTCAAATACATATTTTCTCTTGATAGTAATATTTCTTCCTTCCAAGGCTTTGGAAAATGGGACAGTCGAAGGCAGCGATAAAAAAAGTGTGTAGGGTGTACACGTATTTTTGGAAGATGCCTGAGGTAATGGTTTGCAATACCATCAAGTCTACAAGTCTTTACTATTTTAACGAATTTGTTAATTTATGTACGTGACAAGGTCTTACTTTCCCCAGAGAGGTGTCGTCTGCAGATGCGAGCAGAGCCTGGAATCTAGTCTCGTGGTTTTCGTCACGCAGATCACGAGATGTGAACTGCTTTTCTAGATAATCTGCAATCACGTAGACATTCTCGTTCGAGTGATATGTTATTCTTAAAAGTCCACGAACAGAGGTTGGTGCCTTTTGCCCATCCCTTTTCACAGAGCTAGAGATGTAACCTCACAGTTCCCTACTTTAATTTCCCACGATTCTAATGCCTTTCTACGGGACATTCGTCTGATGGTTTTGGTGACCTAATTGACTGTTCTTCTACATGCTGAATTTCGGATTAAATTTTTCTTAAACTCCTCTTATGTTTTAGCACACTCTCCAGACAAGGAAGACCGTTATTAAGGTCTGTTTCCTAGACATGTATACACCGAAACTTTGGCATGGACAGCTTAAAACCCCTGCATCCAATATTCCCTCTTTTGTTACTCGTTAAATCGTTTCTGCTGAACAGTGTCAGCCGGCTGTTGCCTAGTTACGGATGGCTTCTTCTTAAACTATTCCAACTTGTTAAAATTCATTTATTACAGGCAGTCGAGTACTGCAATATTTTCTGCTTATGAACTAGAACAGGAAAGAAGTAGTTGTAGCATAATTTTTTCCGTGGCACTACAGCCCCAGTGGGCCTAGGCCTACCTCCATGAACTTCTCCGTTCACTTCGGTTTTTCTAGATCTTACACATTCGGTAGGACTCCTTGGGCGGGTGATCAGCTCGTCGCAAGGCTTCTATCTGTAGACAAACACAGAAAAACGCACACAAACATCCATGTCCTGAGTGGGATTCGAACCCACGATCCCGGTTTCCAAGCGAGATAAGACAGTACATGCCTTAGAGCGCTCGGCTACCGTGACCGGCTTGTAGCATAATTTAAGCGATTAAAATCTTGAATTTCTCATTGGAATTTATTACAACACCCATACCATATATAATGGAATTCTAAAGCGGTATTTGTAATGCATATCTATTTCCTTTTTTCATTTCAACACTCGCAAAATGTGAATAATACTTCTAATTACAAACAACTGCTGGCTTATTACGAAATTTATTTATTTATCTATCATGTATTCCACTGACCCAAGTACACCCTATATAAAAGATGTTTCTGTAGTCGTTTATGTTATGCTGAAGCATCTATTTTTTATATCTGATACCATACAGTTTCGAAAAGCAGTCATTTTGAAATAATAGTGTTAAGAGGACCTGTTCCCTGACCGGGATACGAGCCAGATACCTCACGAAGACATGGTATGCACCCTACCATTCAGTAAGAATTCTCCGATGGAGAATTCAACAGTCTGTAAATTAGTAACTTGTAAACATATGTGTATATACGCGCAACTAATTTCTGAGCTGTCGCATTCACTGTCAGGCTGTTTCATAGGACAGTTCTGGATTTCCTCAAGACAATTCCCTTCCCGTTAAACATTGCCTCCTCTTTTATTCATCTCGAAAGAGAGGGCTGCGTCTTGCGCTCTGCACGCCGTGACGTGAGGCTTGTCTCTGACCTCTTTATTCCCCGAGGTAGTCTGTGGCTACTTTCTGACCGATATTTACCCGAGCTACACACCTGCCCTTTGCGCGCTGCACTGGAAGCTGAGTTAGAAAACTTGATAATAACAGAGAATAAGAGAAGTGAGGCTGCTGAAATTCAGTATTCAATAGGAGATACTCCATGATGTTAAGCACAAATACCAATATTAGAAAGTAATTATAGCTTAATAATACTGCCGACAGGATTTTAAATAACAAAAATAAATGTAAGATTTGAGGTTTACACGGTGGTGACTATGATGAAAGCAGTGTTCTGGGATGTGGCGCCGTGTAGATATAGTGTTAACCGACCTTTCGGAGGAACGTATCGCCTCCATCTTCAGGGTAGAAGACAAGAAGAAATCCGCGAGCGAACTCAGTCTGTTACGCCTGCTCACGCTGTTTCGCTCGCGGATTTCTTGTTGTCTTCTACCCTGAAGATGAAGGCGATACGTTCCTCCGAAACGTCGGCTAACACTATATCTAGACGGCGCCACATCCCAGAAGACTGCTTTCAAAAAAAAAATAAATTTTGGGTACAAACATTTGAACAAATGGAAGAAACCATTATCCCGTAAGAGAGATATGAATTACGATCCACGAGCAAAAGATGATCAAAGTCTTATAGAAGGACCGCCTGACCACAGAAGATCTTATGTGGTTGGACCAGGCTATTTGACCCAAACTTTAAAATTGATGGGATGAGGATAATGCCAACGGCGTATGAATTTTCCATCTCGGTGGCAATTTGCACTATTTCATGCCATATTATCGCTAGCCCCTTACCAGGGCACGAATGTTTTCTTCCGCATCCTTTGTGGAAGGAGCCATCTGGTCACCTGAACAGCCATCCGAACTGTCTTACTTTACCTGAAAATAAATTTCGGCAGTGCAGGAGAACAAGGATAGAAGTGGGTTAAACCGGCGAGAAGAGGGTGAGGTCAAAGCTGTAGAAGAGAACGTAAAAAGGGGTATGGAAGGGAAAACAATATGAGGAGAAGCAACAACACTAATATTAATGGAATTAAAACATAAAGGAAGGAACATAAAAAAAAAGCAACCAGAAATTCTGGGACAACTACTCGCCAATTTTCCTTTGATATGACACATACAGCACAGAAAATTGCAAAAAAAAAAATGGGGCGCACAGTCACACAGAGAGTAGGGTGGACTCATGAACCTTCTAATAAAATTGCGGGGATACTCAGACAGACTGCAAGATGATCTCATAAACATCGTAAGCTTACAACATTAAGGAGATACACATATGGGCAGACAATTATTTTTTCAAAATAAGGAATGCTGACTAAAAACAGGTAGAAACAGAAGAAAAACGAGGCGCAGATGAGTGACACATTGACGAATGAAAGAAGAAGGTGGTGGTGGAGGAGGAGGAAGAAGAAGGTAAAGCTGAAAGAAGAGAGAAAGGGATAAGGAAGAAGCCTTGAAGTGGGCGAAAGCAGACTATGGAGGAAAACAAGATGAATGTCGAGCAGATGAAGAGAAGCGGCAGAAAGCTGGAAATAAATGACTATGAAAGAGAAACGGAAAAGAAGAAGGAATACAAAGACAGAAAAAAGCAGTAAAAGAATTAAACATGCGATTTCTGCAGTTGATAGCAATAAGTTAGTATGTGTAAGATATGTTTACGTTTAGAGATTCGAGAAAGAAGAAAACAACTTATAGCACGACTGTGCTGCAGGTGGCAGCAGTAAATCAGTGTGAGTTCCGTTTCTGCTGTCGGTCAGGCGTGAAGCTGCAACCCGGCATGTAACTGCAAGTAGGCAGCTGTCACGGAAGCGAGACACACAGCGCTGCGCTTACTGTAGCTGTCAGAGATAATTCTCATCCTGTTTCTCCTCCGATCGTCCAAGCAATTGTCTGGATAGTAAAACGACCTCTTCTTGTTCATCCAGCACACATCAGCTTACCGTTTAGTTCCCGCTGCTTGATCCCTGCAGTTAACAGAGCGAAGCAAAGTGAGGACCCAGAAGACTGTCGTTATACTCCCTGAAATAGATTCTCTTCTCTTCTCTTCTCTTTTCTTCTCTTCTCTTCTCTTCTCTTCCCTTCCCTTCTCTCCTCTTCTCTCCTCTCCTCTCCTCTTCTCTTCTCTCCTCTTCTTATCTCTTCTCTCTTGAAGGGGCAGGATAGACCTACTCAGTTGGGCCCGTCAGAAATAGCTAGTCTCAATCACTGGACTAGCTATTTCTAATGGGCCCAACTAAGTAGGTCTATCCTGCCCCATTTACCTGAGGACGGAGATAGATCCAGTCTCCGAAACGTCGTGGGTTTTGTCTTATATATACCAGACGATGGCTAGAGTCCAAAATATGCCTTATAGTTCTGTACAGCATACACCATCAACAGAATCCTTTCATGTCTATTTGAAATACGATGGACTAACCATTGAAACATTATGAATTAATCAAATATTATTTACCCATAACAGAATCTCAGTCGATACCAGTCGTCGTCAGGAATGATGACGTCACAAACTGAAATGAAGTTCAGAGATGGAAGCGTATTTTGTACAGTGAGTTCCCATTCCTTACCATATTTGTCCATGGAGAACACTAGAACGATTACTTTCTGGTCTTGTAGTGGTGAGCGTGTGTATATAGTTCTATATTTTGTTCTTCAACTTAACAGACACATAAAGAGTTTTCTTGCGTCATTAAATAACTCTTGATTACTTGAAAGTATTTGAAGTTCCTTTCACTTCCCAATTTATCACATAAACACTTTGGTATTATTCCACTTGCTTTTGAGTGAACCGAGGTCGCTTGAAGCGTGGAGTATAAAACAACTTCGAAGTATTTAAATAGCACTATATTTATCTTTCTTCCATATGCAGAATAATTCTCAATGCAAATTCGAATTTAGAACGTTAACTGTCGCTTGCACCCATAGCAGCATTGTGTCTAAGTCTGTATCTTTATATTTTCTAAAACTTAAACATAATAAAGTTTTTATTTTTTCAGAAATTAGAAAAAAAAAACTCCGTTACCTGTAGTCTGCAAGCGAACTATACCGACCGAGCGACCGTCATTTGTCGGCGAAGTTAGTGCCAGTTTTAGAGGGTGTCGCGTGGTCATCACAACGGATCTCCAAGGCCGTTAATCTCAGTGTTCTACACCGGAAATTAGGCAACAATGCATGGAAAAATAAATAATGAAGAGCTAGATTTATTAGTTTGTCATGAAATGGGCGCGAAGGATGGTACTAATGGGTAAATCATGAGAGAAATTAGTCTCATAAACTTAGGGAAAAGAAACTTTCAGTTAGACAAAGGTATTCATCGGAGAATAATATTAGAATGGATATGGCAACAGAATTAAATCTATGAGAAGTTGTGACAATAACATTATGAAATAAGATATATATCAGGCAATTAAACATAAATCCCTCTCAGAATTCATGTATTTACAACACAGCATCTGAAACCAAATAGGAAGGTACCTACAAATGTTACAAGCAAAAGCAAAGTTGAACTACGGTACTGACTTTTGAGCAAATAAGGAAGGGAACATCGAGAACACAGTAATTGTAACACAGCTGAGTCCCTATAAACTTCACTGTATTTATAAAAGTGAGTGACCAAAGAAATACGAAGATAAATTGTCATTCAGATGTTATTTAGGGACTTAGAGATTGCAAATTTAATCGACTAGAACACGCGTGTAGAGCGAATATAAGTAGTAGGCACTGAAATGCAAACCACTCTAGTTCAAGAATCTTGAACGTAGCAAGAAAGCAGAAAGAACTATTATTATTATTATTATTATTATTATTATTACTACTACTATTATTATTGCTCTTATTATCATAATTAGAGTTATTCCTGTAACAGTCTGTGGAGGCCCATAAGGTTGTGAGACGTCGAGGCTCTCATATGTTCTAGACAACCGGTTCACAGATGGCGTTGAGGTTGTCAAACTTAAGCGCCTGCCGCTCTTTAGCCCCCCCCCCCAGGAAGATTGCTGGTACTCATTTCTGTTGGAGGCTAAGTCGACCCCAGGGCCACAGTTCGGCTAGAAGGATAAGGTGAAATGAATAATCCAACGACCTCATCGAGAATCGAAGCCACGACCTCCCGGTTTGTAGCATAGTTCCTCAACCAACTACGCTATCGCTTTCCTGTCATATTATTATAATTTGCACACTAAGAATTTGCAGCTCTTTGCCGCAGAAGATTCTCGAAACATTCAGTGTCGTAATGTTAATGTATTAGAAATATTAAATTAATTTATGCTGATTCCAGGTACGTCAATCAGACGCCTTATTTTTAACAGTACTTGCAATGACATTAAGTGTTGCCCCTCAGTTCTTCAAACAGGCTGTATTCCTTCTCCTGCTCGAACATACGTAACTTCCCTGTGTTCAGTCGCCCCTTCAGCTAGATGTGTTTCTGCTGCTAACGCAGTCTGAAAATCGACAGATGATTTTAGAAACGTTTAGGTAAACTTAAATCACGTCTACTTGTACTTGTTTATTTGTTTGTATTTTGTTCATATGTTTCTTTATTGTTTTATATTCTTACTGACTCTCTAACGACAGTCGGAATAGCTCAGTCATTATAGTGACTGGCTACAGGCTGGACGACAGATGGGTCGGTGTTCCGAGTCCCAGTAGGACCAAGAATTATCCCTTCTCCGCGTCGTCCAGACCGGGTCTGGAGTCCACCCAACTTCCTATCCAATGAGCACTCGGTGCTCTTTCCCCGGGGGTAAAGCGGTAGGGGCGTGAAGCTGACCACTCAAGTCCATCTAGTGTCGAGGTAAAGAAAGTGTGGATCTATACATGCACTCCCCCGTACGCCTTCATGGCGTAGTGCTTAATTAGTTAAGCACAGGGACAACTTTTACTTTACTGACCCTGTAACTGGACCTGGTTGTTGAATCCTGCATAAATATAAATAAAGAATTTAATTTAACTGAGTTAGTGTGATCGGTCTTAGATAGACAGGGTGTGAACTTAATGTGGATTTAACTGACACTGAATGGAGCCCAATGTCGAGCTACCGTAATGACGTTTAGAACACACGACTGCTCTAATAACAGTGTGCTCAGTGGACTCAATGGCATCTGCACAGGGACGTCAAACTTCGATACACACTACCTATCTATCTATCTATCTATCTATCTATCTATCTACCTACCTACATATCTACCTACCTAACTAACTAACTAACTAACTATCTATCTATCTCCCTTTGTTCTGCCTTGGCCACTTTTTCAGTTTCTTGATCTTTTTACACAGTCGATAGGACACTTTGGACGGGGGATCAGCCCATCTCAAGGCCGTTACCTGCACGCAGGACAGCACAAACACCAAAATTCTCGAAATGGATTTGAACCCACAATCCATGCGTTTGAGATGACGAAGACAGTTCATGTCTTAGACCGCGTGATCGCTGTGATCGGCCGTCGAGACAAGCTGTCTCTTCCATACTTCCATTTGGAAGTACTGCCCAGATGTTACTTTCCTTTTCTATATGTTTTCACTCGTACGTGTCATGGAATATTCCAGATTCACAGCGGACAAACAAGTGTTTACCTGTCCTCGTTTCTCTGTAGCAATGCTCCAGGACATGCCATCATAAAGTTCATCAGGTTAGGAGAGTTTGGAAGTGAATGGTCTAGGCCAGTGGTTCTCAAATTTTGTGAGACCCAGGCCCGGTAAATTCCTTCTTTTATAAGACGAGGACAGGGGCACACGGTAGCGTAGTTGGTTGAGGCACTATGCTACAAGCCGGAAATTCGCGGGTTCAATTCCCGATGAGGTCATTGGATCTTTTCAATTGACCTAATCTTCCAGCCGCATTATGGTCCTGGAGTCGACTCAACCTCTAACAGAAATGACTACCAGAAATATTCTTGGGGGTAAACGCGGCCGGCGCATAAGACTGACAACCTTACTGCCAACTTTGAGCCGACTGTCTAGAAAAAGTGGGACCCTCAACATTTCACAACCGTATGGGCCTCCACGGCCTGTTATAAGGATATTTTAAAAAGTAAAACGAGGGCCTGGTATAATTGATGCCAGGGCACGGTACCGGGACTGGGCCCGGCGGTTGAGAAACACTGGCCTAGACCAAAATCAATACTTGTTTACGCTAATGATGTTAAGTTGTTCCAAGAGAACATGAATGGTCATATGAGAATAACGTAAGTTTCCTGCAAACCAGGAAAAGATTTGATCCAAAAGTAAATGAATACAGAAGCAAAATCAACAGAGTAACGCAGGTCTAACCAGAGGCCTACGTAAATTAATGCAAAGAAAAATACTGTCACGTGTTTATGGCTCCGCACTCTTAGTACCGGGCAACTTCTTCATTACAACCGTCACAACACAACAAATATCAAGGTCAGTGCCTCGTTTCGGCTCTGCTACATGTTTCGGCTATCAATAGCCATCATCAGACAAATACATGGCCAACATATATACACCACTGAACCGCAGTACTAGTAAAATTGGATACAATACTATTAATTATATAAAACACTTGACGTAAAATACAATGAATCAGATTATATAAAACAGAAGTTATAGTATAAAACTAGAATAAAATTCTTAGATTGATGTTTTATATCATCGAATAAGTCGTTTGTTTTGTAATTTCGTTGCGCTTCCACGAACAAATGGAATATTCTATATTTTTGTATATAAAATTGTATAGGAGGCTCGTAATGTAAAAATGGTAAATTAATGTTAATTGTTTAGTCGGGGCCTCATCTTACACAGTATTGTCCGTTCTATAGGGAATGTAAACAACAGGTTCCGGATAGATGATTGGATTTGTTGACGTTTTCAAATACAATTTATTTTAATCACAATCAATCTTCAGCCGAACCCTTCTTCTTTGACTGCCTAGGACTTGCTCCGTTCTAGCTTTCGTTCTATGACTCTGCCACATTTACAGTCTCTAGGCGGACCCCATGGGAAACACCGTCTCTCAATAATTCGTAGGAGTGGTTACCGCACCGTTGCCTAGAAATGGACGTCCTATTATTGTTGGGTACATGATTACCGAGCCGCTACCAAGCAAAGGGTCTACTTGTCATAACAAGGACGAAATAACAGGTTTCGAAATTTTCGAATTACATATAATAATTATTGGATTTCGACCTAGTAATTCTAGTGCTCAGGAGGTTCAACAGAGTTACTCACTTAGACTGCACAACCACTGGGTTAGGCCGAACTTTCTTTTCTGTGACTATTTCCTGTCACACGATTCACTTAGAGAAAGAACGGAAGGTAGATTTCATTATGCAATTAAATCCCACGGCCGGATTTTATTACAGAAATGTAGATAAAGAGGGCCTATCTCAGCCAGTGAAGTGACAGGCTACGTGGCGGATGGCTGAAGTTGAATCCTAAAAAATTTTCCACTGTGTTCATGCCGGTTCGTGGCATCACGCAGCCTCCTATTTCAAAAGTTTCAACATACGCTGGGCTCTTCTCCGAGCCTAAGGCAACTGGAACCTGAAACTGACCATTGAGCTCAATCTAATTCGAGGTCCAGAATACGTTGAGCCTAACCACAACATCCCTTGTACCCTCTAACGGCTTTGTCTTAATAACAAGAACAGTTATACTTTGATAAAACCATGAACTCCGTGTAGACAGCAATTACCGCGGCAGGTTGTATGCCTCTAATTGGACACAGTGGCGCTTTCCCGTGCTATCAGCAACCTTCAAAGAGGTGACTCTGGGGCAATGTGGACACTTTTATGGGCTGCACGTGTATATATCTGGGAAATAAACAAATTCTTATATTTTGGGCTTTCAAGGCCGTGAGATTTCACAATTTTTTTTTCTGCCGGGTTTATGTTCCGTGTAATCTTTCAAGTGGTTACCAGCGTTTCGGAGGAACCTGTTGGCTCCATTTTCAAGTAAAGTATAGTAAAGCTATCCCTGTAACAGGCCATGAAGGCTCATAGGGTTGTGAGACGTTAAGGGTCCCACACTATCTAGACAAACGGCTCAAAGCTGGCGGTAAAGTTGTCAGCCTTAGGCGCCGGCCGCGCTTTACTCCCCAGGAAAATTATTTATTTTAATTCCTGGTACTGATTTCTGTTACAGGCTGAGTGAACCCCAGAGCCATAGTGCGGCCGGAAGGATTAGGTCAATTGAAAAAAATCCAATGACCTCATCGGTATTTGAACCCGCGACCTTCCGACTTGTAGCATAGTGCCTTAACCACTATGCTACCGCGTCCCCCCCTCCATTTTCAAGAGCGAAGGTAATTCTGAAAATGGAAGCAACACGTTCCTCTGAAAAGGTTCGAATAGAAGTTAGTAAGGAAGGAAGAGGGCGTTGTTTAGATCCTGAAGTACTATCCTACACGTTGAATCAGGAAATAAAATTAAACGTAGGAAACATACACCAAATAGCCTTCTGGTCAGTTATTCAAACCCAGGACCTAACGAGTACTATGAAGACTCATCCTATTTACTATACCGTAACTTCTCAAGGTAAGAAAAGAAATTATCGTAAAGGCAGAAAGTAATGAGGCACCCATATTGAAATATAGGATAATATTAAAATAAATTTTAGAGATAAGATATGAGAATTTGTTGTGGGTGGAGCCGGTGTGGATCATGTCTGCAGCAGGCTTTACAGAAGACGTAAGTCTGTACACTTGTGTTTTTGAGGAGCTTATTTCGAATCTTGGCTGAGACACCAGATATTCCNTAGTGGAGAGCTACTGTGAACATGGTAGCGACCTATTGGGTTATTATTTTTGTTTCTCATGGGGTGAGACTGAGTCTACTTGGTACTGCGGCCACTGCTGGCCTATTGTAGCAGCCCCGGGTGATAGATGAGTGTGGAGCAGTCGGTGGAATGAGAATTGGCAGGGGAAACCTAAGTACTACGAGAAAACCTACCTCAGCGCCAATTTGTCCACCACAAATCCAACTTGACCAGACCCTGGATCGAACCCGGGCCGCCGCGGTGGGAAGCCAGCGACTAACTGCTTTAGCTATGACACGGCCCTCAAATACCGGGGCACTTCCTCCACTAGGTCACGGCGGCATCCTTTCATATAATTTATAAGTTATCATTCATCTATGGACTCGTAGTCTCGACAGAGTAAACAGGGAGCCGGCCCTGCACTGGCGGTGTTGAAGCTTGGGTTCTGCACCAATGTTAGTTCGCTGTTATGACATGTACTCATATTTCATATAGCACAATCGTTTTCACTACAATAATTTTTTTTTTCAAAATCGAAATTTATATTTAACTCTATAAAAGTAGAGTGCTTGAACACTTACTTTATACAGAATGAAGCGAAACAGATTACCAAAGCAGGCATTAGATTTTAACAAATTTGGATGAAGAAAATTTTAATATTCTAAAGGAAGATGGGCCGATCACAGTGACCGCTAAGTCTAAGGCATCAACTTGGCCGTGCCAAAGCTCAAGCGGTTAGTCGCTGGCTTCCCACCGCGGCGGCCCGCGTTCGATCCCAGGTCTGGTCAAGTGGGATTTGTGGTGGACGAAGTGGCGCTGCGGTGAGTTTTCTCCGAGTACTTCGGTTTCCCCTGCCAATCTTCATTCCACCAAATTCTCCGTCATCATAATAACCCGGGGCAGGCTATAATAGGCCAATCAGTGGCCGCCGTGCCGAGTGGACCCAGTTGGACTCCAACCCCCAATAAGCGAATTATAAAAAAAAGGCATGAACTCTCTTGCTCCCTAGGACACTGGGGTCGTCGGTTCAAATCCCATTCAAAGAATGGATGTCTGTGCGCGCGTTTATCTCCTGTTTCTGCTGTTCTGTGTGTAGATAGAAGTCTTGCGACGAACTGATCCCCCATCCGAGGAGTCCTACCGACTGTGTATGGGATTAAGACATTGAAAGGCGTTCAAGGCAAAACAAAGGGCTGTGGAACACTAATAAGAAGAAGAAGAAGAAGAGAAGAAGTAGAAAATATTGAGAAGCAAGATACCCCGAGAAAGTCAAGAACAATCGTAACTGTAACAGGATTTTACAGTGGATGCATGTAAACCAAAATCGTAATTAAAATTTTTAGTGCACGCTCCTCTTACAAAACTCCGAAAATTCTGGTAAGCTATTTTGTGGATTAAAAAGTCTATTTGCAGACTGCTTGTTGCTGATTTCTTACTTTGCTTACTCGTCGATCCTGAATATGGAAACTATGTTCCACCGATGTCGGTGGACCCTTGCCGGACTACAAAAGAGTTATATTCCAGAAGTTAATATTTTCAAACCCATATAATTTGCCGAATGTACGTATGTATGTGCCGGTCACGGTAGCCGAGCGTCTAAGGCATGCACTGTCTTCGCTCGCTCGGAAGCCGGGATCGTGGGTTCGAATCCCACTCAGGGCATGGATGTTTGTGTGCGTTTTTCTGTGTTTGTGTACAGGTAGAGGCCTTGCGACGAGCTGATCACCCGCCCAAGGAGTCCTACCGAATGTGTAAGATCTAGGAAAACCGAAGTGAACGGAGTTCATGGAGGTAGGCCTAGGCCCACTGGGGCTGTAGTGCCAAGGAAAAATAAATGTATGTATGTATGTGAGGGGGGGGCACAAAAACCGGCCCCCGCACTGCGACCTTCAATGATCTATTGTGCCTCCCGTTTTATTAACCCTTTATTAATCCTATGCTCTTAATAAAGTGTAGGACCCTGCTTATGGGGGCGTCATAAAAGTCACTTGGTTCCATAAAACTAACCCAAGTGACGAAATCTGAAGTAAGCTATGGCCTCACAGTCACACAGGATGTGTGAGTCGTTTTCTTGTAGGCACCTTTCAGAAGTTGGGTCATTTGTCAGTCCCAACTTGAAACGATGTCCATTCAGGTGGCAGTGTCCGGTAAGTAATCCTACCACCTATCTCAAATGATCTCTGTTTAATCTCTTCAGATCCTTCGATCTTATGGCAGAGGGTCCTGCTATAAAACCCTTTGTCTGTTTGAGTCCAGTTAAGGATTCCCAGTGTTTTTTGTGATTTCTGCTAGTCCAGTTCCTGATCGCTTTCTTGGCAACTCCAATTGAGATGCCGCAAGCTGGGTCAGATCATATGAACGGCTGTTCAGTTCCTGTTCTTGCCACCTGATCTGCGGTTTCATTCCCAGCAATGCCCTCATGACCTGGCACCCATATCAGTTGTACTGTAATTTGCAGAAAGTATAAATATTTATAAAATACATGACCTTTCGTTGTTGACAAAGTCTTTGTTGTGCTAGCCAAGAACTATGTATAAGAACAACTTTTTAACTTGTGCTACAACCTTCTTTCGCCCTGAAAATGCAGTGAAAGTCATATCATCTTATGTGTACAAAAATGGAAGAAGTTTGGTTATGCAGTGATCGCAAGCTTCAGTGCTACAGCGTTCAGTAATTAATTACCTTCCCTCACATTATAGCACAACTTGCAAGGAACATGTAACATTTATTTCTGTTCTTGAAGGGTAATTTTATTACTTGTGGTCACTGACGCGAAACCATGCGTAGCCACCGCAACAGAATCATCTGGTTCTGGTAGAGCAATACAGCTTTGTGCTTGCAATAATAAGAATACGTAAAGAAAGAGGTAAAGTAAAGCTATCCCTGTAACAGGCCGTGAAGGCCCATAGGTTTGTGAGACGTCGAGGGCCCCACATTATCTAGACAATCGGCTCATATATGACGGTGAGGTTGTCAGCCTTACGCGCCGGCCCGCCCTTTACCCCCAAGAAGATTCCTGAAACTCATTTCTGTTAGAGGCTGAGTCAATTCCAAGGCCATAGTGCTGTTGGAAGGATTAGGTCAATTGAAAAAAAAAACCAATGACCTCATCGGGACTTGAACCCGCGACCTTCCGGCTTCAGGCTTGTAGCATAGTGCCTCAACCAACTACAGACATCTAAATTTGTAAATTCGTGGGCAGCAACAGAGAAACCCTCGGTCTCTCCAGGCCACTAAAACAGAACGGATGAAAAGAGAACAGGTCTTCAAGTCTCAATTCAGTAAACAATTACATGACTTGGTTCCAACCAGTTGTAGGGTTTGTGTAGCATGTATGGCACAAGAGTCTTTAGCTGCATATGGGCCAGAATAAGGAAACGGATAGATTCACCGTTTCACTAGGTATCTCAAAAACTTACTTTCACTTACGCGTCGCCGCAGAAATGGAGAGAGAGTGAATATTTTTCTTAGGACTACCTGCCATGTGAAGCTGCACCGAATTGTTCACAGGCCTGTACGGAAAATTTGCTTAATTTCTTGAATATATTACGTCATACGTTATTTAATGTAACCCAGAGACTCTATCAGGACCGCCTCTGTGATCTAGTCTCAGAGTTCCTGGCTGCAGATCTAGAGGTCCCGGGTTCGATTCCCGATTCGTAGTGGGTCTTGAACGAGGTCCACTCAGCCTCGTGAGGATAATTGAGGAGCTATTTCAAGGTCTAGAAAATCGAAATTAACGAGCTCTGGGGATTCGCTGCGCTGACCACGTGACACTCTCCATCCGCAAAAGTTTCTAACTTCGCAGACAAGTGGCGGTCGCTCGATAGGTATAGTTCGCTTGCGGACTAAAAGCTACGGTTTTCTTTTTTTCCCTTTTTTTTTGAAACAATCGAAACTAGGGATGAAAGTACTTGAGAACAGAGTTCCTAAGAACTGCAGCCTGTCTCTTCAGCTGGCCTTGAAGTACTTTACGTTGCTCGTTGAAAGTGGACTTCTATTACAAATAGTGAATACTTTTTAATCCGAAAGGGTAACTGTAAATTATAAACAGAGAATTTAATAAGATTTGGATATGTATATCATCAATATTTACTGGAAATTATGTTTTCCAATTCCCTGAACTTTTTAAGCTATTTGTATATGTTTCGAGGGTCAGTAAATATCTGTATTCTCATCAAGGGAGCCTCAGACTGAAAGAAATATCCCACAAAGGAATACGGAATCTAACAGGAAACTTACGAGTATATCTTATAAATACAAAATTGAAATATGAGCCTCACAAAACTCCTTCGAAATATTGACACGTTCATACTCGTACAATTCATCATGAAAACAGAATCGTAATTTAGATCCACAAAGAAATTAAGGGCAGCCAGGACCGTGATTTATATTTGAAGCATTCATTTAGAAACTGATTTTCAACCATTTTTATAACACTCCAGTAAGGCCGGACTGTAGAACGTCCATTGCTGGTCAACGGCTAGCAATTCCTAGGCAACTAAACATAAACAGACCGTTGCCTAAGGAAATGCTTAAGCAATCGAGACCGAATTGTTGAGTTCCCACAGCAACGAATGCGCAACAATATGGCGTCCATTGCTAGGCAATGCACGGGTAGACACGCCTGACAACAATACATGATATCCTTTGCCGAACAACAATGCGATTTCTGTGGGTGGTCCTTGCCAAACCTATATAACAAATTCCCCCAGTCACATGATCAATGAATAATGCGGTGTATAGACCCGTTGCTAAGCAGCTACCGCCAAACAAACAACGGGACAGCTGTTGCCAGGCAGCGGCCAGAGCAAAAATGGACTGGTCGGAAAGCGTTGCGGTAATTGTCCTTATGTAACATCCTCTTTGACCAGAACATGGGGTTGTCTCTTACGAATATACTTGAACTTTCGTCAAGTAATCCTGAGTCAGAGTCAGAGTCAGAGTCAGAGTTACTTTACGACTGGCGGTTTACTGCAAATAAGTTCGTCTTGGCGTCGGGCCCCTTGAGGCCCACGACCAGAGACTATTTTTCCCAAGTGAACCCTTGCGGTAATAGTCCTTATGTAACATCCTCTCTGACGAGAAGATGGGTCTGTCTCTTATGAATACATTCGACCTTTCATAGGGAGCAGTGAACACTGTTCAGGAATAGACCGTGTGGAGAACGTGTCGAATACCTCCACCGTGACTCTGCGAGTCGTAGGAGGCGACGAAAGGGGAAGTCTCAAATCTGAGACAGTAAAATATGGTCTCGAGTCCCAAGGGACTCAGACCCGAGAAAGACTGCACTGGCAAGGGCCAGCAGCACATACAAAAGGCAGACTCGTCCTCTCGTCAGAGAGGACGCCCCACAGAAACAAGACCGTAACTGTTAAAGGTAATAAATATCTGGTCATAAGCCCCAGATGGGGCTCGACACCGAGACTGACTGACTGACTGACCGTCAGTCGCAATGTGACTTTGACTTTGACTTGTTCGGGAATATCCAACAAGCAGTAAGGGAAGAACCAAGAGACACTCAACCGGGAATAGCGGTGCAAGAGGACAGCCACTGAGGAGGAAATGTCTGAAGGTGTTACTGAGAGTGAGTATGTGAGTGTAAACAAATAATTGTCCAATTAAAATTCGTCTAATCCGAAATCCATCGTTTCTTGTCGCGTTACCTAGGAAACACTTGACAATACTTCATATTGTCACGTGAGGACGAATATATTTGGGTTTTGGATTGGAAATCGGATTTATTGCACATTTATACAATTATTTACTACACTTCACAAATCATCATCGCATACAGATTAGTATTCTCAGTTTGTTACTATCTCCACTAGTCGTTTCCTTGTAACGGCTTCTAACAGAGGAGATATATCAGCTTCTGCCCTCAATTTGTTTCACGCTGGCTATCATCTGCACCTAATAAGTCTTCTCTTCATAAACTCCCTTAAAATGGCTAGTGACTAACTGCAGGACCGGCGGTCATCTCACACCAAACTCCTAGTCTTGGCGAAAAGCTCCTCGAGACTCACGACCAGCAATTATTTTTTCAGCTGAACACTTGCGGATCTTAGTTATTACGTAACACCCTCTCTGACGAGATGATGGGTCTGTCATTTACAATTGCTGCTGGCACTCGCCGAGGCTTGCGGAACTCATTAACAAATATTTTACTGTCTCAGGTTCGAGATTCCCCCAACCTGGAGGTCCAGGTCCAGTTATACCCCAAGGCACTGGGTCAAATTTTCGTCGTCTTCTACGACTCGTAGGTCTACGGTTGAGGTATTTGACACCATCTCCACACGGGATTAAACCTGACTCCTCCAAGGCTGGTGTCCTCGTTATATAACCTCTTGGCACTGACCGCTTGGAAAACACCGTTTCCAACAGTTCCACTATTGTTCTGCTGGAACTCCTTGCCATGGGAACCTGTTTGTTTCGTGGTCGCTACCTTGTAATGACTCTACACACTACAATCTTGTAAAACAGAAATTTTTGCTTCTGTTGAGCTACGTATATATCATCTACATTCCAATTTCCTCAAAGCCCGTAACGATGAGTTTACAACTTTTCGCGTTGTTCTTTATTTAATTAATTCCTGGTACTCATTTCTGTTAGAGGCTGGGTCGACCCCAGGGTCATAGTGCGGCTGGAAGGATTAGGTCAATTGAAAAAATCCAATGACCTCATCGGGATTTGAACCCGCGACCTTCCGGCTTGTAGCATAGCCCCTCAACCAACTACACTACCGCCTGCCCCTTCTCTTTAGTCTATAGCAACCATTAATAACCGATTTTCAACAGTGGTATAAGTCACATATCACAGAGTTAATATGATGTAATATAAGACATTATTATTTCAGTTGCTTCGTAAAAATGTTCGTTAATTCTGTAATTGTTAGCATATTACACCTACTGCAAAGTTGTTATGACAATATTATATTTGTATCATTTTGCTTTTATTTACTTGTCCTTTGTTTATGGATCGGAGGCTGATGTAATTTTCCGAGTCATGTTTTACAAACGTGAGAAGCATATAAGGAATGTGGTTTTTACATTAAAACGTGAGCGCGTTTCACTACACCATAAAGTCGATTAACAGAGCTGCAGGACTTTGAAACTGTAATCAGTGATTTTAAATTCAGTTTGCATCTGCACAGCTGTTCCCTTCCATTCTTACAAATCAATTCTCCAGTGTGAACAGAAAACAGTGTCATTGCACAGCATGTCTTTCAGCAGTCTATATGTCACAAAACTGGGTTAAATACGTGGAATTCTACTTACATAGAGGGCCCAATGGCCGGTCACGGTAGCCGAGCGGTCTAAGGCATGTACTGTCTTCGCTCGCTTGGAAACAGGGATCGTGGGTTCTAATCCCACTTAGGGCATGGATGTTTAGTTTGTGTGTGTGCGTTGTTCTGTGTTTGTGTACAGGTAGAGGCCTTGCGACGAGCTGATCACCTGCCCAAGGAGTCCTACCGAATGTGTTAGATCTAGAAAAACCGAAGTGAACGGAGAAGTTCATGGAGGTAGACCTACGCCCACTGGGGCTGTAGTGCCAAGGAAAATAAAGAGGGCCCAATACGTTTGTAACTTTACATTGTGTCTCATTTAACTACAATATAGCTTGTCCTCTCTCATCGGAGAAAGGAAACGACCCACAAATATGGAAACTAACTAAAGATGTACCGAATAAGGGTCAGTGGACATCTGATAAATTGTGGTTCTCCAGCTTAGCTGCTGGGTGGGGGAACTAGAGACTCCCCGCTGTAAAGAATACAATATTTTATGACGTGTTACACAGTATCTCGAAATTGAGGTCTCTTGTAAACGGACATCCTGTTTTCACAAATGGAGGAGAATATTTTGACCAGCCGTTGACTATTTGCTTCTGAAACACCCTGTTCCATGGAGTTAGTTATTAGCGAAGGCGCCAGATTTGTGTCCGAGGATTTTATTAAAATCTGCTGTACTTAAACTGCTTATTTACTGTGACAATTTTACAAGCATATAGTCGATTTGGCCAAAGAAGTTTTGCCCAATCTTTTGTAACGCCGCTTTAATTTACACCACTAAGTTAGCATATTGTAAAAAAACACACACACACACACAATGAATTACAAACAGCTTAAGAAGAATTGCCACATATGTGTTATATAATTAAATTAGTTCCACCATTTCTCTGAAAAAAGGGGGCAAGTGCCGCATTTTCTTAAATATATTACGTGATTTTTTAGATTTAAATTGTTAGGAGCAAAACGTGTAATATGTATAAATACATTTTAAAATTTGTACTTGCACACGATCAAAATGGACGATCTATGCAGAATATAACTGGACTTTAATGGAATTTGCCGAAGCACATTTCCAGCGTCAACACCAGAATTAGGTAAGGAGCAGTGTTCTTCCGAAGGCTTTACCCAGGTAGCTTACTTTGGTGACAAAGTAAACTTGTGGCGTAATTTCGAAGCTTCCATAAGTCTATAATTGTCACGTGTAGGGGGGATACATGACAAATAATTACTGATTAAGGATTTGACGAAGCTGTTTTATTGGATAAGTACGCCAGGCGGAACTACAGACAATTATCACACACAATAATTATAACAGTTCGTAACTACGAACACTGGTCACATTTGTAACTACTCCACAGGAAGGCTACTGTCGGTTCTCCTCTTGCTGATCACTGATCTGATCTCCGCCCTGGTCTTCTCTCATATCGACGTCTTCCTGTCGGATCTGCTCAAACAGTGTTCACTGCTCCCTATATAGGCTCGGCACGGACCACCCACAGAAAACACATCGCTGCTTAACAACGGATATCATGTATTGCTGTCAGGCGTGTCCACCCATGCATTGCTTAGCAATGGAAGCCATATTGTTGCGCATTCGTTGCTGGGAACGTGTTCACTTATTCGTCTCCTAGAAACGGCCCAGTCTGTCACAATACATAAAAAAATATTTTTTCTTGATTTCAGAGATGCGTGAGACCCCAAAATAAGAACTCGCGCGCCCCCCTGCTTTCCTCGCTCACAATTTCAGTTGGTGGGAAATGACTGGAGGTGGACATACATAGCTAGCACAGAATGTTAATAAGATACGCTTTAATTAGCATAACGAACAATCACTAACACATGTTTTACGTAACAATTCTTCGTTCTCTGGCATTCCACAATCACGGGAAGCGACACGTCCTTGAGAAGGCAACTTTACACCGAGAGAGAAGAGAAAGCAAGGGTGGGCCTTCAGCGGAAGTGCTGGCGACACCGGAAGTGTAGCCCGCAACCAGTTCGTCCTGTTATGTAATGATGTCAGATGAGTACACGGCATAACTTTATGTTGAGGGTTTGTCCACTCTGTATTTACAAGTGGAATATGACGACGTTTTGAAGGTTTGTTTACATTTAACTACGTCATATATGTAAACAAGCAGAAAATTGTTAAGAGTCGCATAACAAGAACAAGTTCGGTATGACTAATATTACATTTCTGTTCCTGTCACATAGTCGTGTTTCAGTGGTTCGTACTCCTGTCTCATTTTAATGGAGATCTGGATTCAAACCTGGACCTCTGAATCCGACTATTCTGAGTTCTGTGGTAAGGTTCCTCAAGATGAACTACGGGTTTGTCCTTTAAAATATGCCACGGCGGCTCCATTTAATAAAGGTAAAATTATCCCTGTAACAGGCCGTGAAGGCCCACAGTGTTGTGAGAGGCTGGGGCTCCCACATTTTCTAAAAAAAATCTCACAGACGGTGGCAAGGTTGTCAGCCTTACGCGTCGGCCGCCTTTTATCCCCCAGAAAGATTCGTGGTACTCATTTCTGTTAAGGGCTGAGTCGACCCCAAGGCCATAGTACGGCTGAAAGGATTAGGTCAATTGAAAAAAAAAATCCATCTCATCGGAAATCGAACACGCAACCTTCCGGCTTGTAGCATAGTGCCTCAACCAACTACACTACCGCGTACCCCTGCTCCATTTAATAGTACTCTAAACTCATAATTTGCAGTCTACATCTCTTTAACCCTATATAGAAGGATTTGCAACTATCGAATAGCTCAGCAAATAAATTAACGTCACTCAATTGAGCAGAATCTCTCCTTAGAAGATGATCATTGCTCGAGCGGTTAAGAAATTCTCCTGCTTTTATGGAACCCGAAGCTTCATTGTCCTGTATAGAGGAGCTCGAGGCCGGAAAAAATATCGGAAACGAACTGAACCCAGTGCATATCCTCCCACATGCTCCCAGAACTCTCGAGTGATCGAGCCCACCTACGCCTTGGTCTTCCCAGTGGTCTCTTTCCTTCTGGCTTTCCCATCAATATCCTATATGCATTCCTCGTCTCCCCCATTCGTCCTACGTGCCCTGCCAACCTCATCCTCCTTGACTTGATCATTCTAATTATACTTGGATAAGAGTACAAGTTATGAAGCTCTTCATTAAGCAGTTTTCTCCAACCTCCTGTCACTTCATCTCTCTTCGGTCCAAATATTCTCCTCAACACCCTGTTCTCAAACACCCTCAGTCGATGTTCCTCCCTTAATGTCAGAGACCAAGTATCACACCCATACAGAACCACAGGCAAAATTATAGTTTTGTATATTCTAATTTTTATGTTTTTGGAAAACAGACGAGAAGACAAAAGGTTCTGGACTGAATGGTAGCAAGCATTACCCGAGTTCAATCTCCTCTTAATTTCCTCCTGAATCAGGTTTCGATCTGTTATCTTTGTTCCCAAATATCTTAACTGTGCCACATTTTCAAAACATCTGTTTCCTATCTTTATGTATTGATTTTGCCCTGAATTTTGGTGACTAGACAACAAAATATAGTTAGTTTCTCTGTGTTTACTTCTAGACCAACCTCCTTACTTGCGTCAATTAAACATTTCAGGTTTACCGTCTAAAATTTTTGAAATATTTCTCATTTCTTCCATGCGTTCACAGCCCATCTTGCCTTCTTGATTTGTTCAACCTGCTTTTTCACGAATTGAATCAATTAAGGGTGAACCTCTCGATCCAGCAGTTAGCACTCCCTCTTTGTGTCCGTGAGGTGCCAAGTTCGAATTTCTTCCTGGGACTTATTATCCTGAGTCTGCTCTTTGTTCATCTCAGTTACTCCAGGCAACTTTCTGGACAGTACCTCAAATTAAATAACCACTTCTTCCTTCCACGACCTTTCCAAATCATCGTGTCATTCTATGCTACATCTTTTATTCTCATCTACTTATTCAGAAGTAAAGAATTGACATATAAATACCTAAATCAATTAAAGAAAACATTTCTGAAGGTCTTCATTATGCAGTTTGTTCCTTCTTGTATATTCCTCTCTTCTCAAGTAACTTGAATCTATCATCTTCCCTTAGGGTGAGAGGCCAGGTTCCAAACCCATAAAATAGCAACAGATGCGATCGCAGCTTGGTACGGTGCAATCTGATCATTGGGTCTCTTGATAAGGTCTAGAAATTTTAAATATTCTGAAGTGAATTGTAGCACGTATTCCCCGAAATTAACCTGCTATTTCTCGTCTAATTCTTTAATGTAATTTGAATATGTCGCTTTCCTGCTCATATATTTAATCACTCTTCATTAATTTCCACTACTTTTATCATGCCTTCCTCCTGTATCCTTGTGAGAACACATGAATAAAATACGGGGAAAATGCCACATGAATGTGATTTCGTAAATAGACAAAATAACGAATACAGATTTCTTTTGGATCATCAGCGAGTGCCTTGCATTTATAAGTGAACTTAAGGGTGCGGCATTATCATATCAGCGTCCACGTGTCTGACCGTCTTCAGGAATTGGCGGACACATAGTTTGAACATCAGGACATTAGAGGTCACCAGAACTTGATACTGAATTAATAATGCAAACAAGCAAAAAGTTTGTTTGCTTACTTTCTTGACTTCCTCTTCTACCCTGAAGATGGAGGCATTACGTTCCTCTAAAACGTAAGTAAACCTCTATTAGACTATATATATACCACTCGCAGAACATAGTGCTTCCCATAGACATCGCTGCAAGTATTTAAAGGCTCATTTGATACTCTGATTCTTCATTGTTAATGATACAAACATGGCGTCGGTAAGATCATCCGGTGTGAGAGCCACACAATTGGAACAGCGAGTCCTTGTATTGTGTGTGGTTAACAGAACTTCGGATAATGTGAAGCTATTATCGTTTTCTCATTCTTTATAGACTGAAAAACAAGGATATAATGATCTTAATTATGTATTTAGATTTCTGTTTGATGTCGAAAACAACTGGACCATTACATATGTTACTGGGTTTTGGTCTTTGTCCATTGTCTGGTATTCTAGAAAAAAAACACCACACAACACAAAGATTTGGAAATTGGATCTGTTTGAGTCCTCGGGTGAGGGGTGACTGACACCTATTCCGTTGGGTCCCCTAGAAAAAGATAACATCAATCACTGTTTTCTATAATACCAAACGAGATGAAATCACAGGAGGTTGGAGAAAACTGCATAATGAGGAGCTTCATAACTTGTACTCTTCTCCAATTATAATTAGAATGATCAAGTCAAGGAGGATGAGGTGGGCAGGTAATGTAGCACGAATGTAGGAGACGAGGAATGCGTATAGGATATTGGTGAGAAAGCCAGAAGGAAAGAGACCACAGGAAAGACCAAGGCGTAGGTGGGTGGACAATATTAGAATGAATCTTAGAGAGATAGGATGGGATGGTATGTATTGAATAGATCTGGCTCAGGATAGGGACCAGTGGAGGGCTCGGGTGAATACGGTGATGAACCTTCGGGTTCCATAAAATGCTTGGAAATTCTTGAGTTAGCTACAGAATTGGCGGCTCCTCAAGAAGGGCTCAGCTCCATGAGTAAGTAAGTAAGTAAGTAAGTAAACGATGGACAAAATCAAAGAACCCCAAAATTCTGAGTGATATACACCATCGTGAGAACTCCATAGATTCTACCATTACAGATGTTTATGTGAAACCTTCTTTAGAGATGGCAGATCCACCTTTGTCTCACACTTCTCCTCACAACAAATGTGGGAGGGAAACCTTCTGGAACAGGTCTACCTACTAATTTCTTTAGTATGTTCAAAGTTACAAGTATGATTAAATTGCGACACTTTAGGATTATGTATCATAGCTTTAACTACAATTTATTTACACAGAAGTATGTCATTAAAATAGATAATTATTATCTCAGACTTAAGTTTCTAGATAGTGTCTTTAAAACTCCAAATGTCCGAAGGGAAGTAAGTGCCACAAAGCTTCGCAGAAGCTTCTGTTACTGCTTGGAATTCTAACTTAATCACACATTGCATACAAGCCTAAGTTTTGGGCTGAGGCAAGTATACACTCCCTTTAAATCACAAAGGTCGAAGCGTAACTACGTCTAGAAATCATCATTAGCCGATGTAATTGCAAAATATTCACGCGGATACTTTGGCACTGCGTCACCAGAAATTGTATATAAAAAAAATTGGAACTAGTTCCTCTTTCTCGTTGCAATAAGAAAAGCGGGTTACTACATTCCTTTGTTAATTTAAATTACCTTTATTCACGTGGTGTTCATAATAAAGAGAAGACAAAGACTATACGTACATTCAGACTCCCACATTCTCGTTACGAAACCCGAGAGTACCTTTCAAGTTAGAGAACACCCAGCGACACGCCGAACTCCATGTGAACCGAACTGTACTGATGTTTCGGTAGTTAAAATATTTACAAAGTAAGAATTAAGTAGATTCTGAGATCTAAAAGTGTGTGACGATGGTACATGGGTCCAGCGATAGGGACTACCTCTATCGGTTGGGCCCAACTGAGTAGGTTTTGCCCGAGGACAGAGACAGAATGCAGTCTCCTAAACGTTGTGTTCTGAATATGAACAGGACGGTGTTTTGGATAAAAATAGGAACATTCTTAATGTCAAGAAACATAATATTTGTAGTAAGCAGATTCTAGTTTACAAATAGGAATACAGGAAAATATACTTAACAAAAGAAGAACTGCAAAAGTCTCTAAAGCGTTGCAGTAAAGTGGTTTCGCGTTTTGGTTACGTCATATTTCTTGCTGTTTAGCGAACGTCTTTGAAAGCAATCGATCGTAGGATTGAAAGCAGGTCTTGATCGCCTGGCAAATGTCACAATGTGGGGCAGATAACATGCCTTTCCCTTCGCTGGCGAGTGATATTGAAAACACATTCACATTAACACCACCATATATCATTCATGTTTCTCAAGGGCTGCAGTTTGCTACGTTTGAGAAATGAAGCGATTTACACAATTATCTAGTAACAAAAATCATAAAGGAAAGAAGAAAAATTATATTCCGACAAAAATTTTATTTCAGAATTTCAGGGAATAAATCACTTAGGAGACCTAAGCGTGGCCTCGAGCAGGCCTATAATACGAAAATTGGTTAGTTTGTTGTTACATTTCAGTGTTTTTTTCAGCATTCATTATAGGTTCACGCAACTGTATGGTTCCACATTACATTCAAGTGTCTCGGCTGTTAGTACGACATGATTTAGCCACACGACACTATCATCAGTACACATTTTGTGGGCACTGCTTAGTTCTATTCTTGAGTGAAACATTAATTAATATTTATATTAATATTAGTGATTAAAAGCTGAAGTTATTGGTTAGAATCAAAGTTTTTTTATCACTTAGAATTTGAAGAAATTTCTTTCGTGGTCGTACGTACTTTTCAATGCATTTCTGTTAGTGTTCTCTCTTGTGTTTTGTTTGGTGTATTGTTCAAGGTTGGTGGAAGAAGACTGCGGAAAATACAACGTAGCAATCTGAACAATAAACGAAATTACGAAGATAAGACAGAAGCATATTACGAGCTCAAATATTGAAAGCAATAGGATGCTGAAAGTTCCTAGTAAAATCTCTTAGAAAAAACAGAGAGCAGATATGTACACTATATTCATACGTTATAAAATATGGTTTAATGGATGTTTTAATACGGGTACGAACATGAGAGATCCAAAACAGTAGTAAATATTTGGACTAACTGATCATGTCTGAACTCCTTAAGGACGAGCATGTACCACGGAGCTAGTTAATTTAGATAATTAATTGGTTAATTGATCATTTAGCTAATTAATTATTCAGTTTGAATATTATAAAATTATTTGACTAATAATTTAGTTAACAAATTATCTAGATAGTTAAATGATTATCATTTAGTGATTTTTTAGCTTTCAGATAAATATTAAGTTTTTAATATTTTTATTTAGTAAATAAATTAATTCTTCAGTTAAACATTTTTAGAGAGTTATTTAATTAATTAAATCGTGTTTTAGTTATATACTTAGAACACATTCAATTGGTTTTTAAATAAATATTCAGTCAAATTTTTAAATATTTAGTTAGGAATTTACGAGTACGTCTAATTAGTTAGAGTTACTCACCTGCTACTCTTACTTGGTTAGTTGTGATTATACTGCCTTTACCGGTCAGTACCTAATGCTGCTCAAACTACCTACACCAAGGATTATTTCATTAGTGTTTCAGTACTTTAAACTTCAGCAAAAGATTTGTGTTGGCTTCTTTAAACGAAAATAAGGTTCAGAAATGTTACGACACTAGAAACACAGATTTGGCCAAGAGAGCCAACTATACACGTATCACTGGCCATCAAATAAAGGCTGTGATTCACGCATAGTACAGGCTTAGAGAGTCGATATCATCTATTCCAGAATTAGGCAATTGCTGGACTTACTTTATATGGACCGCTTTTCCTCATTACAGAAATTTTCCAGCGCCAAAATAAATGTCATCAGTATTTCTGAGAACTGTGGCCTTTAGCTAATGGACTGCCTGCAGCGTAGGTCTTTTTATTGCTCCAAAGTTTCTTCCTGTAAAACAGAAAAACCTGATAAACGTCTAAATACCATGAAACAATGCATTTCTTGTAAGATTTATACAAAACCCTGCTCCTGTCCCAGACCCAGACCCCTCCCTCTCCACTGATTTCCCATGTAGACTTGTCACCCCCCTCCCCCATCCCAGCTCTCACATAGCTGAGTTTATTTCCAACATCAATCCAGTCTGCTTGCACCGGTTCTCACTGTCTCTTCGTTTGCAGATTTTCTTATTTTTCCTTCTACCCTGAAGATGGAGGCGATACGTTCCTCCGAAACGTCGGTTAACACCACATCTACACGGTGCAACATCCCATGAGACGGCATTCTTCAAGGCATTTCTTAATTATTTTCTGCAGACAAAACATGTCCCAAACAGTCTCAAGTTGTTACAAGTTTAGGGAGTTAAGAAAGCAGTTAGTGAGACAGTTAGTGAGTCAGTTAGTGAGTCAGTTAGTGCGGTATTCATGTACATTGTTAGTTGCCGATACTTGCTTAGTCGGGAAACTATTTAATAAAATAATAATAAAGATGTTTTTTTTCATTATAAATAAAATGAGATTAAAGGCTATTTGGTTCGCATCAAGCCATGAAAACGTATATTGGAAAAGGGTGGCTGAAGCTCGAAGTAGCCACATACCCGGCAATTTAGATGACTAAATAACTGACTAACTATAAGAAGCTGAGCCCCTCTTGAGAAGCCGCCAGTTGTGCAGCTACTCAACAACTTCCCAGCATTTTATCGAACCTGAAATGTTATTACCGTGTTTACAAGAGCCCTCCAATTGTCCCTATCCTGAGCCAGATAAATCTAATCCCCACAACCCCATCCTATTTCGTTAAAGTCAATCTTAATATTATCATCTCACTTAGGGCTAGTTCTCTCTAGTGGTTTCCAGTCTTCCGGCTTTTCTAGCATAATCCTCTAGATGTTCTCCTCTTCTCTCTATCCGTGCTACATAAACTGCCCCTCAAATTCTTCTTGGTTTCCTCATTCTAATTNATCTATAGATAGTGCCACTTTTTCATGAATTTTTCATGAAAATTTCGATGATAGCAAGAGAAAATGAAGTGCAATGATAGCTATCATTGCACTTCATTTTCTCTTGCTATCATCGAAATTTTCATGAAAAATTCATGAAAAAGTGGCACTATCTATAGATAGTGCCACTTTTTCATCCACTACCGAAACAACAACGTAAGATAGCCAACCCCTGGCCTGAGGTTCGAGCCCTGCACCTCACCAATCATAGCGGGAGTCCTATTCAGCCGACAGCGAGTTTCGTTCAGAAGCAATTACAGACACGTCCTTGCACAAAATACGAACTGCAAACGGGTGGTTGTCTCTAGCTCCGGCCGCTTAACCGACGTGGGAAGAACTCGAGTTCGGAAGGATGGGTGGACGGCAACCAAGACTGGACTTGGCGAAGAAGAAAGCAATCGTATCTACGCCGGGAACATAACTCGATCTCTCTGATCGTACTAAATGGATTCAGTGCCCCTGTTGTCCTTCCAACGAGTAAGCCCTTCAGCACCTGCGGAAAATATTTCGAACACTTGATGCTTTACGCTTACAGACAATAGCATTCAGGGCCATTCTTGAAGTAATCAGTTGTTCATCTAATTAAAATAAATTACCATGCTCTATCTATCTATCTATCCACCTACCCACACACCCATCTATCTATATATGGCTCTACAGCCCTCTCTTGGGTCTTGGCCAGTTTTGAGTTTCTTAAGCCTATACACAGTCGGTAGGACTCCTTGAACGGGGAACCAGCCCGTCGGAAGGCCGCTACCTACACACAGACATCCATGCCTCGAGTGGGTTTATATACTCGTATCTTATGTTCCACTTTGCAGATTATGCCACAAAGCAGGTTAGTGTAGCGGTATTGCTGCATACTAACGATTGATATCGTATTTAAATCTCGGCTGACTCTATGTAACCTAAAGGCGACGCGAGGTTCAAGCATAAGTTTAAGTTAGAAATTGTAATAAATATCTCACTCTGGAGTCTGAGGAGAATAGATGTGAACCAGCTCAAGGTAAGCTCTGCCGAATAATTTTTATGGCCGTTATGGGGTTCTGCTTGTCATACGAGGCCATTGCTGAACAGTGAATGATTGCTCAAGGAAGACGTTGAACTGTTAGTCGATCAATCGCAGAGTCACTGGGTCAGGGAGTGAACCAGTGAATAAATTAGTGGGTTAGGCCACCAGTGTGCAAGTTTCGGAGTTATTTACTCACTTGCTTAGTATGTAAATCAGCCAATAAGCGAGTGAATGAACCAGTCAAGGAAGGGGTCAGTCAGTCAGTCAACAGTTCATTTAGCTGATGAGATAATTTATCAGTTTATTGATAAATCACATTTTATTTCAGTGAGTGAAGTAGGCTGCCAGTACGACAGTTACCAAGCGAGGTTTTCAGTGAGTTAAATAATAAATTGATTTGTTAGTTTGTGAGTGGTTTAGACTGTCAATATGTCACATAGCGAGTGACTTATTCAGTTAGATGCTTAGTATGTTAGACGTAAGTTACTTAGTGAATCAGTCAGTCAGTATGTAGGCTAGTAAGAAGTGTGTCAGTTAGTTATTGAGTGAATCAGTCAGTTGTTTAGTGCTTTAGTCTATCAACTACTGAATGATTCAGCGAGAAAGTGGGTTAGTCAAGAAATACAGTGAGTGATTAGTAAGTTAATTTGCCAGTTAGTGAGTGAATTAATATATGTGTAGCTTAGTCTGCATGTAAGTAAGTTAGTGAGTGAGCTATTTAGATAATTTATTAATGAGATACCTTGTCAGTCACTGGGTAAATAAGTCAGTTGATCAGTCAGTGGGTTAGTCGTCAGTATATCCGTCACTGAGTGGATTATTAAGAAAGTTAATTAGTAAGGTAGCTGATAAGTTAACAAGCGGATTAGTCAGTTCTTATTTATAAACATTTTTCAGCCAGTCTGTTAGTAAGTTAATTTGTCAGCGAAGTAGTATCTCAGGCCTATTTCAAATTTCCCACAACCTGCGCCTAATCAAGGCCTCGAGGTCTCTTGCAATAAAGATATTATTACGCTAACGTAACTCTTGACATCGTAACGTCTGAAGGAGGACCAGCGGTCACTGGAGGGGGTAAGGAACCTCAGTGTATTGTATGTGAAAGTGTATCCGTGGGGATGGACACATTCATGACGTATAAATAGCTGGGGTTAGGCTCTGAACACGAAGAGATTTCACTTGAAGCTAGGACAGATCAGCAGCAATGAAGTTCACGGTGAGTTCTGTGCGGGATCCTTTAGTCTTTTGTCTCTTGACTATATGTAGTCGCTCACTTCGTTGTATAAATTGTAATTACCAGGGCCCGGATTTTGATGACATGTCATCTTTTTTCTTTTTCTTGTTTCCTATGCGATGTTCTTAAATATATAAATCTCGGGTATGAGCTGCTGGTTACAGAAATGTAAATTTTATAGGTAACTTTTTTCATTTTTAACACTTTTAGGTTTAAGGTCATTTTTTCATTTTAGGGGTAATTATTTGGTAAATGTTTGGACTTTTAAGGGTATTTCTTGTCATTTTTTACCATTTTAGGGAATTTTTCTTCATATGTTTTCTGAAATGTGAATAATATGGAAGCGAAGTGTTCTTTCTTTTCTCCTTTAGTTAATTTTTCTGGATTTTTTTGGTAATTTTTTAAATATTTTCAGGTCATCAAAATCCGGACCATGTATATTACATTTTGGGGTCATATTTTAGGTCATTTTTCTGGATTTTTTCGGTCATTTTATAGGTCATTTTTTAAATATTTTCAGGTCATCAAAATCCGGGTCCTGGTAATTACAATTAATTTGGAAACGTTTGAATATCTGGCAATCAGAACTATATATCAGCCAAGCACACGAAGTAAGAATTTGTATGAAGAGATCAGGGTTTCTAATCCCGCATAGGGTATTATACTTCGTACGTGTAAATGCAGTTTTCTCTGTGTTGTGTTCTGTGTGGATATAATCATCTTGAAGTTTCATTTATCCATTAATGTGACAGTAAAAATATCTGAAAATTCTCAGTTTCAAAATTAAATCTAATTCTACAAGGCTAGAACTGGAGAACAGCTACCTTTCAGCAATAAATAAGCGGTAAATTAAAATAAATTAAGATTAACCTTATATAATACTTGCAATTTTGCTACATTCTACTCCTTTTGTCAATTTACTTCAAGTCTGAGTTGACTTCCTTGGCACTACAGCCCCAATGGGTCTAGGCCTACCTCCACGAACTTCTCCGTTCACTTCGGTTTTTCTAGATTTTACACATTCGGTAGGACTCCTTGAGCGGGTGATCAGCTCGTCGCAAGGCCTCTACCTGTACACAAACACAGAAAAACGCACACAAACATCCATGCCCTGAGTGGGATTCGAACCCACGATCTCGGCTTCCGAGCGAGCGAAGACAGTGCATGCCATGTGAGACTGTTACTACACTAAATAAATCAAATGAAGACATAATAACAATAATTTATACTTATCCTTAGTATTTACATTGGTGTTTTCTCCACACCACTTTCTGTACTACGTAAAATCAGATCTAGTCTAATAATAATTGTGCAATATTTTTCCATTTTTTTCTGGTTGTTAACGTGTATTTGACAAATGTGGCAGGGATATTTCTTTCAGATTAACACTAACTTTTAAGGAATAATTTCGAAGGGACCATAAGCAACTTCCTTGTATATTTTATAAAATGAAATACTTTATTAAAATGCATTGATCAGTTTTAGTCATAAAAGTGTAAAAAGTATAAAACCAAAATTTAATTCAGAAATGTTGAAATATGTGGGGAAAAATATATGTTTTGAAAAGTTCCTTTAATTTGTAATAACTTCCGAATTCGTGAATCAGTAGAGCTTGAATATGATATAGTTGGTACTCAATCAACACAGATATTGCATATAAATTAAGAGTTTCAGATTAAGTTTATGTCACCTAGTTTCCCCCTAGTTTTCTGCCTGTAAAGGACGCGGACTGGAATCAGACCGAAAGTAAAGAGAACAAATATTAAATTAACAAAAACCTACAGATCCTAAGAATAATTATATGTCATCTACAATATAATTGAATTTAGTTTCTCTCGAGCATCTGTTCAGTTCTGCTTAGAAGGTGATCTATATTAAAATAGAAGAGATCGCCTTTGTAGCAGTATTGGATAGACGATGAGTCAAAATTATATTAAATTAAATTATGTTTCATTTTATATTGAATTATCATGTAGCTTTTGTCATTTAACTTAAACAGTTCAGAGAATTAATTGTATTGAGAAAAATTGTGTGTTTGGGTATATCATACTGGTTTATTCTATAATAATTACATATATGTAGAAGTAGACAGATTAAGTCACCATATGTAAGATATAGCACTATTAGTACATTTCCCCTTATATAATATATTATATCACTCTGCTGCGTGTTGGCTCAATGAAAACTCTCTTCTCCAGGAAGGCATCCTGCTGTTTAAACCGGTTATAAATGCACTTTAGGAATAAACGACTTTCTACCAAAAAATCCCAACAGTTCTGTCTATAAACATAACTTCATCTGTCCCCATAGCTGTGCACAGTTCTGTTGGCAGCTGTTGCTACGGCAACGGGTGGCGTTGTCGAGCAGACGGCAGCGAAAGGAGAGAAGAAGCAGGACAAGAGGGGGCTGTTCGGTCTGGGGTACGGATATGGTGAGCTGGATCACAGTTTCGGCGGGCTCGGCCTGGCCCACGAAGGATACGTCAAGGCAATTACCATCACTAAGGAAGTCCCTGTACCTGTGCCCCAGCCATACCCTGTCACTGTCGAGAAACATGTGCCTGTCCCTGTGAAGGTGCCGATTGCGGTCCCTGTAGACAAGCCCTATCCCGTGCACGTCCCTAAGCCTTATCCTGTCCCTGTGGAGAAGCCAGTACCTTACACTGTTGAGAGACCGGTCCCATACCCAGTGAATGTCCCTGTTAAGGTTCCGTACCCAGTGTCTGTCCCTGTGCATGTCCCTAAGCCCGTTGCTGTCCCAGTGCCTAAGCCTGTTGCAGTCCCGGTGCCGCAACCTGTTGTGGTCCAAAATCACGTGCCTCTTCTCCTCAAGGGACATGATATCCTTGACGGTTTGGATTTGGACGGGGGCTACGCGTTGGCTGGTTTTGACGAACACATCGGCTTCCATCACGGCTAAGTGACACTGCAAGATGGCTGGTATGCATACTGACACATTTATACACTCTCCGAAGTCATATAACACGGTGACTGTAACAACACATTTCAGTAAAGAACCGCAACGCTTTTCCGAACTTAATACAGGATCAATGCAATACTTTCAGGCGAAAGTAAAACAGAGTCAAATTTTTAAACACTGAAATATAAAAATGAAAATGTTAAGTGTTAACGTAAAGTCACACTTCAGTGAACGAGTAGAAAATATTCGCAAACTGAATAAATTTCATACATCCGTGATAAAGCTGAGTGGGTAATGTAAATGACTGGATTGTTGATTCCTTGTTTATTTAATGACAAATTTCCAACTGTTTAGGTCAAGAAGTGGAATGACAGAAGTTATTCCGGAACGGTTGATTCATAAACACGGATGTATGCCAATAGTGAAGGAAACGAAATTTACATAATTTCTAGAACAAAACATATGTTAACTCAAATTGTAATATCAAATGTGTTTCTATATACTTCTTGAAGTGAGCGTTCTTTGGAGTGGAAACTTCTGTTTGATAATGCAGATAAGGGATCCTGCACTTAACACCAAAACTGATAATTATTTCCTTACATAATATTGTGATTTGTGTTACGGACTACAAAAGATGCTCAGTGGTGTGTAGAAAATTTGAAGTCGTGAGATAAATTTCGCTTTTCTAATATTAAGCAAAAGTATTCCTATTCAAATGCCTGGAAGTATCTTCGGAAATACATTCCCGTTACAAGACGGGTGTTTATCATCCTCTTGGAAAACATATGTTTCTCATTCCTTCAGAAGCAACTTGAAAATTACAATTTCTAGAATAAATAAATACATCTATAGTTCGAAATATGAATGGATGACAACTTATTTGTTGAAGACTGAAGCTAGAAAGTGAATTGCTCGACCCTTATATCCGTCTATACTAACAGCTAGCTTTTCTTCATTTCAGTCGACAGCAAACGATTCAGGAGGCCCGCGTTCCAACTGCATGCTGCCACAGAACCTCTGAACCCGACTTGCAAGTTACATATATATTATCGCTATGTAAATCATGTAATATTTTTGTAAATTAAAGTTCTTTGTGTTTTTGTTTATATTGATTTAATTATTTTTCTCGGTTCATAATATTTTTTTTTGTATATGTTGCTTAAAGGCAACACAAAAATTAAACAAATCGAAACAAAATTTCCACATTCGTTCACTTACTTCCGCCTAAAATGCAAATATATTTTTTTAAATGTCATATTTAAAATTCATAAAATGTCATTAAAACCACATTTTCTATTTTATGTGTTGCAACGTATTTCGGCCTCACAAGGCACTACGCACAAAGGGACACAGCGGGACCGACGCAACACGAATTTAGCGTGAGGCAAATGCGGCAGTACATTTTCGAATACGACGAAATGTAATAATAGCATGTAAATATATTGACGTGTGACCCCATACAGTGTGGTTATTTCGACCGATTATCGTTGCCTGATGATGGCCTTCTGAAGCTGAAAAATGTTGTAACAAATAAAATAGAAAATGTGATTTTAATGACATTCTATGAATTTTAAATATGATTGTAAATTACGTTTTAAAATAAAACGTTGTGTTTGCATTATAGACGGAAGTAAGTGAGTGAGTGAGGGACTGATGCAACAGGAAGCTGAAATATAATATTATGACATTTCCACAGGGCTCCTTAGAATTCTAATGAAAGGAATTCCTTCTTGGGTTTTGCTAGTCAAGCTTTCTATGCCAAGAATATTATAAAATATAAGCTTCATTTACACAATGCCATTGAATGTAAAAAGCTTAATTTTGAAAATTCTTAAGTACACTATAACATTAACTGTGAAAAGTTGGTAGGAGAATTTATTTCTCAGTGGCTATCTCACACACAAAATGCAAAGATAACGTTTCCAATGCCTAAGCAGCACGTAATAAAAATTCAAATAAGAGGGGGGGAGGCAAAGCCCCAATAGTTTTCATTTTGGTACAAGACAGTTGTGAGTGGTCACCTTCACGCTCCGGTCGTTACATATTCCTGCCCTTTAAACGGAGGCTGCGTAGGCCTGAGAGCCACTAAGGACATGGAAGTGAACATAAAAAGAACCGAAACCCGATTGGCCAGCTCGTAGTTATTCACTCTTCTGACTAAACTACTGATACACAGGAATTTAAAAGTTCATTCATTCATTCATTCATCTGTAATCTGTCAAGACGACAGGTCCACAGTCTCTTCCAAAACAGTTCCTCCACTTAATGCGATCTAGAGCTTTCTCCTTCAAATGAGAGTATCCTCTTCTGTCCCCAAGATCATCCAACATTTTCTTACTTCTTCCTCTTCGTCTTCTGGTCACTTCTATCCACCCCTCTATCTTTCCTTCAATAACTTCTTTTAGAAGGCAGTTACTGCGTAAGATATGACCAATCCAATTAGCCTTCCGTTTTCTTATTTCGTCTAGGATATTCCTCTGCTCACTGACTCTAAATAACACTTCTTCATTTCTCACATAATCGGTCCAACTGATCTTCTCCATCCTTCTCCAACACCACATTTCGAAGCTTTCCAGGTGTTTCTGACCTACTGCCCTAAGTGTATTTAAACCCACATATCCCCGTGTGCGTAGCATGGAAACAATGGAAGGGAGACGTCGGGTCCCAGACGATAACGGAGAAGCGCTCACGGAATAAAATTATATATTTTGCCTTTACAGTGTCAATATCAAGAATTCACTGTAACCATACTTCCCTCGCTAAAATTATTTAATTATGGTTATGATAAGTTTATTCATTGTTTTCACACCCTGAGAGACGCACCTACGATGAGGTCCAATCTCGGGACCGTGTAGTTGGAATTCAACATAGTCTCCTTAGGTTTATGTTGCCACTATTGTTATTACCGTCGCTAGTTTGCTCCTACTGTTCTCTTCCGTCGAGATAGGAAGGTATTTTGAGAGATAAATCCATGATTTGACATTGTACGAGACTTTCCAGAAGAGGCCTTGGACTGCCTACCCGTGTACCTTGTAGACCTGAAAAGGTTTAAGATAAATGCGGGACTGACTCGTAGCTTGACCCTTGGCTCTCTTGTTTTCCATTAACGACCACTTAAGAGGCTTGTGGCTAGGAGCTACGTGAAGGTGAGTGAAAATACAGAGTCGAGACACGGGAGGGCACATAAGGGATTTACAGGAGGAGATAGAGAGTAGTGTGAATAGAAGTAATGATGACGGGAGTGATCAGTGAGAAGCGAGCTTCAGGGAGGACTAATGTAAAGATTGACAATCACTGTACGCAATTTTAACTTAAGGCTGTAATACACGGTGCTCGTTCTGGGGACCCCTTAATTCATAAAACCAAAGTATATTCCAATCCAGGAATCCGGAGCACCAGTATTCATGAGAAAAAGTTCTCATCTCGAGTGATAGTCGTGGCATCTTTAGGACGGCGGTCGGCTAAATTACATTCAAAACATGCATTTACTCAAGTGCTATATAGCCAGACTTTTCATGGGTATAATCTAATTCGCATATTTGGCAAAGCACAACCGTCTTATTTAGGACTTTCCTTCAGCGGGAAGAGATTTATGCGTAAATGTGAAGACATTATTAAAATCAAACTTAAGAATTTGGGGTGTGGGATTGATTCATCTGGTTCAAAACAGAAACCAGTGATGGACTCTTGTGAGCACGGTAATGAACCTTCTAATTCGATTAAAATCGGAGAATTTCTTTACTGCGGGACAGACTACCAGTTTATCAATAAATAGGCCCTGTTATGCACTTAGAGGCTTTGCATTGCTGTGTCTCGTCCCTACAACTCTATTCAAAATATTAGAGAATTGTATAATACACTGGAACGTCCACTCCGCAGCCCACAATGCTCCCAGCATTTCTCTGCCGTTACTGAAAGAAATTTCAGAGACAGCCCTGAAAGAGATAACACAAGAAGGCTGATAGAAACCTTGCAGTCAAGTAGAACAATTCGACAAATACTACTGGTACAGGGATCCACATATGAATGACAAATTTCAAGCAATAATTACAAACATAGATCTAACAAGTAGCAATCAGGATCAGGACGATCTCAGTGAAAATTACTGTCACGTGTATGAAGTGGCTATAGACGGTGTTTGGATCGGAGATTGGGGTGTTTTTGACCACTTTAACACACGACTCATGACTACATTCAATTACAGCGCCATCGCACAATCTCCACATTTTACAGATCACTAGAGCACACATTCTGTTACAATCTTCACTAGTCGTTTCCTGGTATCGGTTCCAGCAATGTTTCCGTTCTCAAGTCCTCTCTGAATGGCGGCTCTCTTCTAACTGAACCAAATCTCAACTGACGTCCCTTGCTTATAACATAAAGACACGGACCACATAGTAACATCCTGTTTCCATTGTTAAAGTTCAACTGTCGCATTGTTAAGAATCTGCTGCCTAGCGACGGGAACTTCTTTACCGAAGTATTGCCCAGAAACGGGTCTGGTATATCTGATAATCTCGCGGTCATCTCATATCAACCGTTCTACACGCTAGCAGCAGGCAAGAACGTCTAAGTTAAGCCTTTAAAAACTTGATCTAATCTACCTAATACGTAAAGTAGATCGTACCTCACAGAAAACAAATTAGGTTTCTGTTGTAAGGATAAACCATGAATACTTTTTAGGGGAGAAGTCATTGTCTGTTGTGAGAAACACAGAAATTCTATGGACATAATGCAGAAACTCACTGTGTTAAAACAGGGGGTGCATCTAGTAGTATCCACTGGGTTTTTCAGGGCAGTAAATACTGCTGAGGAAGGATCTTCCATTGTTGGAACTATTGAACAAATGTGTTGGGTATTCTGGACAGGCGTTACAATGTCGAAATGCACTTTATTTGCTAGCATGCACTTCAATACATGTCTCTGCCGTCTTGTCTCTCCCAGTTCTTTCACCCAAACAGCAGTGCTGCTCCAGGGGTGGTCATGTAAGCCGCTAAGGGAAGTGGATAAATGAACTGCAGTTTCGAAAGCAGAGAGTGGTTTGTGATTTTGTATCGATGTGTAAAACACTCATATTTGTATATTGCAGATACAAATATATTCCTGACTAAGCTAATAAACATTAAATACATTATACTACATTTCAAATCAAGCTTTCCTTATATTTCATTCTTACCGCTTGGCCAAGCAGAAAAAATAAACCGCAGGAAATCAGCACAAAACTATGATGGGGAAATGAAAGCAGTAAAAGAAATCCGAATTACCACTTGCTTTACCATACCAGAGCCCTCTATTCTCTTCATAGAGTCTGTGTGTTTGGTTTGGCTCTCGATTATTTACCTAAAAACAGTTAAACTTTTTAACAAAGATATGTTTCCTGTGAGGTACGAACTGAATTTTATATATTATTTGGAATAAATTCAGTTTTTAAAAGGTAAAATTTAAACCATATTTCAGATTATATAGAGGATAAACTGATAAAAATTTGTAAGCAAGGTACAATAAAAATATCCACGACATTAGACAAAATAAGAACAACTAAAATNATAAATGAACATTACGCTAATCAAAATGTAATTGATACCGAAGAAATGTAACAATAATAACAGATAAACATGACCTTGTAAATAAGCATCGAACCTCAAAGGCGTAAATGGAAATTTAAACTGCACATACTTTTAATCTTGGCGTGAAATTGCTACAGGTGGTCTGCTATAATCTCCGGCTGCTTCATCACATGAAAGGAGCCCTACTATCCACTGGATATCTCCGATAGGTCCCAGGGCCGGTGTCGTGATGCAATGAAAGGAGCCCTACTATCCACTGGATATCTCCGATAGGTCCCAGGGCCGGTGTCGTGATGCANATCACATGAAAGGAGCCCTACTATCCACTGGATATCTCCGATAGGTCCCAGGGCCGGTGTCGTGGTGCAAAGAGAAATTCCTGCCCGCCCAGAAATGGAACCCGGTCGTCCATTTCGTAACCAGTGAAACGACTGAAGTAACATAAGACATACGGATATGCTGTGTGGAGAGCCGGTTTCTTAATAACGCATTAAACACAAGTGGTTTGAGTTCCACTTACACCCAAAGGGATCACAGATTAATTAACGAATTATCTTTAGCTTGGTCCTCACATTTCTGAATTACATGGGAACTTGGTGAATAATTCTGAAAATAGGAATTATGCTAACAAACTATTTTTTTATTGCTAGTGGGGTGGGACTAAGCCCCTTGTACTGCGTCCACTTCTGGCCTATTGTACCAGCCCCAGATGATAGGTGAGGGTGTTTGTGGAGCAATTTGTGGAATGAAGATTGGCAGGGGAAACCGAAGTACTCGGAGAGAACCTGCCCCAGCGCCACTTTGCCCACAACAAATCCCGCTTGACCAGGCCCGGGATCGTACCCGGGCCGCCGCGGTGGGAAGCCAGTGACTAACCGCTTGAGCTATGGCGCGGCCTGCTGACAAACTAACAAGACGTCATGTACTCAGGAACTTTTCCATGCGGCGCTCAGTACGTGTCTAGCGTCAGGATAGCCTTCACGTAACTAGACCAGCGGGTAGAGGAATGAATCAGGTTTCATTGAAAGGGAGTGGACACGGTACGATCTGGCGCATGTCTTCCTATACTTTGCTGGACAGGTGACTTGTACAGCGAGCAGCACGTGACCGGTCTGATATGACCGTAGAGCCATTACGTAATAACTCTGCTCCAGATACCTGGTTCCAGGTTATGTCAAACGGAGAGGCTATTTGAAGATGGCGTTGAGGAATGCTTTTCGCTTACAGATTCGTCCACATGCAATTAATAAATAATTCCCGATGAACAAATGTAACGAGTTTTGACACTAAAATATCTTAAAAAGAACCTATGTTCTTTGTTGTCATTTCTTTATTATGCCTTTACAGCCCTTTGTTGGGCCTTGGCCGCTTTTTCAATTCCATGATCCTATACACAGCCGGTAGAACCCTTGAACGGGGAATCAGCCGTTGCAAGACCGCTACCTACACATAGGACCACACAAACGCAGAATAAACGCACATACGGACATTATATCTTGAGTGAGATTCGAACCCACGATCCCAATTTTCGAGCTAGTGAAGACAGTTCATGACTTAGAGCGCGCGGCCATTGTAAGCGGCTCTTTGTTATCATGCTATCGATAAATTATTAGTTACCGGATATTCAAGTTTAAATAATGTGTCTTTTCCTTATTATTTCCGGAAAGTTGGCAATACGAGTAGACAGCTTGAAATACGACATGTCCACCTGCTTTCAAATTCAAACTTATTATCATTCATCCATAATAACGCACCATGGCTGATTCTTGTTGTTAGAGTGATGTTTTTAAAGGGCACAAGTTTCAAAAATAGATTCTAAAAGGTTCTGAAGATGGTGTATAACACCAGTGACGAGATGAGTTCTTTCAAACGGGCACAACAGAGTAGGTGTCTCCCGTCCGTCACTTGAGGGCGGAAACAAACCAAGTTTCCGAAACGTTGTGTTCTTTAGAATATTGGAAGATGGCCAAAGTAAAAAAACACAGCAGTCCCGCACACATGTTCCATCCAAGAACTTGTGTGTCGTCACAAAAATTGTAACACACGCAAATATCGGCCGACCAGTCTTGTTTGCTTTCGGGAGACATTCGGTTTGAGAGCATTTCAGAATATTCGTTATTCGTCTCACAAGAATTACAGAATACTTACTTACTTACTCATGGTGCTGAACCCTTCTAGAGGAGCCGCCAATTCTACAGCTACTCAAGAATTTCCTACCATTTTATGGAACGCGAAAGTTCATTACCATGTTCACAAGAGCCCTCCACTGGACCCTATCCTGAGCCAGATTAATACAATCCATGCCATCCCATTCTATCTCTCTAAGAACCATTTTAATATTGTCCACCCACCCACGCCTCGGTCTACAATTACAGAATTGTGTACCAAAATACCACACCCTTTTGAATCTGTTGTAGAGAATAGGTCTTGTATGTTCATTTAATTCGATATTAAGTAACCCCTGCAGCTGCCGTACTAGAATTATTGATGGGTTTAGTGTTGGAAAACACAGAAATGAACTCAGTATCAATGTAGGCTACTGATAATCCGTGGCTTTTAGTCAGCAAGCGAACTATACCGACTGAGCAACCGCCGCTTGTCGCTGAAGTTAGTGCCCACTTTTGCGGATAGGGGGTGTTGTGTGGTCAGCGCAACGGATTCCCACGGCCCATAATCTCGGTTTTCTAGATCGGAGCCGCTACTTTTCCATTCAAGTAGCTCCTCAGTTATTCTCACGAGGCTGAGTGAACGCCGTTCCAGTCCCACTACTCAGAAAATCTGGTAGCGAGGCTACTGATACGCTCTCCATAATGGATAAAACTCTCTTGCGTACGGGTTCTCAGTGTCAATCTTCACAATTAAGCAGTCACGACATTGTACCAACACTAGCAATATTGGGCATTGGGGCATATATTATGTAAACGACTGTTCCGTGACTGGCGCTGCTCCCATCTTCACGTGATTACTTGCCATTATCTTAGTATGTTTTACTTCTGTGTCCTAAGATTAGTAGCGAAGATTAGGTTCCAATTCGGTTCCTTTTCAAAACCGGCCTAGTCAGGAATATGGACACAATTTATGCATGTAAGCCTGAAGGTAAGCCGGTCACGGTAGCCGAGCGGTCTAAGGCATGCATTGTCTTCGCTCGCTCGGAAGCCGGGGTCGTGGGTTCGAATCCCACTCAGGGCATGGATGTTTGTGTGCGTTTTTCTGTGTTTGTCTACAGGTAGAGGCCTTGCGACGAGCTGATCACTCGCCCAAGGAGTCCCACTAGTAAACCGAAGTGAAACGGAGAGTTTCATGGAGGTAGGCCTAGGCCCGAATTGGGCCTGTAGCGCCACAGAAAAAAAAAAACCTGAAGGTAAGATATCCCCCGGAGACCGGGACGTCGGCAACAACGCAATACCACAATCATCCTGCATAACAGGCCGAGAGGATATGGCAGACAGGGGCTACTGGCGGACTGTTGTAAACAAGAATTTAGTGAGTACCTGAGAGACTATAAATTTCCGCAGAATGAATCTACGCCATTTTGTTGGTTGGGGAGCATTCCAGTAGGGTAAATGTAAAGTTGTTCCTGTGCTTAACTAATCAAGCAACACATCATGAAGACGTATGGAGGAATGGGTATATAGATCCACGTATTATTGACCTCGGCACAAGATGGAGGTAAATGGTCAGCTTTATGCACCTGCCACTTTACCCACGGGGTAATATTTCCCGGTATTCATTGAACAGGAGGCTAGATGTGTCCCAGAGCCTGGTCTGGACATCACTGAGAGGAGAAGAATCTTTCCCCTACCGGCACTCGAACTCCGACCCCTCGTGGACCCGGCCAGTAGCCAGTCGCTATACCAACTGCGACTGAGTTCTCGGACGTTGTCCAATGTGCAGCATTATAAAAATTAAAAAACACAAGGTTTCGGAAAATGAGTCTCTTTCATTTCTCAGGAGGGGGGAGACACCTATTCTGTTGGGTCCCTCAGAAAGAGCTAACCTCGATCGCATTCCGTTAGTCTAGTTAACATAGATTTAATGACAAGCTGCCCCCCCCCGCGACATGAGTGTGAACTAGTGAGGTGAGTGAAAGGAAGAACCCACGGAGGCGTAAGACGAGTGATGTCGGTAAGGTTCTTAAAGCTTTTTATTGATCAAATTTACAGTATGCAACAGAGCTTTACCAAACGAATGAATTTACGATTGTTAATGAACCTGTTTTTCTGCATTATATAAAGGTACAAGTAGGTCACGATCGAGCAAATAGTGTATTTTGTTTAAATGTTCTAGTACTTTTTTCTTGTTCTGCAAGATTTCATAATGTTTGGGTGTGGATACATACAGAGTCATCAACCATGGAACGTGAAATAATTTACTGTGACACATAATATTTTATTTCTATTAAGGCAGACATTAAGCTACAACATGTCCATACAGAGCAACTCAGTAGAGCTATGCAAGAGAGATCTAATTGAAAGGCAACACGGTAACCCACATTTGTGCAAATTAGATGGCTGTAATACGACTGGCTTAATCCACATACCCGTGAAGACCATAAGGTATTTAACTTATTCATTAATCAATGACACTACAGCCTTTTGTTGGGCCCTGGCCTCTTCTGCAGTTTTTCTTAATCTTTTTTTACACAGGCAGTAACATTCCTTGGACGAGAGATCAGCCCGACGCAAGGCCGCTACCTACACACACAATAAACGCACACACAACAATGCTTTCGAGTGGGATTCGAACCCACGGTCCAAGCATTCGAGAGAGAGAAGACAGTTCATGGCTTATGACCGCGCAATCGCCGTGATCGGTACCATAAGGTATACCTGAGTAAATCTATCCATATGTGTCTCTTATTAGTTTCAAAAGCGTTCAGTGAAAAATAATACTTTCTTTTGAAGTGTGCACGCAGAGGCAGTCACCCGCAAAGAGGGATGAAGTAAACAGGTTTATGTTACTTATAAATCGAGACTTCTTGCTTCATCCTATAAGTCTATAAAATATATCTCTGAAAAATTTCAAAACTTTTTTTGTAATGTTACATCCTGTTTGTGTAAAAATATAAATTACTGGTCTATACCGTCACACATACTTTCTTTCTATAAGATATAGTCAGTACTGTGTTTGTTTGTGTCATATTACCATCATCAGAGGAAATTACACATAAATTGGAAAATATAAACATGTATAATTTAATAAAAGTTATTATTTGAGTCTGTGCTTCATGTGGGGTCCGTTTAGAGACTGCGTAAGAATGAATAATATTAAAAAGCATATGAAAGGCTTACAAGTCGTAACCTGCAAGACAGAAATTTAATAATACTGAATCATGTGTCCATATATGTACTATACGAATGTAAGAGGTGAAAATACCGGCAAACAAAACATATTTCTTAAGCCATCAATACGGAGTTGACAAATATTCGTATGGTTTCGGGACTTGCAAAATATGTCCTTAAAGTGGGGGGAAAAAATAAGTGGAAAAGATTTCAAAACGAAACCACCATTTTTTTTTATTAATTCGCTTAGTAGGGGGTGGAGTCCAGATGGTTCCACTCGGCATGGAGGGCACTGATTGGCCTGTTGTACCTGCCCCAGGCGATTATAATAATTGAGAATTTGATGGAATAAAGATTAGCAAGGGAATCCGAAGTACTCGGAGGAAACCCGCCCCAGCGCTACTTTCTCCGCCACAAATCGCACTTGACCAGACCCGGGATCCAACCCGGGCCGCCGCGGTGGGAAGCCAGAGACTAAGCGCTTGAGCTACCCTATGAAAATTGTTAGGAGATTTCAGTGCCAAAGTAGGGAGGGGAGATATTTTCAAACCAACGATTGGGAATGAGAGTTTGCATGAAATTAGTAATGATAATGGAGTTAGAGTAGTAAACTTTGCCACATCAAAA
>NW_019741974.1:3407568-3408140 GCF_002891405.2 Cryptotermes secundus | reverse complement strand
AGGTTCGCGGCTTTGGAAAACTTGGACACTAAGGTGGATGTTAATAAAGCTTGGGAAACTATTAGAGAGAATATCAAAATGTCTGCCAAAGAGAGTCTAGGTTATTATGAACCGAAGAAGCATAAGCCAATGTTCGATGAAAGATGGTCAAAATTATTAGATCAAAGAAAGCAGGCCAAATTGCAATGGTTACAGGATCCAAGCGAGTTAAATGGGGATAATCTGAACAACATAAGACGTGAAACCAGCAGGCATTTCAGGAGTAGAAAGAGGGAGTATCTGAAATACAAAATTGAAGAGCATGCAATGAACAGAAATAACAAGAAGATTAGAGACCTGTATAGAGGAATAAATTACTTTAAGAGCGGTTACCAACCTACCAGTAACTTAGTGAGGGATGAGAATGGTGATCTGCTTGCAGATTCCCACAACAATTTGAATAGGTGGAGGAACTACTTCTCTCAGTTATTGAATGTACATAGGGTCAGTGATGTTAGGCAGACAGAAATCCATACAGCTGAGCCGTTAATAGCTTATCCTGAATTGTCTAAAACAAGGAGATGCTTTATCGC
>NW_019741974.1:3365732-3407355 GCF_002891405.2 Cryptotermes secundus | reverse complement strand
AGGAGAATATTTGGACCGAAGAGAGGTGAAGTGACAGGAGGTTGGAGAAAACTGCTTAATGAGGAGCTTCATAACTTGTACTCTTTTCCAAGTATAATTAGAATGATCAAGTCAAGGAGGATGAGATTTGCAGGGCATGTAAACGCACAAGGAGAAAGAAATGTATATAGGATTTTGGTGGGAAATCCAGAAAGAAAGAGACCACTAGGAAGACGTAGACGTAATTGGGAGGATAATATTGTAACGGATTTGATCAACGCGTTACCAGGCGACGGCTTCGTAAACAAGGTCCAACACCCAACAATATATGAGGCTGTGTTTTCTATGTCGTCCGTGACACGCCCAGCGGTGGTAACAGACAAATGAACTCGCAGTCTGACACGTGATATGTGTTTTCAGTGGGGTTCATGTAGAAGAATTATAAGACGTTCCAGAATAACCGTTCCCTAGCAGATGTCCTATATTTTTGCTTATTAATCATCTGCTGCCTAGCAACGGACGTCGTTTCGTTATCTGTTTGATGTCCGCTGCCTATAAACAAACGTTATTTTAGAGCCGTTCCCTAGCAACGGCTGTTTCTCAGGCTCCACAGTTTTTTTAGCAAATATGCCGCAACACATACAGTTCCGATTCGATTTCAATGGACCACATTCTAGTCACAAATAAATATGGCGTCATGTAAAGTGTGAAGTTCTTATCCGCAACTAGGCCTTCTACTCTTAAACTGAAAATCGTCTGAAAGGAAGAAAGGCTGATGTCCCCTTGAATTCGTACAATCTGAGTAAGTTTCACTATATCAGCCTGTCTTAGAGCCAGTGAAGCGATGATGATGATGATATAGAAGTCTGGGGAACTTTGTCGCTTTCAATACCCCGTGTATATTATTAAGTGAGATGGCGGAACTGAGCGATGTCTTCCTTGTCTGGGCAATACCTAGCATCAGCTGACCGAGACACGTTGGGAGCTAATCTTCCTCGTGAGTACTGAGTGACACCCACACTGTGGCCGTCTGTTGCGGGTCCCAACTTCCGTTTGTCGGTACACTGAACTCGTTCTTTGTCCAAACCAAATTACATGAAGGTCTGACCACTTCCCGGCCAGGACTGTAAGTCCCAACTTCCTTGTTTCGGAATGCGGAACCCAGTTCGTGGCCAAAATGAAATACATGAAAGCTTGGTGCCCTCTTGGAAGGAGATGCAGATCTCTACTTATGTTTATCGGAACGATACTATGTCGAAACCAAGTTTCATGAAGGTCTGAGAACTACCTTACCAGGGCTGCAGCCTTGTACTTCCTTCCTTCGGAATACCGACACAGCTTTATGTCTAAACCGAAAGTTCCGTACGGAGATATAGATACGTAATCCCGTTTTGGGGAATAAGTAAATCTGTTCCCAAACCAAATTACGAAATTAGATTAAAGTTAAATATGTTTCCACTCTTGTTTCTCGGAACACGTAACCCATCCCGTGCCCAAACCAAATCATATAAAAGTTCAAGAAACCCCTTCCTACATTACATAGCTGAACAATAAAAACCAATGCATTTTCTACCCGTTGATCGTCGTGTATTTACCAGTCCTGGGAGGCTCAAGTTTAGCATCTCGAAACTGAAACGAACCACCGGGATAGCAGGTACATACATTGTCTACGGGCTAGACGACCAAGTGTTCGGAGTTCGAGTCCTGGTGGAGGCAAGAATTTTCACTTCTTCAAGTCGTCCAGACCGGCTCTGGGGTTCACCCAACCTCCTATCCAATGGGTAACGGGTACACTCACCTCCAGCTGGTGCGGAGGTCAAGAAAACGTGGATCTATATGGCCACTCCCTCATACGCCTTCATGGCGTGGTGTTTAATTAGTTAAGCACAGGGAAAACTTTGCCTTTATCCTAACTTAAATTAAAACAATACAGTAGTTCAGTTGTTATAGAGACGGGCTACGGGTTGGGCGGCCGGTGTTTGATTCTCCACTCTGTCTATACAGACTCTTGGGCCCACCCACTGGGTACCGGGGGTTTCCCCTGGGGATAAAGCGGCACGTACTTCCATCTAGTGCCGAGGTCCACAATCATGGGGCTATACCTCCACTCCACCTACGTCTTCATGGCCTAGTGCATACCACTCGAAGCCACAGGCCTACAGTTTGAGTTGTTGAAGGCATCTTTAAATTAAGTGTATACAAAGTTTATCAATTGTTCGAAATTAACTATTCTGTTTAAACGGATTCTCTCTAACGGAAATTTGGTATACAATTTGGATATCTGAAAAGTACTACACAAATTCGTAAATCCCTTCGCAGCAAAAATATTTTCCTTTAGAATGCCGCTATACCGTTAGAATGTGATAGCCACTCTTTGCTGTCATTAATACGAAATCATAATATAATGACTGATTTCATTCATCTGCCCATAAAATTCACTTACCAATTTTCCAAAAATTGCTTACATTTTAATTTTCGATTTTTTTAAATAATTTTACCTTTAGTAACTTTCAAGTTCCGAGTAAATGCTAAAAAATTTAATGTCTAAATTCTAAAACCTTCGATTTTTTTAAATTTCTGGAAATTTGAGAGATTTGAATTCTTCGGAAATGCGAAGCATCGATAATTTCGAAACATTTCTAGTATTCGGAATATTATAACTTGAGTAATTTTGCAATTATTAAAAAAACTTAATTTTAAATTTAAACTTTTAAGAAAAGTATATTTTCATAGTTTCTTCATACTCTATGTTCCCTTTTCATTTTTAAATTTTAAAAATTTTTTAATTCATAAAATTTTCATAAATTGATATATTCGCATATCCCACTGCGCTTTCACCTCATGCATTCCACTTCCTATGGGTCTGATCATCCACTTAGGATTGTGGAAAAATTGTGGAGACATGTAATATCAACCACTTTGCTAGCGTTCGGCATTTAAAGGCTGCTTCTCCCGCCTTTTTCCAATGCTTCTCCAGCTACAGAGGTTATTCAGAATAAGAGGTGAAGGTGAAAGGTAATAATGTCTCTGCTTCATTAATCACAAGGCCAGGAACACGCGTAGTGAGTGCAGATGTAGGCCCGCACATTTTCCATCCCGGCACTAGCAGAGGGTGAGTGGGAAAATTCACGGCTCTGTCGCTGTCTCCAAGGGAATGAGCCACCGGTACCCAATGGGTAGGAATCTCGGTGTGACCCTGTGTCGGTATGGATGCGCTTCAGAACAGAAACACCATTTCCCCTGTCGGATATCTTAACTTTTCTAACTTACAGCACACTCAGTGACCGCCTCTGTGGTCTAGTGGTCAGAGTTTGATTCCCGACACTACCAGATTTTTTTCTGAGAAGTAGTGGGTCTGGAAGGGGGTCCGCTCAGCCTCGTGATGATAATTGAGGAACTATTTTAAGGAAATAGCGGCTCCGGTCTAGAAAACCGAAATTAAGGACGGTGGGGATTCGTTGAGCTTACCACGCGACACCCTCTATCCGCTGAGGTTGGCACTAACTTCGATGACAAGCGGCGGTCGCTCGGTCGGTATAGTTCGCTTGCGGACTATATCAGGGATTTTTTTTTTTTTTGCAGCGCAATCAATACATTGACAGAGTTACTCCCGACCACAGGGACGAGAGAAAGTTAAAGCCAGGCTGATGTCAAATGGTTCAAGATTAATTTTAACTTGGTTCATCCTGGTCCGTCACACTAGCAATAGTATGAAAGATCATCCAAGCCGTCCAGTGTGGTTGGTAAATATTTTTTTTAATAATTCATTCTTCACATGTTTTGGTCGGAGCGACCATCTTCAGAAGGACACATCAATACACGCGGGAACCACTATTACAATATCAATGGTTACTAGTAGTTTCCGCATGTAATGATGTGTCCTTCTGAAGATGGTAGCTCCAACCGAAACATGTAAAGGATGAATTATTAAAAAAACATTTATCAACCCCACTGGACGGCGTTGATGAACTCTTCAAGGTTACATTTTTTATGGAAACGCTGAGGAACATCAGGAATAACTGTAATTGTATATTCAATACTCAGGACAATATTCGAACCCGATACCTCCGGAATAAAAGTCGAATATGAGACAGTAAGAAATTCCACATGTGATGGATTGCCGCGCGTAGACTACCACCCATAAGGAAAGGAACATCGTCAAGAGCTTTCAATAAAATTTTTATTGATTATGGTACACATATAGCAACATTATTTACAATTTAAAATCTCAACAATGGCATGAATTCAAAAGACGTCAAATACAAAATTATACAGGAAAAAATGACCTTAAATAAATTAAATTGTAAAGAGATTTTAAATTTATTACATTTCACTTATATCAAAACATGGTAATTTTTTATTCCTATGATATCATCAGAACAAACAAAGAGAAACTCTTTGACACTTAAAAGAGGACAGTGAAATTAAATACGTGTGCCATCTATGAGGAACTGTAAGTACTAACCGCACAGCAACCATAAGGGTATCTCGTAAGTAAATCATGATATTTTAAGACTGCAAGTATGAGTTTAAATGCAACTCAAACTCTAGCAACTTTATGGAGCATTCAGAACGTCATGAATTTGATGTTTATCGTATGGCACCTTCTTTTGTTTTCTCAAATGCAGTTCATTTTTTTATTTTATGTTCATTTATCGCTAAGAGAAACTAAGTCAAACTTGCCATTTTCTTCGTAGATTATTTGAAGTATATTTATAATAAAGAAACTGTTCAGGTTAGAAATTATTTTCTCCAACATCCTGCGAACTGTCACTAATATAATTAATTACATTGTATTTAGTGTAACTTTTATTATGAGTTAGAATTCTTTTCGTTTTGCTGAAGTACTTGTAAATGAATAATGGAAAACAAAATTAACGGTTTTTTCCAGTGTTGCGTAAACAAAGAATATATTTTGAAAAGAAATAAATGTACCTTGACATATCTCCAAATGTGTCAGTTATAATCGATTCGTCACGTTGAAACTGGAAATACATAAATAGAAGGAATATATATAAATTAGAATGGAGAGTTCAATAACGGAAAAAGTTTTATGGAAAACAAATATGGACAGCTTAATTTTCGTTTGCTGTTCCTATAGCGATCTTTACAGTGAATCCCGGATTACAATGTGTTGTGCTTAAGAAACTGTGTGTTATTCGGTGTACTTTTATGAAAGCCTAAAGGCATATGCAAGAATAAAAGTACAACTCGTACGTGTTATTGTAACTAATCATCAGATTATAACCTAGAATCATCTTCAGCCAAGAATCTTGGTAAAAAAAAAAAAGAAGTTAATTTACGAACGATATTTCAGGTAAATATAAACAATAGAGCCTTGTGCAGATAAAAGCAATAGCATATATGTAAAATCATGACTCAGTCGTTAATATTTACTTTATTTTTGGCAGTTCAATATGCATTTTGCTGTTAGCATAAGAATTTTTAATAACACTTAATATTATTGGGTTTCTGGGTCTAATTCTTGTGCTAGCATTCCGAATAGAATATAACTTTTCGGAAACTTTACGTGAGAAACAGAAAAGATCCAGATTACGAAACCTTATGTTCTGTTTGACATACCGGATAAGTGGAAACGTCAAGAAACTCAATAATATAAAAAGTTAATATTCCATGAAGAATGTCGTCTTCTGGGATATGGCGCCGTGTAGATATTGTGTAAACCGACATTTTGGAGGAACTTATCGCCTCCATATTCAGGGTATAAAAATCCGTGAGCGAGGTACCAGCGTGAGCAGGTGGCTACAGGTGATACGTTCCTCCGAAACGTCGGTATACACAATATCTACACGTCGCCACACTCCAGAAGACTGCATTCTTCATAATCACCGCCGTGAAAACCTCAAATCTTACCTAATATTCCATCATCTCTGTTCTTCACAATTTTAGAATTATGCTTAATGACATAGGAAAATTATATATATATATATACTCCTGGATAGAATTTAGATAAGCAATATTCTAAAATATCCTCATTTAACCTTCCAGTATTTCAGTATTTGTGTCAGAATAAGGCTGGGGCCACACGAGCGCACAAAATGCGTCCGTTGTAACGAACGTCGTGACGTCCATTGTAGAAATAAAAAAGAGAGACGAATGCTAAGCTTTCTTCTGGCTCCATTGCAGACAAAAAACTACGCACCGCATTCTGCAACTGTGTGGTGTCCTCAGCAACGTCCGTCATAAAGTACGTTCGTTGCAACGGACGTACTTCGTGAGCTCGTGTGGCCCCAGTCTAAGAGGCAAATAAAAAAAGTAAAGGTGTCCCTGTTCTTAATTACTTAAGCACTAAACCACGAAGATATACAAGACAGAGTACATTTTGATTTCTCCTTGTCTTAAATATTCCGACTGTCCGAGAATTCTAGAACCAATACCAGATCCAAGTGCAAGAATATGTAGGGTTTATTCTTTTGTATAGGATTGATGGCTGGACCCACATACAAGAAACCAATGAATTCAACAATCATTACTTACTTACTTACTCATGGAGCTGAGCCCTTCTGGAGGAGTCGCAAATTCCGCAGCTACTCAAGAATTTCCCAGCATTTTATGGAACCCGAAGGTTCAGTACCGTGTTCAGAAGGGCCCTCCACTGGTCCCTATCCTGAGCCAGACCTATCCAATCCGTACCATCCCATCCTATCTCTCTAAGATCCTTTCTAATATTATCCACCCACCTACGCCTTGGTCTTCCTTGTGGTCTCTTTCCTTGTGGCTTTCCCACCAATATCCTATATGCATTCCTCGTCTCTCACATTCGTGCTACACGACCTGCCCATCTCATCGTCTTTGACCTGATAATTCTAATTATACTTGGAGAAGAGAACAAGTTATGAAGCTCCTCATTATGCAGTTTTCTCCAACCTCCTGTCACTTCAGCTCTCTTCGGTCCAAATATCCTGCAAGATATCCTGCTACACGCAGCCCGTTTGGACCACTTAATTAGGAATGAAATCTAAATTATCTCTGAGGTTGTCGAACCATATTTGGGTTACCCTCACACTCGGAAGAACTTCTGTAATTTGGCAAGACGAGAGTGTCGTATGCCTCAGAAATTAACGAGACAATGAAATAAAGAGACATGCAGATTAAGAGGGTAGGGTGGGTCACCTTGCTACCACTTCCATGGTTCTTACTTGGCTTACACTTCGACCCTGAGAATTGAGTTGATATATTCTTCCGAAACGTCTGCTGACTTCCTCAGGGCTGGGCTGCGTTATATCCCTGAAGACAGTAGCCTTTACAGCTAACGTTTTGAGAACCTCAACCCCAACCCCAACCCCAACTTCGTGAAAAATATCGGAACGTGAGGGCTGGAATGAAATTCTTCTTCTCGTTCCGCCACTATCGCTGCAAAAACTCTTGTCAGTTGCTTTGGGGTGCCCTCAGTTCATTCATTCTTCTGCTACGTCATTATATCTAAGGGAAATACCAACGATAAGAACTATCCCCATCAAATAAGAAACATCAAAGCCTCTCTCTGCTTTCTCGGTTCCAGACAGTTCTTTCAATTTGCAGTGCTAGAATCACTTTACCATGAAGTAACAGTGTTTTGAAGTTCCATGTTAGATTTCTTTGGAAAATGGATGTGAATTACAGTAAAACTTGGTTATAGCAACAACGGTTTCTGCGACACCTTGTCTATTGCGTCAAATATTCAATGGTACGAACTAATTCCACATAAAGCAACTGTTTTTAAAGTTTAAGTTTAAAGTTTAAAGAGAAAGTTAAAGTGATTCGTGAAATCTTGTGTGTATTGTCAGTGAAAAGCGCTGTAATATGTCTTTGATATTACACATTTGGGCAATTCCACGTTAATGTTACGTTAGTCTGTACTTAACTACGTATTTCACTAAAAAAAAATGCAACATTTTAACTCGGTTTTGGTAGATTTTTACGTGACTAACATAAGGCTACTGTGGAAGTGCCCATTTCGGTTACAACGACATTCGTTTATAACGACACCATTTTTAGGTCCTTTGATGACGTTATAACCAAGTTCTACTGTATATGCAACACCCTGCTTTTTTTTTAACAAGCTCAGTGTTACAGAACCTTTCTAAAACTATTCGTGATGGGTTACAAAAAGATTAATGTTCCGCATAAATGTACGTAGCATAATTATAATAAACAAAAATTATTCTTACCAAAACAGTTTTCGAAGTTTATATGCTTATGCCCTAATATCGCTACAATATGTATTATTATCTGCAGAGAGGCTGCTTGCTCCTAGGCCTTGCTTTTGTTTGGTGCAATTATCATACTTAATTAAGACAAAAACAAAGGCAGGAACAAATAATACCGGTGAATATGTCGGAAACCTACAGTAAAACAAAATAAAATATCATAGTTTTTTTCTGATTACAAACTTTTGGGGCATTACGTACCTACGTCACTGCCACATATATTTATCTAGCTCAATACCATATTCCAAAAAATCTGATAACCTTAAGGGAAGCTCTTCTCTCAATTTTGAGTGGAAGATTGAAGAAAATAACAACAGTTTTCCTTTTTCGTTCTCCATTTTCTGATTATTAGCTTTCATTTTTCACATTTCCAGTCGATGGAGGAACACAATTAACAGCATTACAAAATCTTACGGCTGCGGTAATTGGGAGAACGCTGCATTTCCGTGAGACAATGATCCCAACCTGACCTACCCGAAAGCTCATTTACCTTATAAATAACATCTTAAAACACCTGACAACCTTCAAATCGGTCTTATTTCCTTACTTTTTAATTTGTTACTCAAAAATGGGATGTGTAATAAATATTAAATGGTGAACGAAATGAAAGACGAATCAGAAGTGGAGGGGGAAACTGACCGTTCACCTCAGAACTAATTAGTTAATCGCTTTTATTAATACGTCATTTGTTTCCGTTCTTGGGTTTTAGTATTTATGATGCTCGCCTGTAATAGCCAAGTTGCTGCTGGAAATCGCTCAGGTAAGGGATCTAAACAGAATTACTATAACAACACCATCTGGACCCTTCTCTCCTTTGCATAACACTCCTCAGATATAGCGGATAGACTGGCAGGTAAAGTCCATCTGATTTACAAAAAAGTAATTTGGCAAGAGTAAACATAAGAGAGAAAGAAAACAACAAGGATTCAAATTCATCAAATTTTTTCATTCAATGGGTTAAACACTGATCTATTTCCCTTTCGCATCTTCTTCATAGCCCTGTATACTGTTTGCTCCTCCTTCTGAGGCTGATCCATCATAACTCGGCTCAATGGATTTGGTAATACTGTAACTATCAGCTGAGCCACCGTTACCAGAGCTTCCTTCACTTCCGTTGCTCTGATAACTGTTCTGATAATTATACGATCCCTGGCCTTGACCTGGTACGACGGTATTAGTGTACTTCTTGACACCAACAGGTTCATTGACGACAGTACCGGGGTACTTCTCATCAGCTCCAACTGGAGCTGAAACCCCGTAGCTGGCACCCACAACCACACCTATCGAGCCTTCGTGGTGCCCTATGGTGGCTCCTGTGCTGCCGGTGGCACCAGAGTAGCCATCATAACCTCCTAGGGATCTTCCGGCGTCATACAACACAAGTCTTACAGGTTCTGCGTGTTGCTGCACAGCGACAGGGACAGGATGCGGTACAGGGACAGGGTACGATACAGGGACGGGCACTGGTTTAGGGACGTGCACAGGCACAGGGACGTCCCGTCGAATTGGGTAGGGAACCGGGACCGGGACGGCGACTGTCTTGGTGACCCTGACGGTTCGTACAGGCAGTGGGAACCGAATGGTGTGAGTAGTCTCCTCTGCCCTGCCCAGATCAATAGTCTCCACGCCGTGCGGGTAGTCGTGAAAACCACGCTTCCAGCGGTACCCAGAAGAGGAGCAGATGGCCAGGACCGCAATCAGCTGCAAATGTATCTATGAAAGAAAGAAATGTGGCTCAGTTTTAGACCAAGTTACGTTGCTTACGCATATTTGTTCCAGGAGAGCCATACGTCAGGCGCGCGGAGCATAACAGGACTGTCAAAATGTGGTGTGATTCAGGGAGGGGTATCGACGAAACAGGAAAATGAGATGAGACAATTACTTCAACTGGAATAAGTGCAACAATTTTACGTAACCGTTTATCTGTCATTTTCTTGGTCGAGAAATTCCCAGACATTTACTTGATTACGTACCACAGTCGGCATAGCGACTGGCTACGAGCTGGACGACCGAGGAGTTTGGAGTTCGAGTCCCTGTAGGGTCAAGGCTTGTCTCTTCTCCATGCCGTCCAGACCGACCCTGGAGTCCTCCCAAACTTCTACACAATGGGTACTGAGACTCTTTCTCCGGGGGTAAAGCTGCCGGGGCATCAAGCTGACCACTCACCTCCAACTAGTGCCAAGGTCAAGAAAATGTGGATCTATACATCCATTGCCCCATACGCCTACATGGCTTAGTGCTTAATTGGTTAAGCACAGGGACAACTGTGTTATAAATCATAATCTATATGCTGCACTTATTTTTATTTTACGAGCCGCATTTTATTAATATGAAAATATAAATATATCTTGATCTAAGGCAACGGACACTGTCTCACAGCTTCACTGCTCTAAGATTCGTCAAATGTTTTCCGAGACAATGCACCAACAAACTGCAGGACAGACTCCATATCATGCAATCCATTACGTCCAACTCGAGGCACTTTGCGTTCCCTCAAATCTGGAGTTTTCATTCCACTCTGATAGGTGGCAGCATGCAACAGCTATTTCCATCACGTAGAGTGAGAGTGCTCCCACAGGCGTCAATTAGAAACCTTTTTGGTGATATTGCGTGACACTTGTTTACAGTGAGTCTCATTGTGTATAATGGCTGTCGTTATCCGTTATCTACAGCAGTGGCTGTACACTTTCTACTGTCTCTTAAAGATATTTGTTTATTTAGAGCACTGAAGGTCAATGACTCACTTATTTTCCTTCGTTCTTTCATAGCCAAGCGTGTTCGTGCACAACTATACACTCCGGACACAATCTCACGCAGCTTACTGTCTGTCGTGACCGAGGTTTACCATTGTATTCTTTAGTTTTCCAGGAATATATAATAGGCCACGAATACCTACTCTCATCTGAGTATTTACTTGGAATACCTAATTATTTTTCCTTTTAATTTGACGCCCTACAGCAGCTGCATTCCAAAGCTAACTCTGCGGAAACAATCCCGCTTACTTCCGAACGCGGAGATTTATTTCCGTGCTCGCAGGAGCCAGTCAGTGGGCCCATACGAATCCAGTTCGGCACAGAGCTATGTTATTAGCAGCCGGGGCAAGAGGTTTTTCTTTATTCCACAGCTTCTAAGAGTTATCCTGGGACCCACCCAGCCTCCTATCCAATGGGTACCGGGAGCTATTTCCCTGGGGGTAAAACGGCAGGGGAGTGAAGCTGATCGCTTATCTCTCTCTAGTGTCGAGGTCAAGTATGGTGGAGCTATACCTTAACCCCACACAGCTTCATGGCGTGGTGCTTAATTAGTTAAGCGCAGAGACAAGTTTATCTTTAACACACACTAACACCATATTCTTTTAAAATTACTTTTAGCAACACCCTTCCATGGGCACCTCCGTCTCCCGTTTGATCTTTCCTTAAAGAATGTCCAAATAAAATGTCATCTATGCCATGAGCCATGTATGTTCCGCCCAATCCTTCCTTCTCGAGTAGATTGTCCCAGCAGTTTCTCAGGAGAGCAAATTGTTACGCTTCTTATTACGCAGCCTTCCTCAAGTTTCCGTTACTTCCTCCCTACATGTATTTAAACATCAAACCATGAAGACGTATGGGGGAGTGGAGATACAGCCCCTTCGTTCCTTAACCTCTGTAGTAGAGGGAGTTGAGTAGTCACCTTCACAGCACTGCGATTTCGCTCCGGAGGAAGCAGCTCCGGTCACGAACTGGAACAGATGAGTTTCAATCGCATCCGGAATTTGTCTGGGGCCTGTGAAGAAAAGGTAGGAGTTCAGCCCCTGTCGGGAAACTAACCACTGTTCCTCTGGTTTCCATCCCGTAGCGTTGTAGCTCCCTGATAGATCCAAATACTATTCTCAGCCCACCGTAAACTTCATTATGCGTAATGTCACAGAGCAAGTGGAACACCCACACAAAAGAGAAGTATAAATAAAACGTATCTGCATTTTAATATATACGCGTCTATCTGAACCGCAACTTCAGCTTCTGCAAGTAATTTTCACTTTTCAGAGTCTCATTTTGATAGCGAACGAAGCACGTTTTACTTTCACTATACTGCTGTCACTTTACCCCTACCTGGCCGGTAACTTCTTCAGCAGTCACAGAAACCTGTTCCTGCAGGGCAGTGCCCCCGCCGCGCGAAAGCGTGCTTCTTCGCACTACTCGAGTTAGATTAGGTTGGAATTTGATAAACATATTTCGTTCCAGATCGCAGAGCATGTTTTTTTCTTGAAAGGGATGGAGAAATACAGCCTATTGACGTTCCTATTAGGCGTACACATTCTATGAGACTGTGGTAATGCGGTAGGTACGGAAGTACGGTCTTTTAGATGGAAGCAGGCTGATGGTTACTGTCCAGAAACATAATATATATGTACTAATGAATATTGGTTGCCGGTCACGGTAGCCGAGCGGTCTAAGGCATGCACTGTCTTCGCTCGCTCGGAAGCCGAGATCGTGGGTTCGAATCCCACTCAGGGCATGGATGTTTGTGTGCGTTTTTCTGTGTTTGTCTACAGGTAGAGGCCTTGCGACGAGCTGATCACTCGCCCAAGGAGTCCTACCGTATGTGTAAGATCTAGAAAAACCGAAGTGAACGGAGAAGTTCATGGAGGTAGGCCTAGGCCCACTGGGGCTGTAGTGCCAAGGGAAAAATGAATGTTGTTTAGCGAATCAGATACTAAGTAACATAGCATTTTTTTTCAAAGTATGGTGGTGCAGTATGCGTTTAATTTCTCCAGCTCCCGAAGCAGTTGCGAATAATTACAGGTGACAGGGGTGTTACAGGATGTAACTGATTGGATCGCGACGATAAAAAATAAGTTTCTTACGTAGTGCCGCCAACATCCAGACAAATTTCCGTTAATCAATTCTGTCGGCAAGTTCATTTTGATATCAGTCATTGTCATCTGCAACCTCTGGCTTGTACTTGGTTCCTTCTAACCAAGGATTTAATCTTAATTCACTTCGCATCCTATGGCCTGAATAGACGGAGCGGTAAATTACTTGCAGCAACGTCGTGATAGGCGACAGTTGAGTGACACGGACAAGCTGCTTTGTGTATAACTTCACAACGGTACGCCCTTTAACTTCTTAGATTCGTTGTAACCTCTTCTGTTTCTCTTATCGAATCCAGGAAAGATCATTGACTCAAGCTTGACTGCTTCTTTCGCGTTGTGGTTAATATTCATTTGGAATAGGTTCGCTCGCGTCCAGCCGCGGCTTCTTGTGAACATGGTAATCAACATCAGGCTTTATATGAGACCTTGAATTCCTTAAGCAGCTGAGGTCCTATCATTTTCCCGAGAATTAATCTATTCAAGTTAGCTACTTCCGTTTCGTTCTTGAAATGTAACTGCGCATTGACACTAATCCGATATAATGCCTTTCAGCTAGCCTGTGAAGGTACAGGAATAGGGATGTAATCATTACTGAACCATGTATTTGTGAGTGAAACCTCAACAGAACAGAAGCGTTCTACGCGTTACTTGCGGAAGATGTATACATAAGCTCCCGAAATCTTCGTCGAAACTTTTGTTAAATTTGTTGCGGAAGTCTTTCTCCAGCGCTTACATAACACGGGTATGTGGGTTGCAATGAACAATTACTACTTCATTTTAGCGGAAGATTTGGTTTACGTTGCTAACATTTTATTTACATGCTCACTAAACAAAGCTGGTGGCTTGTAGCCCGCAAGCGAACTATACCGACCGAGCGACCGCCGCTTGTCGGCGCAGTTAGTGCCAACTTTTGCGGATAGAGAGTGTCGCGTGGTCAGAGAAACGGTTCCTCACGGCAGTTAATCTCGGTGTTCTAGACCTGAGACGCTCTTTCCTTGAAATTGCTCCTCAATTATCCTCACGAGGCTGAGTGGACGCTGTTCCAGACCCACTATTTGTCAGAAAATCTGGTAGCGCCGGGGATCGAACCCGAGACCTCTGGATATGTAGCCAGGAACTCTGACCACTAGACCACAGAGGCTGTCTACATGATCACTATGGTATGTTAGAGTGCTTCTGTGCCCATGAAATGCGTGTAGAAGTGGCGTATTCTGGGTTTCAGCACATATAGCTTCACTCCTGGGGAGAAAAACCACCATTGCCAAGGGGCACAAGGTTCCATCGGCCCACAGAGTCTAGCTGTATGCTGTGACGAAGAGAAAGCTCCCCTGTCCGGTGTGACAAGGCAATCTTGCAATCTTCGTTTGACCCCGGACTTTCTGAAGTGGACGTATCTGGATTTTAATTGGCATTAATTCAGGTTTCGAAGCAAAATTGCTATCTAGTTAGTGACCTAAACGGAAGACTGGCACATATATGTGGTTCACCTCTACTAATTAAGTCACTTTTGGTCTGAAAGGGGATATTACCTCGATTTTTTGTTTCTGTACCCAACCTGCCTAAGCTTGGCGACAGAATTCTTGTGACGTAGCAGATGCTTACATCCTTTTTCCAACTAAGGTACGAGACGGTGTGGGGCTCTGAATATCGCATGTATTAATAACCTTTGACAAGTCGGTTAATCCCCGAGCTGCAGCCTGCTTGTCAGGTGACCAATGACATTCACGTGAAGCCTTGACCAGAAGCGAGTGTTAAGTCAACAATTCAAATAGGAGTACCGTAAATTTCATTCGAATCTTGACTCAGAAGCCGGCTAGAAGTGTTAAATTCATTTGTAGCTAAGTATTTTGATTTCTTTTAGGGTCTGTCGTTAGGGTAGAAACACTGTCATCTCTTAGATCACTTGCTAGATGTGTAAATCCTGTAAATTATTCTTGCAACAGCCCTTCTAAGTCTACTTTTTATATTCTTTGTATCATATCAAAATCAAGATAGAATATTTCTACGTCAACGCTGACACCAACTCATTAAGAGTCAACACTAATCTGATGTTTAACCGATATTTACAAACTTTAACTGTAATTACCTGCTGTTTGTAAGTGTATACGGACGTCTACAGTGCAGCAGTGTATGAAGTTCTCACAGTGGCCTTTATGAAGATCATGTCTTCTGGGATAAAACTCCTTGTATACCGTTAAACCGACATTTCGGAGTAACCTGTCACCTCCAGCTTTAGGATCGAAGACGGTCAGATCTTGCTGTCTTCTCTATGTTCATTTCTTCCTTGGTTTATTCTTCGGTGCTGAAGATGGAGGAGACATGTTCCTCCTAAACGTCGGTTGACTTTCAACGGACTACACAGCAGATAAATATTGTTTCTGGACATTATCCATCGTCCTGTTTTTATTTAAAACACAATGTTTCGGCGACTGGGTAGGTTTTAGATGGAGACGGAGACCGAAACCAGTCTCCGAAACGTTGTGTTTTAAACAAAACCAAGACGATGAATAATGTTCAGGAACATAATATTTGTGTTAATGCACCATCGTCACTAACTTTTAGATCTTATGGACAACACAGTTTTTTATACCAGAGGATAGAAATCCTCATCTACAATAGTAATATCAGTGGCCTTGATTTCAGTGCTTCGTGTGATTTACCTATTCTGTCCTTTTTTTTTTATTCGCTCAATGGGGGGTGGAGTCCAACTGGGTCCACTCGGCACGGCGGCCACTGATTGGCCTATTGTAGAATACCCCCGGTGATTATGATGATGGAGAATTTGGTGGAATGAAGATTGGCAAGGGAAACCGAAATACTCAGAGAAAACCCGCCCAAGCGCCACTTTGTCCTCCACAAATCCCACTTGACCAGACTCGAGCTCGAACCCGGCCCGCCGCGGTGGGAAGCCAGCGACTAACCGCTTGAGCTATGGAGCGGCCCTCATTCTGTCCTTTCAGAAGCTCCCAGATTTCGTCTAGCATTACCCCCCCCCGTACACCCTGCGATAAGTTTTCCGCTACCTGCCAAATCCATGAAGTTAGTCGACTTCACACGATGGCGCCCGAAATGTATGTTGCACGTGGCTCGAGCTGCTACGTGAGTAGTTGAACAATGCGAGATCTTCGCCGAACGGTAATTTAACACTGTTTCTACTCAGTAGCAATTCAATTTAATGACTGAGCCAGAACAGATGATCTGTTCAAGCGTTATTGAATTTATTGACATTAATAAGCCATACCAAATAACTTAACCTTGCTTTAGCACAGCGAGATAGTTATCAAGAAATTTGAAAGGCGCGGTTCAATATCACAGAGAGATGAATTTCACGCGTTATCTTACTCTTCTGTGAGAAGAACTGTTATCATGTAAAACGATAACGTTTGATCAGGTTTTCGTGCAAAATAGGATTACGTAACCAATAATTTAAATTCGACCATCAAACTTCAGTGCAGACGCCAGTATAAAATTCAATCACGATTATTTCCCTAATGTCCCGATGTAAAATTGGTGTGGATGAACAAAGAGACAAGACATCCAAATATGCGTTTACACTATGAAGTAATGCAAGAAATAAATCAGCCTGCGAAACATTACGTAACGGTGTCTTTGGCCTTGTAATCGGGCTTCATTATAGATTATTTTTCTCGGAAACTCATAGATATATCGGGGAAACTACTATGACTTTAGCGAAGTTCCCATAGGCACGGAAATAATTACAATTTTTTAAAATTTAACTGTTAATTTGCATGCGGTTATTTTCTGTACCACCAGATTTAACATTAAGTAACTCAGAATTCCGTATTCCGTATTGAGGGGGTGGGTTTCCCCATGCACTTAGACCGGTTACTGGTCCATTGTGCGTCCCCCTTTAATTTCTACTGTCTCCATACCCTACCGGTACTGGTGCTTACTATCAGTCCCTTTCTGCCAGCGATGTTCCAACCTCTTACTGGCAGTGGTATCTAATAGTTAGTCCCTTTCTGTCAGCGAGGTCGTCCCTCCTCTGGCAGGGGTTCCTAGTCCCTTTCTGCCAGCAAGGTTTCTACCCTCTACTTGGTAGTGGTATCTAATACTTTAGTCCCTTTCTGTCAGAGAGGTCCCCCCTCCTCTGGCAGTGGTACCTGATACTTCCCCCATCTACCGGAGGAATTGGAAACTAGTTGGGCGGGAAACTTGGCCTAATTTTGCTCAGAGGTCTCCTAGAGACATGAGGTTCTTTTACGTGCCGTAAATCTACGACACGGGACCCACGGCTTAAAGTCCCTCCCGGAGGACTTGTTCCCTGAATTTTTCCGCCCTTAAAAATTCCACGACCTCCGCCGGGTTTTTGAACCCGCGTACCTTGAGTCATTAGGTGGGAACGTTACCCCTAGACTACGGAGGCCGCTAAGTAACTCGGGATACTGCAGACATATTTTCTTTATGGGTTTCGTTTGGTTCTCAGAGTAATAATCTAAAAGTGAAAAGATACCCGTATTTGTAAGTCAATGGAAATGCAGCCTGTCTCCTTGGCGGCAGAAACCCAATGTAATCATTACTTGAACCTTTCAATTCTCGTCATCGTAATGTACGTAACAATTAACAATAGATGCAGAATATTTGATGTTATATATTGAGAACTGAAAGCCTAAATTCATATCATTGCGTACGTGTGTGTCTTCTTTGTCCGCTATGACTGACAGAAAACCAATTCGGCTATCACTTCCCTGGTCGTCATTGGTCAATAATCGTGTCAATAGTTTCTGTGTTGTATGTCCTTAACCAACTTACTTGCCTACTTAATATGTTCCTCATACCTTTACGGTTTCGAAGTTGTTTTTCTCCATGTTCATCATTTCACAGACGGTAGGACCCCTTGGACAAGTGATCAGCTCATCGCAAGGCCTCTACCTACCTAAACACTGGACAACACGAACAGACAATAAACGCATACATATACCAAACAGTCATGCCTTGTGTGGGATTCGAACCCACGATCCAGGCTTCCGAGCTAGAGAGGACAGTTCATGCCTTAGGCGGTTACTGTCACCGGCCTCAGTCGTTAAACAAGCCATAAATAAAAAAGGAATATGCGATTAAAAAGTTGTATTTTGAGTGATTTCATAGGCTGTACTTGATATTAATTCTATCGCCCAGAATTTATTCTCATGTATAATTCCAAATCTCCTTCAACATACATAACCGTCAAACTACCTTAAATCAAGAGTGAATATAACAATTTACTAGTATAGGGTCAATTCAGCGTCATTAAACAAGCTAAGAATCAATATTTATTCCATTATGTGATTGTAAGGCCGCGTCATAGCTCAAGCGGTTAGTCGCTGGCTTCCCACCGCGGCGGCCCGGGTTCGAGCTCGGGGTCTGATCATGTGGGATTTGTGGTGAACAAAGTGACGCTGGGGCAGGTTTTCTCCGAGTACTTCGGTTTCCCCTGCCAATCTTCATTCCACCAATTGCTCCACAATCACCCTCACCTATCACCTGCTGCTGATACAATAGGCCAGAAGTGGCCGCAGTACAAGGAAGTTAGTCCCACCCCACTAGCAATAAAACAAATGCGATGGTAAACATGTGCCTAGATTGAGCAGGTCACGTGACACGAGAAGTTGCTCGCATGGCGTCGACACAGCATCTCTAAATAAAGCAACAAGCAACTCACCAGCATTGTTCCCATTTCCCCTCACAACTGAATTCGTGTGTGTAGCCGCAGAGAAACTGAAGTGGTTTCAAGTTCTAGGCCACCTTTATATATAAACGGCCAGCGAGAGAACAGCTGTGACGACTAGGCATTCCTTTTGATTGGTGAGAAGGTGTTGGGACAGTTTTATCTAAACTCAAGGAGTAAACTGTAAAAACTTTCCCGCTAAGAAAAGTGAACAGCTGTGTAAAAGAAGAGGAGGAGGGGGGGAGGCAAGTCTGCAGACGGCCACATCAGCCCTGATTAGTTCCGGAAGGCTGGCCTCCTCACTCCGTACCCGGAACTCAGAACGCCACAGGTTCTGCGAACTTTTCAGGGGGCTTAGAGCAAGCAGGATGGTGCGACGGTAACGCTGGAGAGGTACCTAGTTCGAGCTCCAGTCGAGTTGACTTCTTTCCTGAAGCGCGTCAGCACTAGAAACGCACAATGCTCATTCTAGATGTTCAAAAATAATCGAAAAAATCAATGGACTGTTCTTCAGACACTGCTACCAATACTGCCACGAGTTTATGGCTCCGTGACTAATAATAACGATTTATTAACACCTTCTTGTACAATCTCTGTTAATCACAATCAATTACATTAACTCACAACTAATCTTGAGCGGAATCCTTCTTCCTTGACTGCCGAGTACTCGCTCCATTCTCGTTTTCCGACTGACTTCTGATTTACGACTGGACTAGTTATATAGACTCGAGAGGGACTCATAGAAAACACAACCGTTGCCCAGCAATGTATATATGCGAACCATACAGAAAACACCTCTTCCTCTATTGTATTTACAGCGTGTTGCATAGAAACGGAAGTTATCCGATTGTTACATGCGCATTTGTTGCTGCGAGAACGTGTCCACAGAGTCGTTGCCCAGCAACGGGTCTATATGTCACAGTACTAAGAAGTAAGAAATTTGGGGGAAAAGGAAGTATGCATAACAAATGAGGCGGAAAGCCCAAAAGAAAGGGACTACTTGGGAGATATTCTTGCATTTGTGCTTTACTTCACGACTCTGTCAGAAAGTGCAACATTTAGATTCGACGGGTGAGAATCTGGAAGGAAGCGGTTGTGGTTTCATCCACATAATTTATCGGCATTTGACTGGAGCGACTTGGAGAAACCACGAAAACCTCAGTCGCGGTAGTCTGTGTTCCAGCCAAGAGTCGAACTGAGCACTACCGAATACAAGTCTACCTCTAAACAAAAGTGCTAGAAATAGACGTAGATGACAAGACAGTATATACGAGTACATGGATCTAAAGGAAATAAGGTGTAAGATTTTGGCTTGGATTCAATTGGCAAAGAGTTGGGTCCAGTGGAGAAGTCTTTTAAATACGGCAACAAATTCGGTTCTAGAAAAGAAGAAAATTTTCCAGTCCACCTGAACGACTATCAGTTTCTCAGTACTGACTCATGGAATTCAGTACACAGCTGAGCCTCTTATAGTGAATTAACGCAGCTGTCGATATGATGGATTACATAACGTTGAATAGAACTGGTCGTGGCCTAATCTGAGATAAAATCCCGGAATTACCTGCAAAGGCTGACAAAACCCACAAATATTCTCAGTCATAATAGTAGGCCTCAGGGCCGGGATTTGAACTCGGTCTTTCCTAATGCGAAGCAGGGATGTTGTCCAATTTCCTCGACATTCGGCAACTGTCTTTCGGTGTGTATTAGTCGCGGGTTATTGCGATGTCTTGATTTTAACACTTGACATTTTCTTTAATTCACATAGTGGGGGGTGGAGTCCAGTTGCGTCCACTCGACACGTCGGCCAATGATTGGCCTATTGTAACTGCCCTCGGTGATTATGATCATGGAGAATTTGGTGGAATGAAGATTGGCAGGGGAACCCGAAGTACTCGGAGGAAACCTAACCCAGCGCCACTTTGTTCACCACAAATTCCACTTGACCAGACCCGGGCTCGAACCAGGGCCGCCGCGGTGGGAAGCCAGCGACTAACCGTTTGAGCTATGGCGCGGCCTTTAACACTTGACATAACAATCAGAGACCCTGGACCTTGTTAATAGGCATGCATGTAGTTTAATGGCACTGCATGAACTACAGAAATTCATTGCGGTAAGTGGGCTAGTAAAACTATACTTGTAACAGGACGTGAAGGTCCGTATGGTTGTGAGACGTCGAGACTCCCACATTTTCTACACAATCGACTCACAGAGTGTGGTGAGGTTGTCAGCCTTGCACGCCGGTCGCTCTTTACTCCCAGTAAGATTCCTGGTACTTATTTCTATTAAAGGCTGAGTTGACCCCAGGACCATTGTACGGCTGGAAAGATCACGTCAATTGAAAACTCGACCTCTACCACGTGCCATCCCTAAGTGGGCTAGTATATTTGGTTAAGTGTGCAGTGAAATTCAATAAAAAGGTCGTGGCTTATTTCAGGATTCTACTCTGTTATTCACTCCAAGAAATTTATAAATAAAATTCATTGACATGAGTGAATTCATCTGCCAAGTTTCGTACCGAACACCAGTCGAATAAAAGAGAAATCATTTAACCTGTTCTAGCAGAGGGTCCTGCTATAAAACCCTTTGTCTGAGTCCAATTTGCCTATTGTACCAGCCCCGGACGACAGATGATGAGTGTGGAACAGTCGATGGAATGAGAACTGGCAGGGGAAACCCAAGTACTTGGAGAAAACCTGTTCCAGTGCCACTTTTTCCTCCACAAATCCCACATGACCTGACCTGGAATCGAACCCAGGCCGCCGCGGTGGGAAGTCGGCAACTAACCGCCTGAGCTATGGAACCCAATAACAAGCAGAATGCGTGCTGGGTACATTATATAATGTATCCTTTGTAGGTGCAATAGGCCGGTCACGGTAGCCAAGCGGTCTAAGGCATGTACTGTCTTCGCTCGCTTGGAAACCGGGATCGTGGTTTCGAATCCCACTCAGGGCATGGATGTTTAGTTTGTGTGTGTGCGTTTTTCTCTGTTTGTGTACAGGTAGAGGCCTTGCGACGAGCTGATCACCCGCCCAAGGAGTCCTACCGAATGTGTAAGATCTAGAAAAATCGAAGTGAAGGGAGAAGTTCTTGGAGGTAGGCCTAGGCCCACTGGGGCTGTAGTGCCAATGGGGGGGAAAATGTGCAATAGTCTGAATTTGTTCTCCTGTCCGCACATGCGCCATATCAATTTTCTTCGTGCACACCGAGTGAGACAACTGTAACGAGTGTAAAATAGGAGGGGAAGCGTATGTTTCACAGACTTCTAAGAACATAGCGGCAACACTTCAAGGTCAACATAAAAATGAACCCTGTGACGTAAGTACTGAGGGCAGCATGCTACCTGACGAGTCTTATAGGACTGTACGTACAAACTAGTGCTACTTTGCAATTAAAATTAACGTGTTCATTCTGCAGTCAAGTGCATTACAAGTATTTATTCTCCCTCTCTCTGTCTGTACCAGAGAAGTTTTGTCCAGACTTCAAGCGTTCACTCCATCCTGGATACTGTGACATGTTAACGCATTGCCAGGCAACGGTTCGATAAACGCCCAGCGATATGCGTACGTAACAATAGGACCAATGTTTAGAGCTCGTTGCTAATCATCAGTCAGCGCGCCAATGGACTGGCGAGAGAGCTCTCACGTGACTTGTTTTCTATGTGGTCTGTGCTATGCAACAATAGAACTGTGTTTTCTGCTTTGTCCGTGTAGCTGCTATATAATTTGAGTCCGCTTGCAGCTAAGAATAGTCCAGGAGGGTACAGCACTTGAGAGTACAAGGACGAGAATGCAACATGTCCTGGGTTAATTGCGAAGATTAATTGAGTACAGATTAGGACAGAGGAGTACAACGTTGAATTTACCTAATCCTTCCAGCCGCATTATGGCCCTTAGGTCGACTGAGTCTCTAACAGAAATGAGTACCAGGAACCTTCCTGGGGGTAAGGGGCGGTCGGCTCTTAAGGCTGATAACCTCACTGTCATCTGTGAGCTGAGTGTCTAGAAAATGTGGGATCCTCAACATCTCACAACACTTTGGGCCTCCACATCCTGTTAAGGAATACCTTTACTTACTACTTACCGTTACAAGTAACTAACTAAATATCAAGGAGCAAGATTCCTCCTGAGAAGCCGATAGCCGCTCAACATATTCGAAGGTTCATTCCATGTTCAAACAGAATCCTGCCAGAGCACCATAACCTGAGTCATGTGAATAACAATCAGCAGTCACAAACCACTCATTTCTCCAGGATCCGTTCTCAAATGTGTACCTCATCTTCCATTAGACTTTGTAAGTGGTCCTTGTTCATCACATATTGCATTTTTAATGTTTTATGCGGACACTATGCTATAAGCTGGAATGTTGCAGGTTCGATTTCCCATTAAGTGGATTTCTTTTCAATTGTCCTAATCCTTCCAGCCGCAATATTGCCCTGGGTTCGACTCAGTCTCTAACAGAAATGAGTACCAGGAATCTTCCTACGGGTTGGGGGCAGCTAGCGCTTAAGGCTGACAACCTTAACGCCATCTTTGAGCCGATTTTCTAGAAAATTTAGGAACCTCGACGTCTCACAGCCCTATGGGCCTCCACGTCCTGTTATAGGGATAACTTCACAATTTTTTACCTTATGTCTTATGGGTATATCTTCTCTTCCAAGCATTCTAGATGCATCACCCATCGCATCCAAATGGATATTATCAGACTATATGACGAAGGATTTAAACACTGAAGTCCCTCAATATGCAACACGCTCTTACTCCTTGCATTCATGAGGCAGCCGATTCGAGACCCGTCCCGTTTACCGACTCTTTCAATTGTACGTCTAGACCGTGCCATAGCTCAGTCGGTTAGTCTCCGGTTTCTCAACGCGGCGACCTGTGTTCGATCCCAGGTCAGGTCATGTGGGATTTGTGGTGGACGGAATAACACTTGGGTAATTTTTCTCAATATACTTCGGTTTCCCGTGCCAATTCTCATTCCACGGATTGCTCCATATTCATCATTCATCCGGTGTTGGTAAAATGGGCCCAACAACGGCCTCAATCTCACTTCACCCAGGCAATAAAACTATGGTGGGAAGACTGATGACAGGTGAATTGGAAAGGATTTGGAAGGAAACAGTCGTGGCCTTATCAAGATACTCTTCCGGCATTTTCCTAGAGGTCCTGAGGCATACCACGAAATACCTTAGTCAGGTGAGGCTGTGTCACGGCTGAGAATGAAACGGAGTGTGTACACAGCCTAGACGGTTACAGGTACAACAACCTGTTCGTTTGTCTCTCTTCTTTGTTCTTTCTTTTAAGACAAATTCATGCACGTGCTTAGGCACCACGTCAATACACATGTAGAGATTGTGGAGAGAGAGTTTAACACATTCTAGATCTTGATCTAGATTGAGGTAAGGGCTCAGCTTCACGCTCCGACTGGTGCATCTTCGTGGAGAAAGCCTCTGGTTCCAATTTTTAAGATTTTGAACATAATGGTAAAATAGGGTAAAGTTATCCCTGTAACAGGCCGTAGAGGCCCATAACGTTGTGAGACGTCAATGCTCTCACATCTTCTAGAGAATCGGCTCACAGATGGCAGTAAATCTGCTAATAACGAATTTTTCTCCCCGACTTTCCAAAATGTTTTCAGTCACTACATAAATTGAGCTATCCATCTTATGATGCATTTTTCAGACGAATTCAGAAATGCACTTGTTCTCCAAGCATGTCCTGTATGATCGCCTTGAGGTGGTCACATGGGTGCGTATGAAGGGCTCTGTCTTCTAGGATATAACACCGTGTAGCCTGGCGAGAGTTAACCGAAAATTCGGAAAACATAATACCTCCATTTTCAGTGCCGAAAATTAAGACAAGCAAGAAAGCAGCATGAAACAAACGTCAACATATTCCCGCAAAACATTTGCTGAATTTCACTTGGCATCCGGCGTTATACTTGAGAAGATAGACCTCTTCGTGATTCGAAATATTCATAAGGGCTCGGTGCTGCCATGGGAGAACTTTGATTACGGTCCATTAAAAATCACGCATGCGCATGAAAGTCCCTTCTACCACTACGCTCAGTTTCCCCACCCTTTGACCATTACTTACAGCAGAAAAAAATAAAGTCGGATACTTTTTGAACAGCGTCGTATATGTTAAAAGGCAAATACTTATTCAAACGCTACGTGATAAAGACGAAGGGAGAAATGGAGGTATCCCGATGGGTGGCGATGTGATTTACATGGAGACAGTGTGGAGATCTTGTGGTCTGGAATCGTGGGAACACTTAGGAACTGAAATTCAGTTCTGATAATCATGCTGATGATGACATATGCATATGATAAAAGTTGAAAAGGTAAACTCGTCCCTATGCTTAACTAGTTGTAAAGCACTAAGCGATGACTAATTATGGGGGAGTGGGTGTACAGATCTATCTATTTTTGACGGCGGCATTAGTTGGGGGGGGGGGTGTCCAGCTTCACGGTCTGGACTCTTTAACCACGAGGAAAACCACCCAGCACCCATTGGACAGAAGGCTGGGTGGGTTCCAGAACTTGTATGGGCGACGTAGACAGAAGAAAATTCTTGCTCCTAATGGGGCTCGGACTTGGACCCTTGGCCGTCCAGCCCATAACCAGTCGCTGTACCGACTGCGCTGACCTAGGGATTATGATAAATAGTATAAAAGGCACAATAATATATATAGTCACTTGTAGGTAAGTTTCCGATCTAGAGAACGGAAATTAACGGCCATGGGGATTCGTTGCGCTGACCACGTGACAGCCTCTATCCGCAAAAGTTGGCACTGAAGTTCGCCGACAAGCGGCGGTCGCTCGGTCGGTATAGTTCGCTTGCGGACTAAAATCACGGAGTAGGTATATTTGGGTTATGCAGCATGACGTGTGATACATTAGCCCGCGTACCGGTGTAACGCGTACAAGCACAATAACAGGAAAAATAGGCAAGTCTGAGAGGCCGCAGGGGTGCACGGAAAGTGTATGCTCGAAATGTCTAGTAAGCAGCCTGACGAACACGAGCGAGGTGCGTTCTGATATGTAGCTCTAAATGAGACAGCGCGAATGAAGATCGCCCTGGATAACGGGGAATGAATTTTTAAAGACCTGTACTCTAGTTAGGCACAAAGAGTCGCACCTACTGAGAGACATAGCCTCGTTTTAAGGCTTACATAAAATCCGTAAGGAACATAAGGTAGCTGTTTGCTACGGAATATTACGCGAGACACCATGTTACGACGGGGAGATCAATGGTGACATCTGCCGGATACAACAGAAATCTGTTTCATTTTCAGGCGGGTCAGATATAGCACAATTCTCTGTAGAGCAGAGCCCACGAAACGGGACTCCTTTGTTTATTATTAGACACACAGAACTACAGGTTTCGTAAATTCATGTTGGGGGGGAAACTCATGTTACAGTAGCTCCGCACATATGTAGCGTCTGCAGGAGAATGAGAAGTGCTCAGCTGAGTGACCCTCTTGCTTTATCCTAGGAGAAAGAATTGGAGCCGGTTTGGATGACTTCCTCTGTTGGAAGTCGAAGACCTGGTAATCCAGCCCGCAGCGTAATTAATGTATAACTGAGTAACGTTGGCTCCTACATCGTCTAGATAAAAAGGGTAGAACTAGTGGATACGGGCCACCTTCATTAAACAGACTCAGCGGAGACAGAAATGCTTTCTACATAACGACGGAGAAAGTGCCTCTGTAGGTCTCAAAATTTTCATCCAGGGTACGGGCAATATCTAAAGAAAGAAAAAGACATATTTATCAGTTATTTGTTCTTGTTGCAGTAGATCTTGCTACCCGTTCTCCATGCTGGACTCCGACACAACCGTGGTTGAGGAACCCCTCGCAGGTTCCTTTGGCCTCCAGATTACCCAGCGAAAGCGTTAACAGTGCGAGCGAAGAAACATGACAAAGTGGGAGACGGTTTCTAGTGAGAGTGGTCTTGCAGTGACTGGCAGAGTGTTTACGTCGAAATGAAATATCTGGAGCGTGTCTTGTTTCAGTGGAACGCTGTGACATTGGGCGTCAACTTTTGGTGATGCAGCCTTCATCATCTACCATAAAAAATCCCTGCATAATGTAAGATAAGGTGCAATTGTCCCTGCGCATAATTTATTAAACACCACACCATGAGGACGGGGAAGTGGAGGTATAGCTTCGCCATTCTTGACCTCCGCAATGGACGGAGGTAAGCGGCCAGCTTCACGCCTCGGCTGCTTCAGTCCAGAGGAAGTAGCCCCCAGTATCTATTGGATAGGAGTCTGGGTGGGCCCCAAAGCCGGTCTGAACGTTGCGACGAAGAGAAAAATCTCTTTTCTATGTAAACAATCGAAAGCACAGTCGCCCAGCCTGTAGCCCGTCGCTATAGCAACTATGCCATACCTCAGTGTCTTGATGTTATTATATTCTATTTACGTAGTTTTTTTGTTTTAGTGGGGGGGGGACTAAATCCCTTGTACTGCGGCCACTTCTGGCCTATTGTACCAGCCCCAGATGAAAGGTGAGGGTGATTGTGGAGTAATTGGTGGAATGAAGATTGGCAGGGGAAACCGAAATACTCGGAGAAAACCTACCGCAGGACAACTTTGTCCACCACAAATCCCACTTAACCAGACCCGGGATCGAATGCGGGCAGCCGCGATGGAAAGCCAGCGACTAACCGCTTGAGCTATGGCGTGCCCTAATGTAATGTATATATATATAGGAATTTACGCACACATATATATATCCTATGTATACATTTATATAACTAGAGTTATCTTAGATATGATAAAGAAGTGTGTAGATTCCAAAAGTTTCTGATGAAGGTGTGTAACACTCGGGGTTATTTGGTTTTGGGACTTTGTCCATCGTCTGGTATTCTAAACAACACAACGTTTCGGAAACCGGATGTCTTTCCTTGCTCATGTGAGGGGGTGGGAGTTACCTGTTCTGTTGGTTACGTTAGAAAGAAGTGATGCCAATCACTGAACGTTATAAGCACTTGAACATTGCTACATAACTATTCATCAGAAATTCTTCTGTTACAACAACTCTGTAGTTACATCATACGGAAGTCAGGGCACGGTTGTTTGTTCCTCACAGTTGGCAGCGTCTTTGAAGTCTAGCCTCAGAAACTAGAGTAATGTAAGTCACGTAAATATGAGGTGTTTTTATTTGTTAATTTTGGGCCCACAATGCTTCATGCAAGCAAATCATCATTCTGGAATGGGTAGCAATATAATTTGTGTGTTCTGGAAAGCGAAAGTTTGCCCTTTCACTGCTCTGTCCTGCTTCTTGGCAGCTGCCATCAAAATATGAGCACGTTGATGACTTACCAGTCGTCAGGTACGGCAAAAATGGAATAACTCGCCCAAGAAGTCTATTCTTGTACATGCATTAGATGACACAAACCCTTCTTACTACAGAGAATGATAGTATTTTCACAGCAGAACTGTACGTCCCTATTGAGACATTGAAATCCCAATTCAGAGACATCGCCAATAACAATAGGAAAAATTTTTTAGGCTTTCACGGCGGTGACTATGAAAAAAGCAGTCTTCTGAGATTTGGCACCGTGTATATGTGGTGTTAACCGACGTTTCGGAGGAACGTATCGCCTCCATCTTCAGGGTAGAAGAAAAATATAAGAAATCTGCAAGCGAAGAGACCGTGAGAGTCTGCTTTTACCGGTTCTCACGGTCTCTTCGCTTGCAGATTTCTTATATTTTTCTTCTACCCTGAAGATGGAGGCGATACGTTCCTCCGAAACGTCGGTTAACACCACATATACACGGTGCCAAATCCCAGAAGACTGCTTTCTTCAACAATAGGAAAGTTTAAGGTTCGAATACGGGCAAGGGAAATGATTAGACTGAGAGTACTCTGTCCTAAGTACGATGTTTCAAGTGCAGATTTATAGAGTACTAAATTAAATGCGGGTTTTATCAGAAATGATGAAACGATAGGAATTTGAGAAAAGGAGGCCATCGCGTGGTGGTAGCCTATTTTGTGGTGATATCCCTACATTTGCCTGGAAAAAAGAGAACAAATTTGTCAAATGGCAGACAGAATAGCCCAGTGATGTAGCTGGGATTGATGGTTACATATATGATACTAGACACAAACACCGTGGTTTTCAGGGACTTGTCTGCGGGCGCGTTGTCATTATGAAGGAGCAATTTGGCGCATGTTCAAATTTTATGCTAAGATCTCCTGGCAAACTCCATAACTGATCTCAACGGTATCTGAGAGCGCATGGATTTTTCAGCGACGTCTTTGTTGATTAATTCTCGAATTTTTTCAGCATTTTCTGTCGTTTTGCTCATGTTTGGTCGCCCCGAACGTTTGTCATCTTCAACTGACACTTAACCGTACTTGAAATGTGAATTCCATTCAAAAACCGCTGTTCGGCTTAAAGAATACTCTCCAAAAGCCTCACGAAGCCTTTCAAGGGTTTCGGTAGCGGATTTACCGAGCTTCACGCAAAACTTGATGCAGTCACGTTGCTCGATTTTGCCATTCATCGCAGGCAAAACGAAACACGAAGTCGAAAAAGCACTCGTGTAAAAGAAATGCGTGTTCACAGCGCGGTGTCACGTGACAGACTGATGTAGTTTGATTTGCTATGACATTGGCCTCCCTTCTCATCTTATTTAACCGAGGCGGTTGCAACGATAAGAGTCCGGGAACTTTCCGATACCACCTCGTGCATAGTACTATGGAACTGTGGGCAAATCAGTGTTATGTTGGCACATATTTGCGTGGCCAGATGCGCAGTATAACCTTAGGCGACACAGCTGCCCTCGCCGTCAAGCCGTCGAACACTACACAGACATTTAAATTGTCTGTTTAAATGCGCATCTGTCAGACAGCAACACGCTTGAGTGCGTGGGCATAAGGTGGCGGCTAGATATACTGCCTTACGTTACAAAGAACGGTTCAAATTTGCCTTTATTTGTCAATGTCATCTTGACACAGTCTATGAAAGCAACCAACCGAATGACCTATCCTTCAACAAAATGGATGCCACGGTACTGAAGAGAACACGTGGACCTTGGGAAGTTTTTGTTTTCTTTTGGCGCTACAGCTCCATTTTGGGCCTTGGCCTACCTCCATGAAACTCTCCCTTTTCATTTCGGTTTACTAGATCCTTAGACATTCGGTAGGATTCTTTGGTTGGGTGATCAGCTCTTCGCAAGCCTTCTACCTGTATACAAACACAGGAAAAAATGCGCGCTCGCACACACACTAAACATCCATGCCCTGAGTGGGATTAGAATCCACGATCCCGACTTTCGAGCGAGCGAAGCGTTAGACCGCTCGGCTACCGTGGCCGGATTGGGAAGAATGAGTAACAGGAATAGTGTGGGACTGCATAGGATAAGCTTCATGCTGCACTCTTCATGTAATAGTTTACATTACTCTCTGGTGGGCTACAAAGTATATCAACCAACCGGGGAGATTTTTTTTTTTCGCATAGTTGAGGGTGGAGTCCAGCTGGGTCCACTCGGCACTGCGGCCACTGATTGGCCTATTGTAGCCTGACAAGGGTGATTATGATGATGGAGAATTTGGTGGAATGAAGATTGGCAGGGAAAACGGAAATACTCGGAGAGAACCTGGCCCAGCGCCACTTTGTCCAACACAAATCCACTTGACCAGACGCGGGATCGAACCCGGGTAGCCGCGGTGGGAAGGCAGCGACTAAACCAGTGAGTTGCTAATATCGCCAATGAAACGATTAGGTTCTATCTTCTCCTTTCGTTGACGGATTAAGGACTGTGGCCTATCCCTTTTTAGAATTATATGAAACTATAAATCTTACTGACAGCTGGCATGACTGTCTCGAGACCGCTGGCTGTACAGTATGACACATACACAGAAGATGCATAAATATACAGCCATGCTTCGAGTGGGATTCGAACCCACAATCGCTATTTTCGAACATGCGAAAACATTTCGTGTCCTAGACAGTGCTGCCACTATGATCGTCTTCAATGTTACCAATATTGTAATTCTGATAGGTAATCAGAAATTCAAGTTTTCTCTATATTAATTTGTTATTTACTCGTTCAATTCCTACATTCCAAGTAATCAGTATGTAGTGGTTTTTCGATTAGTTACACAGTCAACGAGTTAGGTTAGTTTCGCCATTCGGTTATGTTAATTATTCAGTCAGGAAGGCAACTGGCAAGCCGTCAGCAAGTCGGTCTGTTGAGTGTCTAGCCGTGCGGTTTGCCGAAGTTTGAAAGAAATAATGTTCCTGTACTTATGCGTCCAGTCCCCAAGGTGGGGCCTGGTTGTGTTTCCGCTGCAGCTCCCTTGCCGCGACGCACGGCACAGTCCGTGGCTGTCTGAATATTGAGCAACCGCATGTCAAATCACAGTAATCCTCACTGTTTCCTTGCATCAGCCCGGCGTTTCCATCCAGCGAAGGTACGTAACAACCAGATGAAGACAATTGTGCCACACCAATCGGTGATAATATTCGACTTCATTAGGGATCCAGTTCCTTAATCATCTACGTCCTGGGATCGACATCCTGAGCGCGAGTTCCTGTTTCAACGGTTTATCTACGGGTGCTAGGCAATCCTATGAATAACTTACGATTCCAAATTCCCGTTTCTATTTTCACAAAATGACACATTGCAACTTATCTTGAGCCGATCAAATCCATCTTTCAACATGAAATTTTTACAAGAAGCATATTGTCACGTGCATGGTGGGATGCGTGACGAAAATAACGGGTTCTAATGCGGACGACTGGATTTATTGGCACCCTGGTTACAAGTTCTCTCAAACACACTTAAATACAGTGCTGCTGCTGATTTACATAATTTCCAGTTCACCGTTGCACACGCACTAGCATTTTCCGTCTTTACTAGTGTCGACTCCTGCCAACGGATCTCAACACAGGAACTATAAAAGTCTCACTACATTACACATTCCCAATATCGATGTATTACAACACATGTAACGTCACATACTAAGTCCTCTAATTTTTCTTCTGGCCACACGGCTGTTCCCTTGGAACTCAGGAACTCAAGTGAAGCCCATATATTACTGACTTCTAGAGATTTCGACTGACCGCAAACGACCTTTACTGTCCCCTACAAACTTTCGGTGCAGACCTACACAAAACACGTCACATGGTCTCTATCGGCAGTTGTGTGACGTCCCTGCTTATGCGAAAGTGTGTTTACCAAGCCGTTGCCTAGAACTGGTTGCACAACTCCGCTGCTCTATTGTTGCGTGCGTGTAATGCAGGGTGTTTACCGAGCCGTTTTCTGGCAATGCGTTGACGTGTCACAATATTAAACCTTTGGAAACCGAATTATACTGGGATGATTTTTACTTCGTTGACAAGTGTCACGGCTCTGCGTTTCACGGCTGCCGGTGGGTCGCTTGTTAAGAGGCGCATACGAATTTTGCCGATGAATCAGCATGCCTGACGGCCGAAAGCTTTCGAAATGAAAGGAAGGTCTTACATGTGTTCACAGTTCGGAGGTGTTGAAAATGCGGGACTGCGTGGGTTAAATGTGGATTTTGTGAACTCCAATAGTGATTTTGTGTATTTATGTATCCCTGCAAGTGACACCACTCTTCATCAGAAAAGAATGCCAATTACAGATCGATCTCGCCTTCGGCGACAGACTGTAGAAATAAACTGCAAAAATAAACACTGATAGCTGGATCGCGCGGCTGCAAGGCGTGTGCGGATTGTTGCTATTTTATATGGTCTAAACTTCAGCAATTGTGCTGCCCTTCTTGCACTAGACTTTGTCACTCCAGTCTCTTGAGCTAGACGTTTTAGTGATTTTCTAGGTGAGTGTTCAAGTCTAGTTTCTGTGTCACCTGGCTTCTCCTCAGTAAGCACTCGGCGCTTATATTTCTGTTTCTTGTCTGTATTAAGAGGCCTATTGGTCTAAATTTATTCACCAAATTGTGAATTGCTTGTCTACTGCGAATTCTTCCATCACAAGTTGTATTTCGAAAATTTCGCCGACGGTTTCTATCACATCCGTATTCTCATGGGAGTCATATAGAAATACGCATTATTCTAAAGTACACCACACCATGACGTACTTCACTGCTCACTAACTGCAACTGAGAACAAATGGCTAATGGAGCTGATAACTGCTGTCTACTGCTGACAAATCATAAACAAACTCCCACGCATGAACCGCACTGCTCGCCGTGAAACAAATTACCGTCAAGTTGTCCACAAGTTAATTACTCCCCTTGATTCCAAACGTTATCTGCCATCAGGCATGCTGATTCATCGGAACAATTCGTATGCGACTCGCGGAAACGGCGCACAGGTCGCCGCGTACAGCAGAGAAGTGAACCTGCCAACAAAGTTAAAAAAAAGAAACCTTTGTATAATAAAATTCAGTTCGTACAGCACAGGAAACGCAGTAGGTCTCCGCTACAGAGATCAACAGGTTAATGCTACTTAGGGAAAGAGTCACTGTTTATTGTGCGAACCATACGGAACACACAAATACACTCTGTGGGAAGAATGCAAAGCTGCCTTACGTTAAAGAAGGTGGTATCTATAGTAACCACTGGACTTTAAAGTGTTAATAATATCACACCATTGAAGCATGACTCCCAAGTAGTCCTCCCTCGATGCTTTTCGCACGAAATTTAATATGTATTTTTCATCTCTTCCATGCGTGCTAAAAGTTCATCGCATATTTTCCTTATTCTATTATTTCGTGAAGAGTAAAAATTATGAGGCTGTTCCTTCCTTAATTTTTTCCAGCCTCCTGTTTTTTCTGTCATCTTGGATCTAAATATTCTCTTCAGTTTCGTGACCCCAAACACTCCTAGTCTCTGTCCTTAGGGTGAATACCAAGTTTCACACTCATGCATAACAACAGGTAAAGCGATAATTCTTTTTGCATACAGTAGTGCCATGTAAGCATATACTGTCTCTTGAATCAATGTTGTCCGAACTCATTTTGACTAGTACTTAGCAATTCCTGAATCGTAATACAATATAGTTTCAATAACAGGAGGATGGGCCTCAACACTGTTCCGGAAGGAAAAGTACCCAAGAGAGAGCAGCCCAATTAAAAGCCGCAGTGTGATTAAGAGATGCCAGTGTCCAGGTGAATTCACAGAGTGAAAGGGAAAAGCTTTCTTCGCAATTCCCTTTGCCGAAATGTAAGAGGAGCTGGCTGTTAGGTCTGAGGATAATAAGAGCAGGTTATCTTGTCAGTGAGGGGACTCAGTTGTTGCATCTGAATGCCCGACGAACGAGTTTCGCAACGAATATGATTATCTTTCGATAAGAATACATTCAGTTTAAACAGGTGCACTGTTGCTGCAGCATAATGTTAGTGTTTTATTTCTAAAGGGCGATTAAACTAAGGAGGATTCTTCTTCCTTGGCACTACAGCCCCAGTGGGCCTAGGCCTACCTCCATGAACTTCTCCGTTCACCAAGGAGGATTACATAGGTGAAATATGCAGCACTCGTGGGTGAGAGGAGATATGTACTCCTATACTCACTCACTCATGGAACTGAGCCCTTCTTGAGAAGCCGCCAGTTGTGCAGCTACTTAAGAACTTCCCAGAATTTTATGAAACCCGAATGTTCATCACCGTGTTCACAAGAGCCCTGCATTGAGCTGGATCAATCCAATCCATAACATCCCATAATATCTCTCTAAGATCTATTTTAATAGTCCACCCACTTACGTTTTGGTCTTCCCAGTGGTCTCTTTCCTTCTGGCTTTCCCATCAATAGAAGAGATACATAAACTAATAATCTGTAAACACACAGAATAGACCAACTGTTCACGGAGTTTTATAATCACACACAACCGTAACAACAAAACACCCACATCTGACTATAAGATTCAGAGCAGCTGATTAAAGGATTTTATGAACTTTTAAAGTTATTAAAATTAAACATAAAACGCGTACACGTAACATATTAAGATGACAGTGCAACAATTTTAGCAAGAATGTAAACACCTGATGATGGCTCAGTGAGGCACAACCATGTTGTTATAAGAGGTATGAAACACAAAAATAAGTGTTGCGTTTAAGGCGATGGTTACAAATATGTACAAAAGGCAGCAATACCAGCGCAACGGGATGCTAAATATATACAAAATTTATCATAATATATCAAGAGAAGATATTACTTGTGACAGATGTAGGTGGGACAGTATTGAAACCTATCTTACAGAAATGTGCTATGAGGCTGCAGAGTGAATTAAATTCGTTTAACGAGTCTATACAAATTAAAGGGACATTACACCATCAGAAAACTTTTCAGTACTCATATCCCAACAACACGATAGGGTATATCAGTTTTGTTAGGACGAGGAAGCGTAATTGATTGAGGCACTATGCTACAAGCCAGAAGGTTGCGGGTTCGAGTTCATATTAGGTGGATATTTTCAATTTACTTAATCCTTCCAGCCACACTATGGCCCTGGGTTCGACTCAGTCTATAACAGAAATATGTATCAGGAATCTTCTTGGGAGGAAGTAAAGAGCGGCCGGCGCGTAAGGCTCACAACCTCACCGCCATCTGCGAGCCGATTGTCTAGATCAGGCATGTCCAACGCGTCGATCGCGGGACGATTTTTGGTCGATCTCATAGGCCTATAAGGAAATTATACGTGAAAAGCATGTAAATTCATTTGTAATATAATATGATTATATTCAGATTTTGAAGGGAAAATACGTGTTAAAGTAGTCTGCACTTTCAATGTATGTTGCTTTTACAACAAACATTGTGCGTCGTGTTATTTTTACCAATATTTTTGCTTGAAGCGAGGTACGACGAGAGGAGGGGATGGTAGATCACTGGCAGTTTTGACACTAAAGAGTCGATCACAAACTGTTTGAAGGTGGACATGCCTGGTATAGAGAAAATGTGGGAGCCTCGACGTCTCACAACCCTATGGGACTTCACGGCCTGTTACAGGGATGTTACACCTTTATGTGCATACATATTAAATCTGAGTGCGCATATCCGTCAACAAACACAACTTTATACGGTTTTAGGGTCTCACAGTGGCAGTAACGAGGAGTTCTATCTTCTAGGACACAATGCCGTGTGGTCTGTTTAAAGTCAAACGAAGTTTCGGCGAAAAATATCGCTTCCATGAAGATGGAAGCATCATGTTCCTTCAAAACGTCGGTTGCCTTTAAACGGAGTACACGCCGTTATATGCCAGAAGACAGAATTCTTCAAATCCACATCTGATTGCAGACTACACTGGTTGTCTATGGAGGTAAGCGGCTTTGCATTTTGATAGATTTCAATCACTCCTGTGTACGGGTGAGGAAATCACGTGCATGATAGAACAGAAGTTTTCCTGTTCTGGTTCACCTACGTGTATACAGTATTTAGGACTGTAGAAACCACGAAAAACTCCAATTAAGATAGATACGTCGCCTTCATTTTCAGGGTCGAATGATAAGCCAAGCAAGAAACCATTTGGCAGAGTCTGTTACCTGCTTAATGCCGGTTTCTTGTATGACTTATTCTTCGACCCTTAAGGTGGAGGTTACACCGTTCCTCCTATACCTAGTCTGACTTTCAACGGACTACACGGCGTCATATCGCAGAATACAGAAATCCTCATGATCATTGCTGTGAGAACTTCGAATCCTATATATTTCATGATGACACTTCAAAACCCACCTCCAACAAAAAGATCAATGCATAATGAAAGTAGACACAACGTGGAATTAAAATTCCTCTGTAGACAAGCAGAGAGAAATGCAGTTTCTAATACAACATTCTGAGAAAAAACCAACCCCTTGCAGCAGAGTCCTTCTTCAGAAGCTCAAATATCCAAGAAATATCCGGCCTTTCATGATTACTTAAGAATCGTTATAGGGCTCACAACAGCCCACGACCGTATTTCTTCAACACCTGTTTTATATTCGCACTCTGTTCTACACGAGGTCTCCCAGTCTTCTTTCCGTGTTTTCCGACCAATCTGTATGTAATTTTTATCTCCCTCATGCGTCCTTCATGCCCCGCCCTTCTCACCCTCATTGATTGGGTCATCATAAAATATATATCTCATTCTTCTTCCTGTTCTATTCCAGTTGCTTCCACTTGGAGCAGAGGACATCCGTGAAACGCTTCGTTTCACTTCAGTTTCTTAATCTAAGAGCATCGGTAGGAGACCTTGGACAGGGCCGCTAACTAAAGCAAACATAGAATAAACACGAATAGACATCCATGCCTTGAGTGGGATTCGAACCCACGATTCCAGTGTTCGAGCGGGCGAAGACATTTCATGCTTTAGACCGCGCGACCACTGTGATCCTCCTAAAAATATATGAGGAAATATAAAATCATGAAATCTTGTTATGCAGTTTTCCCCAGTTACTCTTATCTCCGCTCTCTTAGAGCCAAGTATTCTCCCGGGAAATTTGTTCTCAGACATGCCCAATCTTGTGTTCTTTGCTTAGGGCGAGAAACCAGCATAAGTAACAGGTGAAATTTTACTGTTGTGTATGTTCGTTTCTAGCTTTGAAGACGGAGAATATACAGGGTGATTCATACAGAACCGGCCTGACGAAATGAGCTGTAATATAAAATATACCATACATATATTAAAGTAATTTACACATATCTTGGATTGTGTGCCGTGATCAGAGCAGGTGTTGAAAGTGTCCGCCGTTTTCAAGTAGGCACTAGAAACACTCGCTGTTCAACAGTGAACTCCATGACTGTCGCCTGCGCACTGCAGACACGTTTCGGGATTGTCCTTGACCTTGCAGCATAAGGGCTGCCACTTGCCGGATCATGCGCACACCATTCGACTCAGCACGGCCCACGGATTATTATGTCGTAATTGTGAGCGGTTATATGCATCACCTGTGGAATTATTAGCAAATTCATCGGGCCGGTTCTATACGATTCACCCTGTATAACAGAGTTTGAACTGAGGGTTCATAAAGAAGAACATGACAAAAAATACAAGTGTCTCGAGAAGGGTTGTACTGCTGTGCGTTGCCTGTTATTCTCTGTACGAACATAACAGGAAGAGCAACTACACTTCACAAAGCAGGATCGTGCTATTATTGCCCATCACTCCCAGAGCGTTCTTGCGGAACTAGCCGTACTGAGAAGACAAAAAATGTCTTTAAATTTAAGCCCTAGTTTATTTCTATTTATTCTTTCACGCACTGAGAGCCACAGGCTGTGCGCTCCCTTCACTATTGTACTGTCTTGTATGTAATATATAATTACAGTACTCAGTTGTACAGGGACCGGCGAAGATCAATGGTCTGAACATTGAACCCGGAGCACCCAGTCGTATTCCACATCTTGCAATTCCTAGAACAGAGCGTTTATATTCCTGCGTTGCTTCCTGCATAAGGATATTAGGAACAAGAGGCCAGTAGCGGTTAGTCGAGATAGTCATTAATTCTGCATAGTAAAACAGTAAAACAACGGTAAGTTTATTGTGTCAACCTCAGACCATATGCATGCAGGCAAGTTCAGAAGTGTCAGTTTATCCGTTACGTGGCATAATAATAGCAGAAAGAAATCATCTTGCGAAATGTGTCCATAAAAATGCTGATATTTCAATCTAAGCATTTATTGCGTGCAATAAGACAGACAAAAAACACAACTGACGTAAGAATAACTGTACAAATTTTCTGTTTTAAATTTATTATTTTGATTTAAGCTCCATTTGTTGCTCGGCACACATCCAGAACCTCAAATCAGCTGTTTTCATGAGTGTTTCAACGTATCATGGGCAAATATAGATATACAGATTGAAAAAGTTAAATAGTTCCGTTCAGTGTGACTGGTTATGATTTTCTTATTTCAATTCTTCATAGATCATGTAGCACGAATGGGGGAGACGAGGAATGCGTATAGGATATTGGTGGGAAAGCCAGAAGGAAAGAGACCATAGGGAAGACCAAGGCGTAGGTGGGTGCACAATATTAGAATGGATCTTAGAGAGATAGGATGGGATTGTATGGATTGGATAGATCTGGCTCAGGATATGGACCAGTGGAGGGCTCTTGTGAACATGGTAATGAACCTTCGGGTTCCATAAAATGCTGGGAAATTCTTGAGTAGCTGCAGAATTGGCGGCTCCTCCAGAAGGGCTCAGCTCCATGAGTAAGTAAATAAGTAAGTAAGTAACATTTATAAACCACTATTACAGTATAAGTGTATGTTCTAAAAGTTAAAATATATACATACAATATAGATAATATACAATTGGCTGTAAAATCTAAAGTCTTTACAACTACAGCGGCTGTTCCAATACTTTAAAACATTTATAGTTAGTTTGTTAAGATTCTATTGGATTTCGTAAACCAAGCTGGTTCGTGTCATCCCCCTTAATATTTCTTTTGAGGGGGCCGAATGTGTGCCCCCTGTCGTTCTCGAGAAGAGGGTTCTTTATGTTGCCCTGTATGTGTTTGGGGCCCGCTGTGTTGTATAAATAACTGAAATAAGGAAATCTTAACCAGTCACACTGAACGGAACTATTTAACTTTTTCATATTATTAGTGTGACGGACCAGAATGAAACAAATCTAATTAGCTATAGATTCTTAAATTTTTACCCTACTTATTTTGGAAAAAAGAGAGCAGGCTCATACTATCTCCATGATGTCTACATGTCTGTGTATCTGTGTGTGTGAACCCCCCTCCACGTTAACTTTGAATACCCGAACCAAATTTATGAAACTTGGTATGTATATATCATGGCACCTGAACCCATCTCAGCGGCGTATTTAATAAATCCCTCCCATTAGTCTGTGTGCCTGTTGCTAGGCAACGTCTGGTAAAATGTGTCCCTCCTTTCGTTGCTCGGCATCGGCTCAGTAAAAATGTTTCAACGGCAACGAATACGCACAACAACAGAGGAATTGCTGGGCGCGTTTATCTGTGGGCCTGTCTGTGTATCTCTATATCTGTTGCTATGTTATAAATTCGGTAAAAATATTCCCGCGGAAATGAAATCTCTTGGAGGAGCCGTTTTATATGCAGTCCGTGTTATATCAAAGGGAAGTATGCCATTAGATTTTCCTAGAACTTCTGGTTAGCCTATTTTCCTGTATTCTGTAGCGACTTCATTTCTGTGAAGTACAATTTTCCTTTTACATAACCCCTGGAAAAGAAAAGAAGTGGATCGAAGTGTGGTGAATGGGGAGGCCAAGAATGGGCTGCTTTCTCACCTGAAACTGGGCTTTCGATGATTCTCGTAGGGTGTTGACAAAATATAGGGTCGCACCACCTTGTATGCAAATGACGTCGCTATGGCCATCAAGCTGTGGAATAAACTTGCACTAAAATATTACATTTTGCTCCTAAGAAAAAGGAAAACTCGCTTCTGCGCTTGGTTTATGCAAGCAACGCCTTCATCTTAGAAGTGTCTCTTTCACGTTGTAGGTATCTTTATGTGTATCTACAATTCCTTGTATGCGGAAGGTTGCTTCATCGAAAGAAAACTGGAGGCTTCAGGTACAGTTACCCAAGATAGGCTGGAGTACGACTGGCTGCAGCTGAGCTAGTAACAGAGCGTGTATCAGAATAACACTTCAAAACTAAAAGAAGAAAGGTGACTCTTCTTTGTAGACAAGATCTTAGGTTTTCGTGTGTTCGATACTCAAGTTTTCCACATTCTTGGTCACGACGCCGTGTAGTTTAGTGCGCATCTTTTCCGAAACAGGACAGGCCTAGAATCTGACAGTTCATTACCTTCTTCACAATCGCCGGCCACTGGACTCTCTTCTGAGCTAGCTGAAGGCGGTCGATTTATTCCTAAAGCTTTCCTTCAAGTTCCCGAGTAAATTGTGAAAAGCGCTTGTTTCCCTATGCACTCAATATGCCCCGTTCATCTCATGGACCTAAATTTGATAGTCGTCATGATATCTGATGGATACAAATCGTAATGTTTCTCATTATGTAATTTCCTCTGTCTTCCTCTCCCTTGTCTGCTATTTTAATACCCAACGTTAAAGAAACTTCGTATTAGTAACGAATTCTGTCCATCTATGGCCCTACAGGCCTTTTGTCGGACCTCGGCGGCTTTCTCAGGTTCTTAATCCTATACACAGGCGGCAGGATTATTTGGAAGGAGGATCAGCCCCTCAAGGCCGCTACCTACACACAGAATAAACACACAAACATCCATACCTGGAGTGGGATTCTAAAGGGGCCCGTACACTAAGATCTATATTAAGAATCGCGGGGTTTTCTTCAGTGCCCCCATCTAATGCTTTGACAGTGCCTGAGTATACGCTGCAGAATTTTCCATAAATATACTGACAATTTGACATTCATGCAACAAGCAGTCCCTACATTAAAATAGGGACTCATGATTACATTTAAATTTCACCTGATTCTAAATAAAACCTGCAGTTGAAACAGACAAAGAAGAATGTACTAAATTGTGACGTTCGGCTTACAGAAGGACATCCAAACACATGCATGTTGAAAGTAGGATTCCTAAGGACGTGTGTATTCTTCCGTAAATTTCATAAATTTCGTAAATATCATCTATAAAACCACAAACTTTCGCTAGTTGGAGGAACTTTTATAATCCTTCCTCATATCCAGTAATGACGAGTTATTGTATAGGAAGAAACTTGTCAGGATTATATACAAAAAGGAGTCACCAGAAGGATATGATGGGGCATTTTATTATTATTTTTTTATTGCCAGTGGGGTGGGACTAAGTCCCTTGTACTGCGGCAACTTCTGGCTTATTGTACCAGCCCCAGATGATAGGTGAGAGTGATTGTGGAGCAATTGGTGGAATGGAGATTGGCAGGGGAAACCGAAGTAACCTGCTCCAGCGCCATTTCGTCCACCACAAATCCCACTTGTCCAGACCCGGAATCGAAACCGGGCCGCCACGGTGGGAAGTCAGCGACTAAGCGCTTGAGCTATGGCGCGG
>NW_019741974.1:3315260-3365477 GCF_002891405.2 Cryptotermes secundus | reverse complement strand
AGTGCGTTATATTGAAGTAATTCTTTCGCGTGGAAGGCAACATCAGGTAAAATCTAAAGTATGGCCGCGCTATAGCTCAAGCGGTTAGTCGCTGGTTTCCCACAGCGGCGGCCCGGTTTCGATCCCGGGTCTGGTCAAGTGGGGTTCGTGGTGGACAAAGTGGAGCTGGACCAGGTTTTCTCCTAGTACTTCGGTTTCCACTGCCAATCTTCATTCCACAAAATTCTCCATCATAATAATCACCCGGGGCAAGCTACAATAGGCCAATCAGTGGTCGCCGTGCCGAGCGGACCCAGTTGGACTCCACCCCCCACTAAGCGAATTAAAAAAAAAATCCAAATTAGGACTTCATAAAAAGCCACTGAAGTTGAATGATATGATGAACTGAAATGCATGAAACTCGACAATTTATAATCGCTACATTTGTTAACAGATACCGCATATAATTAGGCCCATGCGTGATTAGAATGGTTCTATGGCTTGGAATGAATTGTCTCGAGGGTTTTGATAGCATATACTTTTACTAACTTTCTATGAATGCTGTAATATTTCCGTTTATATTTCAGGCGCTAGTTCTATTTTTGTCTTTGGTTTTCCTGGCCACGACGGAGTCCAAAGAAAAGAGGAAAGCTGATAAGCGTGGAGTACTCATCAATGTAGGTAATGACGGAAAAGCTGGTGGTGGAAGTAGCGTAGGAAATGATGCCTTCGGTGGTAACGGAGACAAGGCTCCCTACGTTGGAGGCAGAAATGCCGATCATCTGGGACAGGGGTAAGGAAAATTGAAGTGAAGTAACTACACGTATCCAAACATATCAACTGAGCATGAACTGGCAGGTACTGAAGAGGCAGCATATTGACCATTCCGCTGTATCGTGTTTGCGGAAGATTTCCATGGTTCTGTTTTCGTCACATATTATGATATAAAAGCGATTGAACTCGGGTAATGCTTGCTACCATTCAGTCCAGAAACTTTTGTCTTCTCGTCTGTTGCCCCAAAACATAAAAATTAGAATATTCAAAACTATAATTTTGCCTGTGGTTCTGTATGGGTGTGAAACTTGGTCTCTGACATTAAGGGAGGAACATAGACTGAGGGTGTTTGAGAGCAGGGTGTTGAGGAGAATATTTGGACCGAAGAGAGATGAAGTGACAGGAGGTTGGAGAAAACTGCATAATGAGGAGCTTCATAACTTGTACTACTCCAAGTATAATTAGAATGATCAAGTCAAGCAGGATGAGGTGGGCAGGTCATGTAGCACGAATGGGGGAGACGAGGAATGCGTATAGGATATTGGTGGGAAAGACAAAAGGAAAGAGACCACGAGGAAGACCAAGGCGTAGGTAGGTGGACAATATTAAAATGAATCTTAGAGAAATAGGATGGGATGATATGGATTGGATAGATCTGGCTCAGGATAGGGACCAATGGAGGGCTCTTGTGAACACGATAATGAACCTTCGGGTTCCATAAAATGCTGCGAAATTCTTGAGTAGCTGCAGAATTAGCGGCTCCTCTAGGAGGGCTCAGCTCCATGAGTAAGTTTTAAGATATAAAAGTTCGCGACGATGGTGCCTTACTGAAATTATTGATTTTTTAGACATTAATCATCGTAATTTTTATTTGTACCTCTAGATTTTTGACGCAAAACAGTAGGTTATTTACATGAGGACGGAAACAGATTTCAGTCTCCGAAACGCCTCACATGAGAACTATGACGACAGAAAAATCCCAAAAATATTAACATCTTATCATTGTACTACGTACGTGTGTCACACTTTTAGAAAGTATCATTATCTTGAGGCAAGTTCGCATTATATGAAGCTAAAATCTCCCTCACAGACAGTGCCGTGTGAGCAGGTCCTTTGGGACCATTTTTGCACTCACCTTCCTCATGGCAAAATCTTCAGTTAAGATTTTTCTGTTTCTCTGTCGATGTTCGCTTGCTGCGCTATGCTCCTGACAGTAGCCGACTATTTTTACGCATAATTTGACGAACATTTGTAATATTTTCTTCAGTTCTGCTCGTTGCTGGCCCTCCTGATCTCTCTTCGTCAATTATATTTTCTCTTCCCTCAAAAAAAAAAAAGTGTCACCCATTTCTAAACTCTTGTTTTCTTCAGAGCATTATCCCCGTAAACTGGCACTAACCTCTCTCTGATTTCGCTTCCACTCTTGCCCAGTTTAACAAGAAATTTAATGTTCGTTCCGACATTCTCGCGAAGGCACACCATAAACACACTCAGACAATGATAGAAGCCACTCAGAAAGAGACTGCCATAGATCAACAACAACACAGCTGTGAAACGCTGATATGCCAACGCCATCAAACCATACTGAGGTTTCTGTCCACTGCTGCCACGGCAAGCACACGGTGGCAAGTTCGTAATCTTTATTGTCAGAGCACGTATGTCACAAGTTGATTTTATGTGCCGCCAAGGCCTTCTAATTTCACAGGCACGCGAAATACCACACCATCCACCTGGCAACAATGCGAAATCCAGTATCCAATTATGCATTTCTCTCGTCAGGTTCAGTAATGGCGTTGGTCAGACCGCAAACGGAGCGTCCCTTTTCCAGATTCTTCGAGCGGCGCGCCCAGTCCCTGTGGCAGTGAGCAGTCACGTCCCTGTGGCTGTACCGCAGCCTTACCCAGTGACAGTCCCTAAACTGTACCCTGTAGCTGTCCCTCATCCTGTGACAGTGTCTGTTCCCCGACCATACCCAGTAAGCGTCCCTCGTCCCGTTCCTGTTCCTGTACCACATCCTGTCCCAGTTCCCGTCCCTCAACCTGTTGGAGTTCCTGTCCCAAAACCTTACCCCGTCCCTGTCCCTCACCCAGTCCCTGTACCATCCACCTTCTTGGCGGGTACATCAGCGGGTGGCATTCCTTTTGGTGGACTTGAAGGAGGTTTCTTCGGCCTCGGCCGTGGTGCAGCAAGCTATGGCGGTGGTGTCTTCCTAGCACCGGCTGAAAGTCATGGTTTCACCACTGGCTATGGGTACGGCTGGCCTCCAAGTGACCTTTCATATGGACATCAGATTCCTCTACGGTTACCAGCGTTCGAACCATCAAACAGTGATGATGGTATCAGCGGAAACACTCCCGGAGCAGCCTACAATGGCCAGGGACAACACCAGCCTGCATCTACTGATGCTGTAGTAGCAGGCAGCCCTTCTCATAGCTTCTCGTACGTTCAGAACGACAAAGGTGTACCGCCATCACCTCCAGCAGTTGTCCCAACCCCTTCAAGATCTGAAGTCCCTGCACTCCCAGGAGACGGCTATCACCATGGTACTGGATACAAAGTGTGATCACAATCAGGTTAAAGACTGTAATTATAGTTCTGGAACTTGCGGTGCTACCCTCGCATGCATATCCGCTTCATATCAACTTCCCGTTTACACTCTCCGCGTTACTTAATAATGCGCTGCACTTTGATGTCTTTCTCTCCCCTTGGGAGACAGCATTACGGAACACACGACGCAATACAAGGTTCGCAGCTTCATATACATTTCCATGTACTTTCAGTCAGGCGGAAACCTTTACATTGGACACCATGACGCTAGAATCCCAACTCGGTCTCTTTAAGTTATGTCGTATGACTCGTGTAGTTCCTCTGCCGTCTGTAATGCAACACGCTTTTATTTTAGATGACACCAAACTTACATTCAGCTCATTAAAATGTCAGTTAAATATTCTTAAAATGTCATTAACCCTTTAAAGACCGAATTTCTTCCAAACTAAATATATAAATGCAGTTCGTACCTCACAGGAAACACATTGTGTCTCCGCTACAAAACCCAACAGGTTAATGCTGTTTAGGGAAATATCCGATGCTTATTGTGAAAACCATATGAAACACACAAACACACTGTGTGGGCAGAATGCAGAATTCTAGTATGTTAAACCAGGTCGTGCATATAGTAACCATTAGGCGTTAAAAGGTTAATACATACAGAGTCTATGTCTGGCTACATGTTTCGGCCTCGCAGGGCCATCTTCAGGCAACACATGTTTATGGAACCTGCTTCGTTGTGCTCGCATTTGTCTATAGTACTCGTTCGTGCACGTTTTCACTATTCTTAGTTTTGGTGTTTTGAATGTCTGCTCTTCGTATTTCGGCTTCTCTCTGTAATATGTAATACATGTTTCTTAGTGTGAATTTCTGTTCAGTTCTCCGGTGTCTACTCTTGTATGTTTCTACTTACGTGCCCCTTTTGTACATGCAGCCAGATATAGAATATATTTTAATGAAATTTTAAGAACATTTTAACGCAAAATTTAGTGAGCTGAATGTTAGTTTGTTGTCATCTGAAATAAAAAGTGTATTGCATAATAGACGGAAGAGAAACTGTACGAGTGATGACGAAAGCAGTATTCTGGGATGTGGCATCGTGTAGAGATGGTGTTAACCGACGTTTCAGACGAACGTATCGCCTCATTCTTCAGGGTAGAAGGAAACATTGAAAATCCGCAAGGGAAGAGACCGTGAGAACCGGTACAAATAGACTCCAAAACCAGTCTGCTTGTACCGGTTCTCACGGTCTCTTCGCTCGCGGATTTCTTATTTTTCTTTCTACCCTGAAGATGGAGGCGATACGTTCCTCCGAAACGTCGGTTAACACCACATCTACACGGTGCCACATCCCAGAAGACTGCTTTCTTCATAGTCACCGCCGTGAAAACCTCAAATCTTATACGAGTGATACTTCAACGCGACAGGATGCTGAAATATAATATTATGCTTAATGTTCTACATAAAGGAACACAACCATGAAAAAGATATTCCAGAGTTTTGCTTCGCTTTAGTAATATTTCACAAAATTATAAATAACAAGTTTTTCCTCTGTACAGGTTGTCTCTTTTCTTTTTTGAACAAAATTCTCCTCTTAATGAAGTTCAACAGTAAAGTAAATGAAAACACAAGCACAATTGGCTTTATCTAATAAGGCAGGACTTGTTTCTTTCACTGACAATTTTGAGATTTCAGATTCCCACAAAGTAGGCCCGGCGAGAAACAAGAAAATCGCTAAAAAGGATGATTCATAATAATCATTTATGGAACAAATTTTACTTCAACCAGGAAGTAAGAACGAGAATTAGTATGTAAATACACACATCTAATGTTCTGATTACACAAATTAATATTAGTAAGTTTCCTTCCCACACCTGCGTTTCCACATGGCATGACACGTAAAAACCACGCAACTGACGTTCTCTGTGTTCATCAAGCTGCAGTATCCAATGTTGAAGATTGTCGTGAGGGGTTGCAGAAATCGTTATCGACAATAATCTCCACTTCATCGTATTGTTGTAAGTGAATTAGAGAGGTATGCCAAATTGTAATTTTTAGGTATTGGTGTTTTAAACATGTATGGCCAAGATGAAAGCCGTCTTCTGGGATGTGGCGCCGTGTAGAAATTGTATTAACCGACGTCGTTAACACAATTTCTACATGGCGCCACATCCCAGAAGACGGTTTTCTTCATAGTCACCGCCGTGAAAACCTCAAATCTTACATGTATAAACAAATTCATGAACACTCGGATAATGTGTTTAAAATAAAGCTTTAATCTATCTCTATAAAATGTTTTCCCAAAACCTTGCACTGGTAGGTCTGTCTAGTTACCTTTATAGTGATGCAATCTGCTTGTGTGGAAGTTATAAATAATTCACCATAAAACCTCCACAGAAACTATCTTATTGTAAGATATAGTCAGTTGCAAAGCATGTTTCTGTCTTACGAACATCATCTTGTGGAAATTACAAATAAATTATACAGAAGCCACCTACAGCAAAGTATAATTTAGTAATGGTTACTATTATAGTATATAGAAATAGAGGCCGTGTAAAAGCAATTATCAAAATAGTAAAAGTTATCACATATAAAATTAATTAAACCAAGCACTTATATATTGTTATTCACTGATAACTGATAACACAGTGTAGTCCGCTGAAATTCAACCGACGTTTCGGACAAACATAATCTGCTTGCTAGTTACTTTACGCTGGTTTCTTATTTAATTTTTTTTTCGACTCTGATGATGGAGGGGGCTTTTCACCCCGAAAAGACGGTTGATTTTCAACGGACTGCCTTCATTATATCCCGCATGGTACAACTCTTCGATTTATAAGCTTGTTCTACGTGTTGATAACGGAACTGACGCTGCTTCGTGAGAATGAAGCCTCTGTGGCTGCTGTGCGTGCCGCGATTGCATTTATGCTATTCCTTTAGCCTCAAGCTAGTACAAGCATCGTAATAAGAAGGAAGACTGAACAATTTTATACCTGGAAGAACCGAACAAGGATACGTACTATTGGTTTCTGTAAAGAAGAGCAGGTCTGAAATTACGCCAATAATTCTAGCAACAGGAAAACTGCATTTAGCGAATGAAACTGAACTCAAAGATAATAACTTTTATAGCAGAATGCATGGCAACAGGTTCCTTAATATTTTATTTAAAACTAATATAATGTATATGAATATCACTCAAGCAGATGTTACGGTATTGGTCACAATCTGTGAATAGAAATAGAAAGATACCACTATGTACGGTCGCAAGGACGAGAAGAATAAACATTAAAGTATTAAGACATTAGTCTGTTAGCAGCTGGTTCTTCGCTTGCGGATTTTTTCTTTTTCCTTCTACCCTGAAGATGGAGACGTTACGTTCCTCCGAAACAGCGGTTAACATAACGTCTACACGGCGCTATATCCCAGAAGACTGCTTTCTTCTGAAAGCATGAACTTGTAAACGGATCACTCAATAATATTACCAGTAACCCACTTTTCTCTGTTTGATAATTACGAAAATAATTCCCACACTACTAAAAATATAATTTTATATTTTGGTAGCCGATCACAGTGTCCGCGATGTCTAAGGCATGAGATGTCTTCGCTCGCTCGAACGTTGGGATCGTGGGTTCGAATTCCAATTAGGACATGAATGTCTGTGTGTGCGTTCATTTTGTTTAGGTAGCGGCCTTGCGACAGGATGATGCTCCGTCCAAAGAGTCCTACCGACTGTCTAAGATTAAGAAACTGAAATGAAACAAAACGTTTCATCGATGAACTGTGCTCCAAGTGGGAGCAACAGGAAGAAATGAAGAAGGAAAAGAAGACATTTTATTAAAATGTCAATGCGGGTTGTTCCATGTAAGTTTACACTAGTAAAACGTGGGTTTGCACAATTTTACTCTGAAACAATTTAGGAAATCTGCAAACAAAGTGTTTGGTGAAATATTTCATGGCCGGATTAATACGCACAAAATTAAAATGTGAAACACGGCCTCTGTGATCTAGTGGTCAGAGTTCCTGCCTACAAATCCAGAGGACCCGGGTTCGATTCCCGGTGATACCAGATTTTCTGAGAAATAGCGGATCTGGAACCGGGTCCACTCAGCCTCGTGAGTATAAGTGAGGAGCTATTTCAAGGAAATAGCGGCTCCGCTCTAGAAAACCGAGATTAACGACCGTGGGGATCGGTTGAGACCACGTGACACCCTCTATCCGCAAAAGTTGGCACTAACTTCGCCGACAAGCGGCGGTCGCTCGGTATACTTCGTTTGCGGACTACAGGCCACGGAGTTTGTTTATTTTTTTGAAAGATATTATTAGACATGTTCAGTGTGAATAAAAGGGTCCTGTTCCTTTTGCAGGAAGGGGTTTAATTTATAGCGAGGTGTTTTCATGAGGCATTAGTGTTGCATTTGCATTATTACTCTGAGATACTCTACACATAACGTCCATAAACTAAGACTTGTGATTCGAAGCGTTATATTTTCATAACAATGATACGAAATTTGGTAAAGTTAAATAATATGACGACACGTAGAATTACTGGGGTTTTGGACTTTTTCCATCGTCCGGAATTTTAGGTAATAAAGGACACGACGTTTCGAAAACTTGATCTGTTTCCTTCTTTAGGTGAGGAAGGAAGACACCTATTCAGTTGGGCCCCTTAGAAAGAGCTAATCTCAATCACTGGACAACTCCTATTAGATTTACCCAGCTATTTCAACATAAAGGACTAGGCTAGTTCAGTGAGAGATAACAAAAAACCATAAAATAAAAATTGTGATACAGCATTCACATGCGTGGAACTAGGATAGAAAAGAGGTAGCAATTTGTGCTAGAAATCTAGCTGACGAAAACCAAGTGCATGAGCACCAATGGGGAGAAATGGGGGAAATATGTGAAGACATATAATATCTACCCTAGAGAGTAGGTGTTTTCCTTTCTCACGTGAAGACGGAAGCAGATCCAGTTTCCGAAACGTCGTGTCCCCTATTACCTAAAATTCCGGATTATGGAAAAGACCAAAACCCCAGTAATTCTGTGTCATCCACCATCGTCAGAACCCTTTAGAATCTACATGACGACACATATTTAGAAATTTACATCTCTACAAATATCACGACTACAAACATATTGGAATTTCTAGTGTTAGCGAGCTGAGAAATATACTGGAAAATGGATCTGTTTCCCTCCTCAGATCAAAAGGAATGGTGGTACTAATTCTCTCAAGCCATTTAGAAATCTGACCTAAGTCAGCGATATACACCTTCAGTAGAACTCATTAGAACCCCTGGTGATGTTTCAATGTTGCCTTCCTATAGCACCTCACCAGAGATTTCATATTCATGTGCTTGTACTCAAAAAAGAAAATCAAGGGAGGTTAAGGCCGCGCCGTAGCTCAAGCTGTTAGTCGCTGCCTTCACACCGCGGCGGCCCGGCTTCGATCCCGGGTCTGGTGAAGTTGGATTTGTGGTGGACAAAGTGGCGCTGGGGTGGGTTTTCTCTGAGTACTTCGGTTTCCCCATCCAATCTTCATTCCACCAAATCCTCCGTCATCATAATCACCCGGGGCAGGCTACAACAGGCCAATCAGTGGCCGCCGTGCCGAATGGAACCAGTTGGACTCCACCCCCCCAAAGCGAATTTAAAAAAAAGGGAGGTTAAATGTAAGAAGCTATTAAAGAAGTTTTCGCTCCCTTTCTAGCATCACCGGCATTTTTTTCAAAGCAGCTCAAACAAAGTTGCTAAGCTTTCAAATGCTGCTTCTTACAGAGAGAGGAAGTTCTCGAGCGGCCTCCGTAGTCTAGGGGTAACGTTCCCACCTCATGACTCAAGGTACGCGGGTCCAAACCCGGCGGAGGTCGTGGAATTTTTAAGGGCGGAAAAATTCAGGGAACAAGTCCTCCGGGAGGGACTTTAAGCCGTGTGTCCCGTAAAAGAACCTCATGTTTCTAGGAGACCTCTGAGCTAAATTACAGGCATTTTCCCGCCCAAGTAGTTTCCAATGCCTCTGGTAGATGGGGGAAGCATCAAGGTACCGAGGGCCGACCTCGTTGGCTCAACGGGGCTGATGGCACGCACCGTTACCGGTAGGGTATGGCGACAGTAGAAATTAAAGGGAGACGCAGAATGGACCAATAACTGGTCTAAGTGCATGGGGAAACCCACCCCCTCTAATAATACGAATACGAATGAATTTAAGTAGACTCTGTTACAAGTATCCTCATGTCTCTGTACCGAGACAGCATTTCGTCTCGATATTTCGGCTTTACAAGGAGATAAACACATGGAAACTTTGGAATCGAAAATTCTGAACGTAATTAGTCATTTTGGTTCCATTAAGCTGTGTATGATGCCCGCACCATATCACAAGCGGTTAGGCGCTGGCTTCCCACCGCGGCGGCCCGGGTTCGATCCCGGGTCTGGTCAAGTGGGATTTGTAGTGAACAAAGTGGCGCTGGGGCGGGTTTTCTCCGAGTACTTCGGTTTCTCCTGCCAATCTTCATTCCACCAATTGCTCCACAATCACCCTTACCTATCACTATCTGGGGCTGGTACAATAGGCCAGAAGTGGCCGCAGTACAAGGGACTTAGTCCCACCCCACTAGAAATAAAAAAAAAATACTCTGCAGGAAATAATGTAGGAGGGAGAAACAGCATATAGGTCACACACAATATAAAAAATAAAACATACGATATTCAAACATGGACAAAACATTTATTTATCGACACATCCTCCATCACAGTGATACACTTGTCCCGTTGCTTTAATAGTGCGTCGAAACCCTCAGCATAGAAGTATTTTGACTGTTGTCTCAACCACTTCCGCGCCTGGTTGGACATTAACAGCAACTCTGAAAAGTCCTTGAGGCTATTTATCGACCCGGTTGTGAACAGCTTTACTTGACAAATATTTCCCACCGTAAACAAGGAACATTTCTTTAAGAATGTCCTTCTCATTGAGTCCTTTTAAACACAAAAACGCATAACAGAACACTGCTCGTAGGCAGAACACTCCTCATGCACTCTCGCCATCTTGCTTACTGAAACCAGCCTCTGAACATGCGCATGCGTGTCAACTACCTAGACTCTCGTGAAGCTGGACTGTGCAGCCACCTAGTGACACACACAGAAAATTTATTACGTTCATCACAGTTGTTCTACTGCCATTTGCGACCTATTTACTGACTATCCCTTGTGTTTGTAATCCCGTGACTCCATATTCTTAGAGAATGGCTGCAAGCACAATTACGCTGCTAATCAGCGTATCACGGTGGTAGAAACAAAAACACGTATACTCTTAGTTGACTTGATATGACAATCAGTAGCGAACGCTTTGTATACAGGCGTTCAGTAGTTCTAATAACACAAATACAGCTTACACGTTTACACCTCGTACCAGAGCGCTGTGTATAGCTAATGCAATCCCATAAGAAGGTAGAGCTAGCCCTGTAACAGGCCGCGAAGGCACATAGGGTTGTGAGACGTCGAAGTTCCCACATTTTCACTAGACTATCGGCTCACAGATGGCGGTAAATTTGTCAGCCTTACCGGCCGCCGCACTTTACCTTCAGGAAGATTCCTCGTACTTATTTCTGTTAGAGGCTGAGTTGAACCCAGGGTCATAGTGCGGCTGGAAGGATTAAATAAATTGAAAAAAAAAATCCATCTCATCGGGACTCGAACCCGCGACGTTCCTGCTTGTAGCAGCATAGTGTCTTAACCAACTACTCTACTCATACAATCTTCAATTTCACCTTGGCGAGGTATCTGTAACTCTCTGGAATTCTATTGGATGTACCCGGCTGGAACCTACTTTGAGTTCCCCGATAAACTGAGTTCGTCCCTCTCTTAATATCTGTAGTGCAATGTTGATATAATAATAATCCCATTCGGTCAAGAACTCTCTTGCTCACTATTTATGATCATCTCCAAATGCCGTTCAGGTGAAACACCATCTTAAGAAACAATGACGAATCATGTTTAAGAGAGCATAACGTATATCCATCAGTAACTAAGCGAGAGAACAAATATCTTATTCCTGTTGCAGTTGCTAAGTTTTTGCGGACAACTTGAACTGCTCCTTCGGCTGGTACAAGTGTTACCGTTACTCCTGTACTTCTTAGTAAATCCACGTAGCGTCGAAAGCAGAGGAATGGAGAGGCTAACGTGACTTGGATGAAAAGAACGAAATCCTGTTTCAGGTACTTTTACTGAATTCACCATAAGGGAATCATGAAGCAATTCGGGAACAATGGAAAGACCAGTTTTAAACACAGGGGTTTGGGGGGAGAGTCGCACCATCAGAGTTCTATATCAGAAGGCTTTCACCTTAATATATCTTAAAATATGGATTCTTCGAAAGTTAGTGAAAATCTATAATTCATTATGCCAATATTATGCTGTGCGTGGCCTATATTTGTTTTGTTACATTTAGGAATATATCCCGTCTCCAATATTTTATTTTCAGTTGGTGACGGTTCTGAGCCAATCCAGAATATATGTAATCCTAGAGCATGCTAAATACTAGGCGAGTACACCACAGACTGAAAACGCGTACTCCAAAAAAAGCAACTTAACATTTGTTTTAATATTCATTCACTTCTTAGGCAAGTAAACTTAATATTTTGATGCAGTCACTAACTCTACGTGTAGTAGTGGCCAGTTCTTATATTTCTCAAAATATTCAAAATATAAAAACGTTCCAGCGATGCAGTATGGGTTTACATTGTGCGCTACGAAAAACGATAAGCCAACTTTTGCAGTCATGGATCTCGACCTGCGATCTTCCTCAAAAAATAGCAAGATGTTCGGAGTAAAATACCTTAATACTGGCCAAATAATTATTAATACAGTGTCTACAAAAGGTCTGACACATTTTGATCTTTACTAATTCGGAAAATAACGAAGATAGAATAAACTGGTTACAGTATTGGATTGAGGAACTCAGAAAGTTTTGTGTCTATTGTTAATAAAGTTGTACATGTGTTCCATTTGTTGCACGTAAAATATTAAGACGATATTCGATTTCTTGCCAGGTTCGGGCAAGCCTACCGACATCCACAGTGGCTATTTCCTGTCTTACTCTGGTTTTTAATTGATCCATGTCTCTCAAATGCGTTTTATAAATAACGTCTTTGACATATCCCCAGAGGAAGAAGTCCAGTGGGGTTATGTCAGGTGATCTTGGGGGCCAAGAAATTGGTCCACCTCGTCCAGTCCATCTTCCTGGAAAATCTTGTCCAAAACATCACGAACTGTGGCGCTCCAATGAAGTGGTGCACCGTCTTGTTGGAAACTGATTTCGGGCTGAAGCGCTTGAATTTGCGGGAATACAGAATTCTGCAACATGTCTAGGTAAATGACTGTTGTGACGGTCTTTTCCGAGAAATATAGAGGCCCAATGACTCGATCATGCATAAGAGCACACCACACATCCACTTCTGGGGAGTCTCTTGCCATTTCACGGTATTCATGAGAATTCTCTGATCTCCAAATGCATACGTTATGCCGATTGACTGTTCCAGAAATGTGGAAGCAAGCTTCATCAGAGAACATTATGATTGTAAGAAATCTTTCGTGATCCCCTATTCTTCGTAACATACCTGTTGCAAAATCCGTTCTCGTACTCTTACCAGAGTAAGAGACGCAATAGCCACTGTGGATGTCGGTATGCTTGCCCGAATCTGGCAAGAAATAAAATATCGTCTTGATATTTTACGTGCAACAAATGAAGCATATGTACAACTTTATTAACAATAGACACAAAACTTTTTGAGTTTCTCAACCCAACAATGTAACCAGTTTATTTCTATCTTCGTTATTTTCCGAATTATTAAAGATCAAAATGTGACAGACTTTTTGTAGACACTCTGTACATAAAGCGAGACCCCCGACGTGTCTACAGAAGACAAAATCTGCCCACATGGCATGTTCACCTGTAAGAAAGCCTACCAACACTGTCCGCCTCCAGTAACTAAAAGACGCAGCAAAATCATACGGAATTGCATAAGGCTGATGAAAAGCAGCAGTTCAAGCGCCACTCGTGGTCCAGAGGAAGGGGGAACTAGTTCTGCATCCGGGTGTGGCTACTCTGCCTGCTAAGTGCAGCGGGGAACGCAAAGCGAAGCACTTGTAAGAGCCCGTTCCTACATAGTCTTCCCACAGACAAACCAAGCAGCAATGTGATATCTTGGCAGACGGGGTCTGTACGTTCTCAGCTCACTTTCCTTGCCTTACGAGATCAGAAAAGTAAATAAATAGGTCTGAAATTGTGTATCCTGTCTCGCAGCACCGGTGATTTGGTGCGTGTGGGCTCAGAGCGACAACGCGATTCGACAGTCTTGTCACAAACTCAGGTTTCGGTGTGGCTTGTGCTTGCACCAAAATGTCAAAAATGAGGAAAAAGAAATTTATCCGATATTTTAACAAAACTATTATTATTATTATGTATAGCGACTGGCTGCTGGCTGGACGGCCGAGGGGTCGGAGTTCGAGTCCCGGTAGATGCAGGGTTTCCTCCTTTCCATGTCATCCAGACCGGCTGTAAGGTCACCATTGTTCAATCCAAGAGATGTATGGAGCTCTTTCCACGGAAGTAAAGCTGCCATGGCGTGAAGCTGACCATTCTCGTCCATCTAGTGTTGAGATTAAGAATATGCGGATCTATACATCCACTCCACCATACGTCTTCTTGGCGTAGTGCTTAATCAGCTGAGCACAGGAAAATTTTACTTGTTTTATTATTATTATATTTTTGAGGAAAAACAGTGATTTGGAAAGTTTGCACTTTTCAGTAACATCCAGAAACAATACGCCAGCGTTTCTAACACTCGATTCCAGAGGCTCAAAAGAAAGAAATCGGAAAGTCGAATTGAATTTAAAAAATATGCTGATATTATCTGCCGCTTTCTTAATGATAATTTGCAAACTCTGAATATTAGTACAGCCATGTCTCTCGGTCTATCGGTCCGAGCGTAACAACTCGGGAACCGCTGAAAGGATTTAAATGAAATTCCTTTTTGGAGAGTTCTACTAAAATTTGACAATTATCATCCTGTTTAAGCTCTAAATGGGGCATGAGGTGGTGTAGTTGGTCGAGACACTATGCTACAAGAAGGAAGTTGTTAGGTTCGAGTCCCGATGTGGTGGATTTTTTTAATTTACCTAATCCTTCCAGCCACACTATTGGCTTGGGGTCGACTCAGCGCCTCTAGCAGTAATGAGTACCAGGAATCTTCCTTGGGGTAAAGGGCGGCCGTTGCGTAAGGCTGACAACCTCACCGCCATCTGTGAACCGATTATCTAAAAAATGTGGGAGCCTCGACGTCTCACAACCTTATGGGCCTTCACGGCCTGTTACAGGGATAGCTTTACCTTTTCAGCTTTTCCCAAAGCTCTACACAGAAATAATGGCAACTTTTTCAAGAAAATGCACACGTGTGTCTGCTGACATCTCGAATGTAATTCGCTACGTACTTATTAGCGCTAATAACATTTCGACGATTATTTGTAAAGAAAATATGACAAGAGTTTTATAACCTACACAGTATACGGGTTTCGAGATGAAAAAGTGAATACTCCAGAATTGTTAAGCTATGAACATATTTCTTAATTTGTTTATATCAAATAATTTATCCGTTAAGTTTTTCCCAAAACAAAATGGAGATCAATAGTTCTATTTTCAAAGTTGAGAACATTTACAATGCTGCGGTCGCTGAAAGAGGTTCATAATTTGACCAACGAAGGAGATTCTGCATCATGATAGTGTGCCCTCATTCACATTAAACACGATGAATTAATTTTGTACAAAAATATGTATCGGCAGTCAGCACTCGAATTCCTTCTCGGTGCGTACCGAGGGTAAAGCGGCCGGAGCGTTATGAAGATCTCAATTTCAAGTGCCGACGTCTAGAATGTATATCGATTTACCTCAACCTCACTTACTAATTCCGTTCTGTAGTGTTTCATGCACGGGACCGATTTGTTACCTTTTCATCTATTAGAATCTTTGAAAATTATTAAAAATCTTCATTTCAGACGTTTCACTCACGTTGGCATTTCTAAATATTTCCACTTCCTTATGCTGACAGAGAATTATATTCGTAATGTATGAAAGAAAATATAGTTTCTTTTTGTTTTTAACAGCAGTTAAATTGAGACAAGGCGTGAGAGTTGTTTCAGCTTATTATCTTCTGCACAACCTTTCTCTCGAGTTACATACCGGTTCCCGTGATGAACGTTAGTCTATTATAGGAGAATTAACAGTGAATGACAACGGATTGCACTTCAGTGTTTATATAGCCGCGCGCCACAGACAACTTTCCCTGTAATTCAGAGCCTGTAAACCCGATGGGCATGTCTGTGGAGAGCAAAGTCTAGTGTGATGAAGGTGTGAATGTTGCAGCGTGTGCTGTTGCCCTGTCTGATGCTCACACCTCAGTGTCTGATGTGTTTCATGCGAAAAAAAAAATCATTGTAAGGTCAGGCTCGAACAAAGCACTTTTACTTTCTTTACAAATCTCTGTGATGCCTGTGCCCCTAGGGAGTAGACTGAACCGATATTTACCTAGACGTATCAGAATAAGGGGCAAGAAATTTAAGTGCCAAAAATTGTCAAGTAAATATACACATATCCTGACCACAAAAAGTCAGTGTTGTCATCATGTTATATAATGAACTCTAAATTTTCTTCTGTTTTTCAGATAACTGGGATAAACTACAGCTATACAACGACGCTGTATCAACCAGAAAATCTTAACGCTCATGAAAAGGAAGAGCAAACGTAAAGGTAATGGTAAAGCTATCCCTGTAACAGACTGTGGATACCCATACGGTTTGAGATATTAAGGCTCCCATATTTGTTACACAATCGGCTCATAGATAGCGGTAAGGTCGTCAGCCCTACTCGCCGGCCGCCCTTTACCCCCCAGGAAGATTTCTGATACTCATTTCTGTTAGAGGCTAAATCGGTCTCAGGATCACAGTGCGGGTGGAAGAATTACGACAATTGTAAAATCCAATGACCTCATCGGGAGTAGATCCGAACTTTCCGCCTTGTAGTATAGTGCCCCAACCAAGTACGCTACCGAGTATCCCAACGCTTATGAAAGATCATGAATTAACCATCATGAATACCAAAGATCCTAATTTTGTCGAATAGAATGACAGAAGAACTCGCACAGTGGATTCAATATGACGGCAAAATAGTAGTCATCACTCATGGAGCTGAGCCCTTCTGGAGGAGCCGCCAATTATGCAGCTACTCAAGAGCTATCCAGCATTTTATGGAACCCGAAAGTTAATTACCGTGTTCACAAGAGCCCTTAATTTATCCCTATCCTGAGCCAGATCAATCCAATCCCTACCACCAAATCCTATCTCTCTAAGATCCATTTTAATATTGTCCACCCACCTACGTTTTAGTCTTCCCAGTGGTCTCTTTCCTTCTGGCTTTCCCACCAATATCCCGCATGCATTTCTCGTCTCCCCATTCGTGCTACATAACTTGCCCACCTCATCCTCCTTGACTTGATCATTCTAATTATACTTGGAGAAGAGTACAAGTTATGAAGCTCCTCATTATGCAGTTTTCTCCAACCTCCTGTCACTTCATCTCTCTTCGGTCCAAATATTCCCCTCAACACCCTGTTCTCAAACACCCTCAGTCTGTGTTCCTCCCTTAATGCCAGAGACAAAGTTTCACACCCATACAGAACCACAGGCAAAATTATAGAAATAAATTCTTTGTGGTTCACTTACGTTGATTTCTACCTCTCCATAAAATTCTATGATTCAAATGAACCGGATTAGCTCCGTGAGTGAGTGCTGACGGCCTGCGTGACAGGATTCACTTATCGACAAAGATGAAACGTTTCTCTTCTCCATCGCTAATTGAAGTTACGGCCCAGGCCGACTTTGGGATTCACACAGCCTTCCATGCAGACGATACCGTGCCCGAGCGTGAGGCTGACCACTCACCTCGATCGCGTGCGCAGTTGACAATGAGTGCTTGAGTCATTTCCTTGGAAACATAAGGAAATGTCAAGCCTAATCTAAAGCAGTGCTAAGTAGGTCTGAAAACAGCTAATGAAAGGTAAGAAAACTATTCGTAAATAAGGTACAACGTGCTGCAAAACACGCACTATATTTCCTGCGAACTTTGAACATATAGTCACGTGTATAGAGTGTGACTACAGATGGGTTTTGGATTGATGACCGGATTTATTGGACTCTTTGATACAATGCGTGACCATAATTTACATCACACACACACACACACTAATGTCAATAGTCAAGTCTTCATTGCCGTTGCTTGGTAGGGGGCTTCCAATGGCGGACGTTCTCCTACCACTGGGTTCCCGAATTGTCTCTGATCTCAACTACCAGCTTCGCACAGCATCATCTCACAATGACTGAACTGCAGGAGTCCTCTAACTCACTCACTACCTCACCAACAAATTTTCACTGTCCTGCTTATAATATCTCGGCACGGATTGCACAGAAAACACTGTTCGTCTGTTGTATCCATTGTTGCGTGCGCAACCATCGTCTCGGATCGCGCAGAAAACACTATGACTCTGTTGTTGTTTAAAGGCCGTTGCCTGGTGACGGGTCTACATGCTACATTATCAATACATATTGAAACACATAAATACAAATTAATAGTATATTTTGAAAGAATATATCCCAGGCCTCTATCCAATGGGTACCTGGACTCTTTCGTCGGTTGTAAGGCGGCCGGGACGTTAAGCTGACCTCTCACCTCCATCTAGTGCCGGGATCAAGAATGGTGGAGATATAGTATACCTAAGCTTCCCCCATTTCTTCTTGACATAGTGCTTAATTAATAGCGAAAAGGGACAATTTTACCTTCTTTGTGTGAAAACATAATCTCGAAGTTGTTCTGTTGCTATAAACGTAAACCTCCGACTGACAGACTGAAGAAACAATGAAACAAATTAGTGACCACGTGCGAACGCATAGTGGCCAGCAGCCTTAGTGATAGATTTGTAAGAATATCTCTTTTTTATTGCTGTGGGGTGGGACTAAGTCCCTTGCACTGCAGCCACTTCTGGCCTATTGTACCAGCCCCAGATGATAGATGAGGGTGATTGTGGAGCAATTGGTGGAATGAAGATTGGCAGGGGAAACCGAAGTACTTGGAGAAAGCCTGCCCCAGCTCCACTCTGTCCACCAAAATTCCTACTTCACCAGACCCGGGATCGAACCCGGGCCGCCGCGGTGGGAAGCCAGCGACTAACCGCTTGAGCTATGGCGCGGCCTTAAGAGTTTCTCTTCCTGTAGGGTGGTAAGCGTGACGAAAATAGCGGGTCCTACTTCAGATGATTTGATTTATTAGCACCTTGGTTACATACTCTGTCTCTTACAAGTACTTACTTACTTACTTACTTACTTACTCATGGAGCTGAGCCCTTCTGGAGGAGCCGCCAATTCTGCAGCTACACAAGAATTCCCCAACATTTTATGGAACCCGAAAGTTCACTACCCTGTTCACAAGAGCCCTCGAGCGGTCCCTATCCTGAGCCAGATCAATCCAATCCATACCATCCCATCCTATCTCTCTAAGATCCACTTTAATATTGTCCACCCACCTACGCCTTGGTCTTCCCAGTGGTCTCTTTCCTTCTGGCTTTCCCACCAATATCTTATACGCATTCCTCATCTCCCCCATTCGTGCTACATGCCTTTCTCTTACTAAGAATCTCCGTCTTCCTAAGTCGTCTCCTAGTAACGGATCTCATAAAGAAACTAGTGCTTCAAATCACTATGAAGTCTTATTACTTCGTCTTCAACCTTTCTGTACTCCTCGTTTATAATCTGTACTCAGTCTTCACAATTCACTAAAGACACGCTCCGTTCCCTTCCTTGTGCTCTCAACTGCTGAACCCTCTTGGACTCTCTTCCGTAATGGTTTCGTGTCCTCGACTCACGGATTCTCAGCCATGAAAGACTATAGACGACCTTCACTGTCCCTTATAAATATTCGACATGGACCACACAGAAAATATGTCACGTGATTCCTAGCCAGCGACTTCATTGGTGCTCTGACTGCTGCCTAGCAACGACCAATTACATTCGTTTACTGAGACATAGTTTCCAATGTTGCACGTTGGAACTTGTTAAACGAGCAGTTACCTAGAAACGCTTTGAGCAAATCAGTTACAATTAAAAGAAGAACATAAAGATTCCTTACTTGGAGTTTGGAATCACTCGACTATATGTGGAGTACAGCCACGAATCTGGGAGTTTTAATGATGGACACTCTCAGTTGGTCTGCAATAGAATGAGGTAATTTTAGTTATAAGGAAAGCGTTTTCTGTTCTGTTGGAGTAGTATAGTGTAGTATAGTGGTTTGCTGATTTCGTGGGTTTGATTTTCAAGAGTCTGTACATATATCCATACGTAAATTTGAGTCTTTTGCTTGAGGGGTTCTAAATCTCTTCTTGCATTAGTCTATTACATAACATTAGATATTTCTCGCTCACTAAAAACTCATCCTATCTGCAGATAATTTCGAGCTCAATTAATAACGCCTAATTTGCTATTTGAAGGATTTCTAGTCATGCAGACCTATTACTATGAGGCATATTTTTACATTAATTTACTGCGTTCTATTTTAATTATTTATTTATTTGTAAAAAGTAACTATTTTATCGCAGATTTATTTTATTATATTTGTAGAATATAAGCTCAGAGTTCTGCAACATGGCCGTGTTTCTAATTATTGATTTACAAACAGTAATATTTACTTTTTTTTGTAATTATGTGTATGGTATATTGTCACTGAAACTGTTCACACTGCAGCCATGATGGTATTTCACATTCTAATAAAACAAACCAAGTCTCGTTCCCACTATAAAAGATCGCGTTTCTCACTTTGCTATTGTTACTGATTGTGAGAAACTGGAAAAGTAGAACGCTGTAGTGGCCTTCGGTGGCCTAAGTTTCGTGCTAAATTTCGTAACAGTAAGTCATCTGGTGCACAAGCTGAAAGAGGAACACACAGGCATAAAATCAGAGAAAGGGGAATAACCTCATCAGCTTACATCCCTTTCTTTGAAATAAGCAACCGGGGTAAGTACATAAGCCAGAAGACGTGGTCTTGGCACAAGGGAAAAAATCTGGTACTTTCGTTCACAGAAAAAAAAAATGTTTTTAAAATAGAAATGAAGAAGTTTTGATTTTGGTCTTTCATCAATCTATATTCTGTTGCATAAATATTTTAGTAAGCAAGTTTTCTGAAAATTATCATATGAGCATAGTTACAAGACTTCTGTTTGATGTGATAAAGTTTAATTTCCCTTTATTCAGGTTCAAATGTTGCAGTGCTTGGCGTTCTTATTAATATCTTGTTTGTTTTCTTGTAACAGCTCTTCATAACTTTCTTGTGTTTTTAATATTAACATTTGCTGTAGGAGGGACTGTAGAGCCAGTAAAGAAATATATAAAATAATCTCATCCTACATATTTCAGCCGTGGAGTTAACTTAGGGAGCTCTCTTAACCACATTGCTCAGTAAAGGATGTTACAAGTTTCAGCCTATTTCCCTTATTCTGATAAATAAGTGTAAGCTTATGAGGTCACGTTGATTTATATATATGTGTGTGTGTTTCTGTAGGTGTCACCTCCACTTCCCCCCCCCCACTCCCAAACTTTTGAACGCCTGAACCAATCTTTATGAAGCTTGTGCATATGAGGTCATATCAATGGAATATTTAATACGTCCCTCTCATCAATAATATCAACACTAAAGACTCTATTTTTTTAAGTAATAACCTTAATGTTACTTGAATGCCTGGACTGATCATCATGAAATTTGGTACGTATTTGGTATGAGTGGGATTCGAACTCACGATCCCGGTTTCCAAGCGAGCGAAGACAGTACATGCCTTAGACCGTTCGGCTACCGTGACCGGCACCTTTTCCTCTTAGGTAAGCATATTCTCCTCAACACCATGTTTCCAAACGCTGTCCTAAACTATTTTCTTTTCTTGTGGAGATGGATTAAGTTTAACACACATACATTATAAAATTGTTACACATTATATTATTATATTATACATTACAGCGTTACTATTCCAGTAACTGGAAAGCTGGGCCCTAAGGAAGCAATTAATGATAACTAAGACGTTTCCATATTAAAATTAACAGAGTCGAACCCACGAGCCTCTCTTGTTCAATTTATACGTTGTTTTTCTGCGATTAAGTGGATGAAGTCCAGAATGTGGCTGAAAGAGGAACAAGTCTTGTAGTGGAATTCACAGAACCACTTTCACCTGCCGCGAAAGAATCAAGTTCATCAATGGCGTGTCATGCATTGAAATCCTTACGAAGTCCGCTGTCAGCAAATTAAACTACAATTGGCGTTTACAGGAAAAAGATTAAAGAAAATACGAGTTGACAAACTCGTTTGAAACATTCCTGCCATCTAGTGACTGATACTTTAAGCACTTGCAAGAGGCCTAGAGGCCTTGAGTTGCAGAATACATTTCCCTTTCAAGATATCTACACAAATTACAGTCAATGCAACTGACGTATCAGAAATATGCATGAAAATATAAAATAAGAAACAATATGAGCAAATTTAAAATGACACACCATTAAAACACAATAATATATTCACAGTTACGATATGTCCAACCGTTTTACATGATGGTACACTGAAAATAACACAAGAAACCATTTTCTTCAACATGGAACTAGAAATGCACATATAAACCCAGACAAAGGCGTGAGACGGGGTGTTCACATGGTTCTGAGAATAGAAGCAATAGGTTAAGATGAGATTAGTGTCAAGCTGAAGGGCCAGCCCTTCTTAGGTTTTGGCGACTGCTTATTCGAAATGCTTGCAACTGTCCTGCTTGTAACAGGCCGTGGTGGACCATAGGTTTGTGAGACGTCGAGGTTCGCACATTTTCTAGACAATCGGCTCACAGATGGCGGTAATATTGTCAGCCTTACACACTGACCACTCTTAACCCCCAAATAAGATTCCTGCTACTCATTTCTTTTAGAGGTTGAGTCGACCTCATGACCATAGGGCAGCTGGAATGATTAGGTTAATTGAAAAAAATCAATAACCTTATCGATATTCGAATCCGCGACCTTCCGGCTTGTAGTACAGTACCTCAACAGCTACCGAGTGCCCCAGTGAGATATAAGAAGTTACATATATCGAATTTGGGAAATAATTGTAGTCATACACTTTTTAGTGTACACTTTAATATTCGTCGCGATCTCCAAGGATCGACGATATTTGTACGTTGGCTCGCTGTTGCACAAATATCCTGACTTAAGTATCTTCAAACATAGATAAAAGTATCTTATATGCCAATCCGTACGGGCAGTGAAGGTAGCCTCTCTCTCGTGTCGAACAGTTTGACTCCAACCGCTTTCTGTCAAGAGATGCAGTGCGCTAAAGAGCAGTACGGAATCTTCTATGTGACAGATCGTTCAGTCTTGTGGACGACAGGGCAGATAAAGATCAACACGAAACCCATACGCCTGCAGGGAATTTCATATGGACCTCCCGAAAGGAGTAACTTAACAAAAACCGCCTACTTCCGCCTCTCTCTTCTGCTCTGAAAGTGCAGCTCCAACTTAGAGGCGGCGTATGAAATTAGAGGTTCTCACAGCAGTGAGTGTTCAGACCAATATCTTCTGGTGTGTGTACTGAGCGTGTGAATGGGTTTATAGACCCTACAGCATAAGCGGATACTAACTCAGCTAAAATGTTCAGTCCTTAACCCAGTATAAAAAAAACCTGTAACAGGCCGTGGTGGCCCATACGTTTTCGAGACGTCGAGGCTCCCGTATTTTTAAGACTGTCGACTCACAGATGGCGGTGAGATGTCAATCTTCCTTCTAGCCGCCCTTTACTCCTCATGAAGATTCCTGGTACTCATTTCTGTTAGAGGCTGAGTGAACCCCAGGACCATAGTGCGGCTGGTAGTGTTAAATCCACTGAAAAATACACTGACGTCATTGATAATTCAACCCGCGACCTTCCGGCTTGTAACATAGTGTCTCAAAGAACTACGCTACTGCTTGCCCCCCTTTCTACTTGACTGGGTGTAATANCCATTCAACTGCTCTGAAGATGGAGGCGCTACGTTCCTCCGAAACGTCGGCCAAAACGAAGAATACACGGTGCCTAAACCCAGAAGACGACTTTCTTCATTGTCGTCGCCGTGAAAACCTCAAAACTTACAATTCTCACACTGTTCAGGGGTTAGCTCAATTGGTATATTGATGGGCTAAGATTCGAACTGCCGATAAGAATTCGATTCCCGGCAGAAGCAAGAGGTTTTGCCAATCTTCACAAATCCCAAGCCGGCGCTGTAGCTCACCCAGTCTCCTATCCAATTGGTGTACAGGGTTGCTTCAGCATACGGGGTGTGAAGCTGACCACTAACCTCCATCTAGTACCGAGATTAAGAATGAGTGGAACTAAACCTCCACTCCCGCTTGCTTTATTAATTATTCACAGTTACTACTTACCCTTACCACACACACAACCAAACAAAAACAAACTCCGTGATTTTAGTCCTCAAGCGAACTATACCGACCGAGCGACTGCCGCTTGTCGGCGAAATTTAGTGCTAAATTTGCGGATAGAGGGTGTTGCGTGGTCAGCGCAACGAAAGCCTTACGACACCGTACGGCTAATAGTGGTAAACATGACAATCCAAACAAAAATAAATATAGAGCAATGGCAGGCCGTGCATAGTTCAATGATTTCTTGAAACAGCAATACAGACTGACTGACAAAATGTCTCCAGTAGAAGAATACGGCTGAGTTAATAAAGTGTCTGGAAACAGGGACTAGTTTTATCAATTGAGCCCAACTGAGCAGGTTTTACCTGAAGACGGAGACAACGGAGACAGAATCCAGTCTCCGAAACGTTCTGTTTTAAATAGAAACCAGAACTGCGTTTTACATAAAAAAAACAGGACGATGGATAATGTCCAGAAACATAATATTTGCACGTCTGAGTTAGCTAATATATATATTATTTTTTTTTGTTCGTATACCCGAACGTATGCCACAATTCTAGATGCGTTCCTATGACCGTCCCCTAAGGGCGAGGGCACACAAAGGAAACTAGCAACCGCAATTTCCGAGAACTGTTATCAGCCTCAGTTGAGTACATGTTACTGAATGGAGAAGCACAAATTGAGGAAGCTGCCTTGCAGTAACATGTGTTCAACTCAGGCTGATCACAGTTCTCGGAAATTGTGGTTGCGTTGAGGTTGCCAGTTCCCTTGATGTGCCCTCGCCCTAAGATGTGCAGCGCACCAGAAGATGGAATGTCTATGTCTTGTACATTCCGGAAGGGTTTGTAAACGCTAAGGGCGCAACACTGCACACAAACAGGTGTCAGGATATAAGGCGAGTTTGCCCGGCCAGAAAACGTCTGTCTATCTATCTATCTATCTGCCTACCTACATATCTATCTAGCTATATATCTACCTATCTACCTACCTAACTAACTATCTAACTATCCTTCTTTGTTCCTGTTGTTCCACTTGGAGCATAGGGCTTCCGTGAAACGTTTCGTTTCACTTCGGTTTCTTAATCTAGACAGTCCGTAGGACTCCTTGGACGGGGATCACTCCGTCGCAAGGCCGCTATCTACACACAAACACAGAATAAACGCAGACAAATATCCATTCCTCGACTGGATTTCAAACCCACGATCCCAGTGTTCGAGCGACCGAAGACTGCTCATGCCTTAGACGGCGCGACCACTGTGATGGGCCCGAAGACGTGTGATTTATTTTATCCTTCGTAACTGAACTGAGAGAAGACTGCCATATTTGAACTGATGGATTCACTGCTCGCAATTTGTTGCCCTGCCTGTGAGTATATTCGTCTTGACAAATCAGAGAGCGGCGTGGCGAGGAGAGAGTTCTATCTGAAGCCAACTCTCCACTCGAGCTTCCCTCCTTGTAAGTGAACGGTGGTCTCATTGCTGAACAGTACTTTGTGTCAAGGTACCCCGTAAGATGTCACACATGTGCTGACAATTCGAAAGGACATGCTGCCTCCATCTTTAGGGTAGAAAATGCCCTGAACATGAAGGGAATAGGATCCTCAGTGTACCAAATTCAAGGAGACTTATCCCAGAGGGCAGTGATCTGCATTTACCACAATTTAAACAGAGAGGCCATATAAACCCACTTAATTAAACAAAACACTGATTTCGAAAACTTTCGGTTCGCAGATTAAGTGCTTAGAACGTACAACAGAACGAAGTCGGATTAAAATCCAAACTAGGTATCCCCACAGTAAGGATCACTTTGCAAAGATGCTGAGGAAATAAATGCCTGTACACGTAACCTCTGATTGAAATGGCTTGTGTCCCTTCAAACGGACCTGCAGCAGTAAATTTTCATAGTTGGCTGGATCCTCAGTTCTGGTTACAGGTAAGATACTATATACAGTGGGGTGAGGCCATCAACGTCTTCGGCGTGTAATGGAATCTTAGTTAGGTGAAAACTCCAGCTGATGGCCATAATTATCTATCAACTTTAAGCAGGAAAGCTTATATCTCTGCTTTGTTCGTTCCACGTCACTAAAGTCTAGAGCCTTCATATAATTGTGACGTCGCTTTTGAATCCGAGTTCGGTAAACCCGTTGTTTAAGAACTCAGAAGCCATTGTGGCCAGTGGTCCAACTACCAAAATAAGGTTCTCGAGTTGATGAAGCAGCCGGTAAAAGAACTTCGTCCTCTGAACTTAGCGGACTAAGAACGAGAGATTTAGGCCTATGTATTGACATCGCGAGGCCGCAAGAAGTTCCCGTCCTGCTGTCAGAGAGCCAAGGGCACCGAATTCGTTTTAAATTTCGGAACGCATGGGGAGCTTCAGCACTTGTTCTCTTCTCCAAGTATAATGAGAATGATCAAGACAAGGAGGATGAGATAGACAGGGCATGTAGCACGAAAGTGGAGAAGAGGAATGCATATAGGATACTGGTCGGAAAGCCAGAAGGAAATAGACCACTGGGAAGACTAAGATATAGGTGGGTAGATAATATTGAAATGGATCTTAGAGAGATAGGATTGGATGGTATGGATTGGATTGATCTGGCTCAGGATAGAGACCAGTGGAGGGCTCTTGTGAACAAGGTAATGAACCTTCGGGTTCCGTAAAATGCTGGGATATTCTTGAGTAGCTGCAGAATTGGCGGCTCCTCCAGAAGGGCTCAGTTCCATGCGTATGTGAGTAAGTAAGTAACATTCACACATCTCATTAGCGAAATTCGTTAAATCTTTCGGAGGTGTGCGCATTTGACTTCAGTTAAATTAAAACAATCTAACTTTCGGCTCAGAATTTAACTTCAATTTACAGTGAAATTAACTTTATTTTATTACATTTTACTGGGATGACAAATCTGGGAAGTTACGCCCTTGCAGTATTTAAAAGCCGGCAAGTGACACCCAAACCAGCATGAATCGATTACTTCTATTGGTCACTCACTTACCGCCTGCTAGTGACACACCCGATACCGTCCTGGTTTTCATAACAATTTACGGAATATCCCTGAACTACACACTTTAGACACAAACCTCTCACCACCACGCGCAATCCTTGAGGAGTGAGAGGCTACAGAACAAGATGGACACTGATTATGCTGACTGAGGCACTTCATGAGTTCCTTCTGTTAACCCATACAAATGTCAGAATCGCTTTCTTCCACACCGTCTCCACTTCACCATTCATTTCCATCTAACAATTCAACGTTACGTAAGCTTAGTGATTAAAAGCGTCGCTAAACTATAAAGTAAAGTAAAGCTATCCCTGTAACAGTCCGTGAAGGCCATAGGGTTGTGAGACGTCGAGGGTCCCACATTATCTAGACAATCGGCTCAAAGATGGCGGTAACGTTGTCAGCCATACGCGCGGGCCGCACTTTACTCCCCAGGAAAATTATTTAATTAATTCCTGGTACTCATTTCTGTTAGAGACTGAGTTGGCCCCAGGAAAGAATTAGTTCAATTGAAAAAAAATCCAATTACCTCATCGGGACTTGAACTCGCGACCTCCCAGCTTGTGAAATGCAAATAAATGAACGAATAAAGTAAAGTATGACGAGAAAAGGAAAGCTTCACAACTGGAGGCTGGAAAGGGAGGGCAACTGCTAGGAGAGAAACCGGTTACAGAAAACTAAGGGCTACATTTATATAACATATGCAGTGGATTCTAATAAAGAAGGCCACAATTTAAGAATTCATATTTTACCACCGTGGACTGGTTTATACGAGTCCTGCTAACTCTCTTTTAAAAACACAGTTTTTATATCGATGAACGATAACAGAATATGACAACACGTAGTGACGCCACAATGAATTCGAAAGAGGCGGTTGTAATGTAGCTCAATGCTCCGGGGTAGACTGACTGAGGGAGAACACAAGATGTGACAGTCAAGGGAGCTGGAGACCTGAAAGGTTTTCAAATTAAGAATATCGAGTATAAACGTCAGCGCTACAACAGTTTGCTCGGATATCAGAAATACATGAACGTCTTAGTTCGGCAACGTAAAGAGAACACCCAACTTGTGTTGCACGCACATGGATGGAAGGATGATATTAAAGTGAATTTCAAAGGAACAATATATGAGGACGTAGACTGAAGTTTTCAGGCCTAGGATGATATAAACTAGTGGGCTGTTACGAACATGGAAGTCTCCTTGGACTGCTGTCCAACGTACCGTATTCTAAAGAACACAGCGTTTCGGAAACTGATCTGTTTCCATCTTCAGGTGAGGTGTAGGAGGCACTTGCTTTGTTGGATCCGTTAGAAAGAGGTAACCATAATCACTGGACGGAGTTCGTTAGAAGGACAGGTCCTTCTAACAGTGACTGAAGTTAGCCCTTTCTAACGGACCAGAGTAGGTGTCCCCCATCAATCATATGAAGTTGGAAAACAGATGCAGTTTCCGAAAAGTTGCATTCCTTTGGGATTTTTACAATACCGGACGATGGACAAAGTAAAAAAAAACAGTAATCTCCAGTGCTATGCAGTATTGTCAGAACCTTTTAGAATCAATACGGATTTTCACTTCGAACTTTTGGTTTTTCATTTTCAGCTTCTGCAGAATAACCCTGCTGAACTGAGTCAGTGTGGATAGTGCATATCCTGAAACTACAATACCACTCGCCTTAATTACGTGCGCTTTATTCATTACGTCTTAGTGTGCTGAGAATTCATTCGTTCATTCATCAATGGCTCTTCAGCATTTTGTTGGGCCCTGGCCTTTTTTTTAATTTTCGTAATCTTTTTTACACGGACGATAAAACTCCTTGTACGAGTGATCAGCCCATCGCAAGGCAGCTACCTATACACAGAACAAAACAAACACAGAATAAACGCACACATAAACATCCGTGCTTTTGACCGGGTTTCGAACCCACGATCTTAGCGTTCGAGAGAACGAAGATAGTTCATGTTTTAGACCGCGCTGCCACTGATCGGCAGTGCGCTGAGAATATTTTTATGTTCTCCTGCGTTATGTTAAACTATTCTTTCAGATGTTTCATGACTGGATTGAAAAGGGACGGTTTCGAACTGTAGTCCCTCTGAACACGAGTAACACACGTTACCGCTTCTTTTGGTTCATGACTTTCGCGATGAAATGACAGTTATGTCGGTCGGCTTTCGTGCGACATTCTTGTTGCAGCAGCCACCAGGCCATAAAAGGAATTTTATGTGACATGCCTGCCTGCTCTATATTCCAGAGGTGACTGCAGTCTCACTCAACGCGATGGTGATATAACACGTCGTTACAGAATGGCTTTATCTGCAGGCCTGAGAGGCATTGACCAAGAGTGGAGAGGTGCACTTCAGTCTGGAATGCTCATACATTTCAAATCCTTTTTTTCTTACTATTTTACACACCTAATTGGCCTATACGTTCATTTATTCCAGACATAAATCTACAGGTTAACGTAGTGATAACGGTCTGCATTTGCATACGGCAATAACCGGATTTGAATATACAGAGTTACTACAAATGATTCATTCCATTTCAAAACACTATATTTTCCAAATTATTATACATACAAGTACGATTGATACATGAAACGAACCACAAACTCACCAAGTTTGCATCGTGGTACACCAGTTGGCAGCATGAATGCAGCGCCTCACAAAATGGCGACGAAGCTGGAAAAGAGTTTCTGTGTGTTGGAATATGCGAGATGTTCGTCTGTTACTGCAGTGCAGCGTGCATTCAGAGCAGAGCACAGAAAAGAACCACCATGTAAACAGAGCATTCTGCGGTTGTATTGGCAGTTTAATGATACTGGTTGTCTGTGTAAACGGAAAAGCACGGGTCGACCAATATAGTGTTTTCAAATGGAATGAATCGTTTGTAGTTACCCTGTATATCAGGGTTGCCAGTAGTGGGAAGGGCATGTAAAACAAATCGGATATGGAAAATTCTCTCAAGTAATTAATCACAAAGCCTGAAGGGAAGGGACCTACAAATCCCCTCAAATATGAATATTATCCGCGATCTCTAACCACAGGAAAGAGTGTTTGAGAACGAGGTTGAGGAGAATATTGTGACAGAATAATCCATTGCCAGACAACGGGTTGTTAAAACACGTTCCCACCACAACGAATAGCAACGAGTTGCTGTCAGGTAACAAGTTGCTAAATACGAGACGTTTCGTAGCAACGGATAACACAATAAGAGAGCAGCTGTTTGAGATGCATCCGCTGCAACGGATAAGGCAGAACATGAGTGGGAACTGTTAACTGACTTCTATACCGATCGCCTAGCAGTTAGAAAAAGGCAGTGCATCCGTGAATTCGAGTAGTACAAACCAGCCCGAAATTCAGGAGTCAGTGAGAGGTACTTCAGAGGCATTCGTCAGACAGACGTCGTTCAGGAGTTCATTGTGTGCGCTGTTATAATCAACTGCAATTGCAAGAAAGTGCTAATAAATCAATCATCAAATCCAGAACCCATTATTATTAGTCACGCTAACGTGACAATATTTCGGCCTAACAGGGAAGATATAACAGACCAATGGGATTATTTACATAATAAAGGGCAGAGTAACTTGTAATATTCACGAAATATAAGGATCAACAGAACAATGAGAATAATATTAGTGGGACATGTAGCACGCAGAGCAGCTATAAGAAGTATATACATTATAATCTGAATATCTGAAGGAAAGAGAACGCTTGAGAGGTCAAGATGCATATGAGAGGATAACAGTAAAGTTAATCTTAAAAACGGGGTGTGAGCTTGTGAATTTAGGTCTAGCACCTGCTTCTGTGAACACGGCAATGAACATTTGGTTGAAAGTAAGATTCTGGACCAGGAGAATATCTATCCCTTATGAGAGCAGATTCTGCTGTACGATCTTTAGCTTCTCGTTCATGTAACCTGCCTGCGGTCGGCGATTTGTTAGGACTGCAGGAGTGAAAGGAAGATTTTCTTCTGACATTGCAGACTACGATTCTTGGAATCCTCGTGATATAATTACGATGTGAAGTCACGGTCACTGTCACCGCTGCTTATGGCGTAGCTGATGATCTTCACTTTCAGAACTACAACGTAACTATCGTAAACCAGTAGAACAGATTCGTCTCTTGTAGTTTCAATTTTGCTCCTCAGAGGGCAACGGACTGTATTTTTGTTTTCAGTAAGTCAGACCATGGCAGCGCCATAGCTCAAAAGGTTAGTCGCTGGCTTCCCATCGCAGCGGCCCTGGTTCGTTCCCGGGGCTGGTCAAGTGGGATATGTGGTAGACTAAGTGGCGCTGGGACGGATTTTCTCCGAGTACTTCGGTTTCCCCTGCCAATCTTCATTCCACCAAATTCTCCATCATCATAATTACCCGGAAACAGTGGCTGCCGTGCCGAGTGGACCCAGTTGGACTCCACCATGGGCCACGGAGTCTGTTGGTGGGTTTTGGTTAAATTTCGGAATAACCAGTACTTGTTTCCCTAAATAATAGTGGGCTAATACTTGGTGTGGTTACAACAGAAGCCTACTGGATGGATGAACATAAAAATGGACTTCCGTTAGCAATAACTGAAGCTATATATCCTCTTTATAGAGATGTCTACAATGAAGAGCTTCTGAAAAAGTGTTTGCATGGCAAAACACAAAATGTAAACGAGTCACTCAATGGTATGATTTGGCAGCGATGCCCTAAAACAGGTTTTGCATCTAAGTTTACAGTTGAGACAGCTGTTAATGATGCTGTGGCTTGTTTCAGTGATGGCAACATTGCAAGGGCAAAAGCTCTTGTGGGAGCTGCCCACATTCAAACAAGCGGGATAACGCAAGCTTCGTTGCTTAGCAACGACGAGTAAACAGCGGTTGCTAGGCAAAGCCTACAACAATACTGACAGTGACATGTTTTCTATATGTCCGACTCTAAGCTACATAAGAAGATACACTGAGTTACAGTTACAGTTCACTATTGTTATTATCCGTCTGTGTATCCTGTGCAGCTGCAATAAATCCTATAGGACAGTTCAACTAGTGGTTGTCTCTTCATACGACATCCCACACTCTAAACGAGATGGGAATTGTTCCTGGAGTCTGCTGTGTTACAACAATGCAGAAACTGGATGAAGCAGATTTCAGGACAAAAAGCGGTGTCAAATAAGAGAGAAGAACGAAAAGAAATGCAGATAGAGGTTAAGATGATGAAGAGAAGGAAAAGGAGGCAGATTATGGAGCAGGAGAACACTAATTATATCAAAGAAAGGCTAAAACACAAAATTATAGTATGAAAATGCAGCATTTTTGTGTTTCACTTTTCCCCGCAAACTTCAGTACTACGGAGCACACCGCGTGTGACATGGTGGCCCGCCGAATGAGGTCCAGCTAACACATGAATAAAGTGTCGTTTTTTCCTAGCTTAAACGGAAGCAAAGTATAGCTCATGCAGCTGGAAAAACGGGGAAGTCACTCAGCAACAAGGCTGGAGGAAATCCTACACACCTCCACGTCAGTCTGGTGCACACAGTTGCATGCATTGCGCCTAAATCTTCCCTGCTTCTGCCCTCATCGTTTCTCGGCAGGCTGTCGTCCTACTGTCGTTTTCGGCCGCTAACTCCTTATGGCTATAGTTCCCCCAGTTGTCTGTCATGGCGGCCATTTCTTCTCGCCATGCTTTCCGCTCGGCCATCATCTGTTCATGTCTGACGTCGGCTTTTGCCTGGTTGGCGTCTAATTTAGCCAGAAAATCTTCTCCGTCTTTTCTTCTATCGGCCTTCATTTCTTCTTTGTCAGTTTTTCTATCGGCGTCTAGTTTTGCCACTAGGCGTTCGAACGATTTTTCCATATCCTGTTTTTCCATTTTGTAGGAGTAAAGTACCCGATTCACAATAATTCAATCAATTGTCGAGGAGTGTGTAAGTTCGTAAACACTTCTGACACAAGTGTTACATGTTTTCTGTGTGTCACGCAACAAATAAATCACGTAGGTCTCAAATTCAGTAGAGCCTTTATTGGACACTTCACTTATATACTCACGACTACAATTGCTATCCACTGCTTCGCTGTAATATTTGAACTCCCTTCAGCGGCGGATATTCCAAGACTGTCCTCCTCGGCGGTTAGTTCCACACTGATTGCTTCTCGTCGAAGCTGGGCTATTTATACCCTCGGCCGCTGCTATGCAGATGAACCCTCTGTTATAACCGTGAAACGCTGCTTTGTTGGTTCCGCGATTCCTACGCAACGACCCATTGTTATTGCGTTGTCTCTGTGGGAACGCTCCGTGTATTCGTCGTAACCGTGGAGATTTGATGTTCTCGACACAACGTCTCACTGTTGGGATTACAGTGCCGCTATTGTTACTTCCTATGTAACGGTCTGTTCTAGCGCTTCCATAGAAGTGACTCTTCCGGATTGCAAACACATTAGAGTAATAAATTGCTCCGACGTTTCGGTAAGTTATAACAACTTTAAACTGTGACACTGCTGTACGTCAAATGTTATATTGCGGATAATAACCATTCATCTTACCCAGGAACAGTAAGTAAACTCAGTACAATGATCTACATCCAGGAATGTACCCATCTGCTTGCATCACTTTACACCTCACTTTACTCGATCGCTGTGATCCTACCGCCATATATAAGTCGCCTGCTAGACACGATAGATGGACGTGAGGAGCGCAAATTTGAAATATTATGAAGCTTTCAACCAAACTACCTTGAAGCTAGTGACCATACATTGTAAACATTTGACCAATAAACATTCTTGTATGTTTAACAATTACTTGTGGATTTTTATGGACCTGTTATTGATGTATACAACTTGGTATGCCTTAATTGTTTCTTGTATCCTGTTGTGTATTTAATCAATATTAGAGTCAATTTTACCGACTACACAACACGTTTTTATTATTATCACACTATATGTTTCGACCTCAAGAGGTCATCCTCAGGTGTACGAACAACTGTATAATTACACGCAATCACATTTGTTTTTCCACTAGGAAGTGACTGAAAAACAAGTGAAAGTATATCCAGTGATCTCAGTGTAATTTCGATTCACGAAATTTTAAATTGCTAAATTTTAAATTTTAACTTTTAACATTCAGAATAATATTTTAACTTGTTTTTTATAAGAAGAGCTTGATATATCATTGAGCCAGAAGAAGATACAGGGTAGAATAAGTAGAAAAACGAATGTGATTGCGTGTAATTATACAGTTGTTCGTACACCTGAGGTTGACCTCTTGAGGTCGAAACATGTAGTGTGATAATAATAAAAACGTGTTGTGTAGTCGGTAAAATTGACCCTAATATTGGTATGCATTACTTAAGAGAGTTAAGACTATATACTGTCGCGTATCAGGCGTATAACGCGACAAATAACTTCACGCCGTATTTGATATAGCGAATTTTATTTCACATTCGCACTTACAATCACCCAAATTACAGATTTACAATTACTGCTATCTGCAGTATCACAAATGCAATTGACTGGTTGCTGGCTAACTCGGAACTCTCTCGGACGTAGCTCGAGGACTCACTCGGAGGTAGCTCCAGGACAGGACTGACTGTGAATAGCCTTCGCTGCTCATGTAGCCTCGATCGGACAATACAGAAAACGGCCACGTAATCAGCACCCTTGTTGCCTGGCGCTGTGTTGCTAGCAACGCTAGCGGTAGTAACCGCTGTTACTACCGTCGTCTCTCGCAATCCTGGTTACCCGCGCTGCCTAGCAACCCGCGGTACCCTTGGTGACGTCATCGCTGTTGACTCGCTTTGCATAGCGACCAGGATGCTAGGACTCGGCTAACTTCGGCTCACTTCGGCTTCGCTCGGCGCATCACGGCTGGCGGGGGGAGGGGCGTCATCCATAGCTCAACATGTCACAATACATTAAGCTGGAACACAGTATCCAGTTATGCAGCGAATTCTTTTAAATCTGAACCATCTGCTAATGAAAGAAAGACATTTTACTGTTATACTCCTGACTGTATGAGTTTTTTCTTTAACTGGGAAACGTGAAGGCATTTGTGCTATGTCTCTTAATCCCAAACCATCTGTTCAGCGAAATATTTCTTAATTGCTCCACCAGTTTCATGTGCTCGCATTTTATGTTCAGACATATTTACTAATATATATGTGCACACAAATAGGGTCCAGGCAATTTTAAATACTGCAACAGATTATATTTATAGGCGGATCTGATCATTTGTTTATATTTTTGCATATTAACTGGGCTTGAAGTAAGGGAGTATGTCCTGTAGGCCTCGCCATAGCTCAGGCGGTTAGTCGCTGGCTTCCCACAGCGGCGGCCCTGGTTCAAGCTCGGGTCTGGTCAAGTGGGATTTGTAGTGGACAAAGTGGCGCTGGGGCAGATTTTCACGGAGTACTTCGGTTTCCCCTGCCAATCTTAATTCCTCCAATTGCCCCACAATCAACACCATTTATCATTTGGGGCTGGTACAATAGACCAATAATGGTCGCAGTGCCAAGTGGACTCAGTCTCACGCCGCTAAGATCAATAAAAATAAATAAATAAAGGAATATATCGCGAAGCCTGCAATTCTTATGTTGGTTTTGAATCGGAAATCTGAGCAGAAGGCAATTTCTGCCCCCTTAAGTCAAATCGAGAGGGCTTCATGCGTTCGAAGCAGATCCTGGGGCTGACGCCGTCCAGATATGAAATGCATTATATCAGATGACGTGGCTTTGTTTGGTTTCAACCAATAGGAATGCATACATTCGATACAAAGGTGAGGAGCTCTGTTCGAATTCAGCCAATTGGCAATAAGGAAACTGTGTTAGTGTCGGACGCCACTGCTTGGGAATGATGCGTCGCTTGTACAGTACGAGTCACCTCGGGAGCTTTCTTTTCAACTTCAGTGGTCAACGGACGTGTTTTTCGACTGCGCAAATTTATTATAAAAAATTTACGCTATTAGTGGTAAAATTGACGAGAGAGAGAAATGGAACACATCAATATCCGTCATTCCTTCTGCGAATTAAGTAACTTACTTACTTACTTACTCATGGAGCTGAGCCCTTCTGGAGGAGCCGCCAATTCTGCAGCTACTCAAGACTTTCCCAGCATTTTATGGAACCCGAAGGCTCATTACCGTGTTCACAAGAGCCCTCCATTTGTCCCTATCCTGAGCCAGATTTATCCAATCCATATCATCCCAACCTATCTCTCTAAGATCCATTTTAATATTGTCCACACACCTACGTTTTAGTCTTGCCAGTGGTCTCTTTCCTTCTGGCTTTCCCACCAATATCATATACGTATTCCTCGTCTCCCCCATTCGTGCTACATGCCCTGCCCACCTCATCCTCCTTGACTTGATCATTCTAATTATACTTTGAGAAGAGTACACGTTATGAAGCTCCTCATTATGCAGTTTTCTCCAGCCTCCCTTCACTTCATCTCTCTTCGGCCCAAATATTCTCCTCAGCACCCTGTTCTCAAACACCCTCAGTCTACGTTCCTCCCTTATTGTCAGAGTCCAAGTTTCCCGCCCATACAGAACAACAGGCAAAACTATAGTTTTCCATATTCTAATTTTTATGTTTTTAGACAACAGACGAGAAGACAAAAGGTTCTGGACTGAATGGTAGCAAGCATTACCCAAGTTCAATCGCCTCCTAATCTCCTGTACTGAATCAGGTTTCGATCTGTTATACGTTGTTAACTCGTTGTTAAAAGTATAAACTGGTGAAGCAAAATAAACGCATTTACCTTCTAAGCAAATAATTGTGGCTTGTATGGTGCATGACCGGTGAATTTCTCTGATAATGCAACTCACTAGATAGAGTCAAAACTTTACCAGCTGAGTTACCTATCCTTACCAATCCATTTTGTTATCATCTTCCAATTTATACGTCTTCACTTCATCCTCAAACATGACATAATAATAAACGCCTAAGAATATTTGCGGAGACCTTACGGCAATTTTCTTCAGGTTTTCTAATGTAGGCCATGCGTTGCAGTTCAATAATTGCGTAATTCAGTGATCCACATCTGTGCATGCATTCGTTTTGCATTAAATACTTAAGCTGTCACCTCGAAGTTTGCCAATGTTATTATATTTTATACTGTTGGCTATTAAACAATATTTCATGTAGAACTTTATGCAAATTTCCGATATTCCTCTATTCCACTTAACAATCTGAGCTATAGCAGTTCTTTCGACCCTGTAACAAGTGACATCAATCTCTCCTCAGCTTCAGTTCTCACTGTTGCCACGTCGGCGCTGTAGATCTCTAGGATGTATCAAGCAAAAAAAAATAAAATAACACAGAATTATTAGGTTTTTGGACTTTTTCCATTGCCCGGAATTTTAGGTAATAGAGGACATGACGTTTCGAAAACTGGATCTGTTCCCGAAACGTCGTATCCTCTTTTATTTAGAATTCCGAACGATGGAAAAAGTCCAAAAACCCAGCAATTCTGTGTGCCATCCACCATTGTCAGAACCCTTTAGGAAAAATAAAATGTTGGGTTAATTTCTAATGGCATGATTTTCACATCAAATTTCATGAAAATTTGTCAGTTAATTGAAAAATTATTGCGAAGACGGAAAAATCGACGCACTAATTTTATGTTATCATAAACATACATATGTTAATTAAATAATGACAGTGGGGTAGAAACGTGAAACTATACCTGTAAGGTGGAAAATGCGTGTACACATATAATACAGAAACACAAAAAGGAATATCATTTAGACCAAGCAGTCAGACCTTTCCTGAGATGTAGGTCTACATGGGAGGAAAATAAGAAAATGCGGATTCTAGAAAAATGGGGTTTAACAGTGTGGACTGGGTCCACAGTATTCAGGATAAGATCCACTGACGGACTGTCATGTGCACGATAATAAACCTCTGGATTGTACAAAAGACTGTTATATTCTTTTCTAGTCTAGAGGCTATTAGCTCAAATCCAGTTCATTACGCAAATAAAGAAGAAATTCAAATGACATCTTCCATTAACTATGCCCAGTGAATACACTACTTATTAAAACTTTCATGCATGAACCACGTACTGTAATGACATGTGGGAATTAATAGGCCCTATATTAAATAAATTCTTAGTTATATACATGCGTCTTAAATTTTTTAAATTATAAGTTTATGTTCAGTAACGAAACTTAGCAGTGTACTGCCTAGTATTAAAAAGTTAAGAGTTTTCTTTGGAATTTGCATATTGTAGCCTGACGATTACTATCAACATAGAAATGTGTAGTAATACTAAGATACTAAGATGCTATGATATTTCATTTAAATTCTAATAATTGTATACAATGTCGTTAAAACAAAGTAAAGTAAAGTAAAAGTACCCCTGTAACAGGCCGTGGAGGCTAGTATGGTTGTGAGATGTTGAGGTTCCCACATTTTCTAGACAATCGGCTCATAGATGGCGGTAAGGTTGTCAGCCTTACTCGCCGGCCACCATTTACACGTACCTCCAAGAATATTCCTGGTACTCATTTCTGTTAGAGGCTAAGTCGACCCCAGGGGCATAATGCGCCTGGAAGGATTAGGTAAACTGAAAAAGATCCAATGACCTCATCGGGGTTCGATTTCGCAACCTTCCGGCTTATAGCATAGTTCCTCAACCAAGTACGCTACCGCGAACAAGCAATGAGAAAACATTACATACAACAAATATGTACGTACCTAATCTGTTTCTCAAGTTAGTCACCGCCAGAGTTGAGGCACTTGTGTCGGGGAATAAGTTTTGGTATGCTTGCGTCAAAGAAGTCTTGCCCTATGAGCTCAGATACGTTTTGACGCATTTCATCAAGTACTCTTTATTGCTCAAGCGCTGTGATTGCAACCAGTTCTTCAGGTAGGTAAATAGGTGGTTGCCGCATGGAGCGAGATCAGGGCTGTAAGGAGGGTGGGCAAACAACTCCCAGTTGGGTAAATAGGTGGTTGCCGCATGGAGCGAGATCAGGGCTGTAAGGAGGGTGGGCAAACAACTCCCAGTTGAAATGCTGCAGCAGTGCTTGAGTGCGAGCAGTTGTATGTAGACGCGTTTTGCCATAGAGGACCACTATTCGTATACCGTATGTCAGCATTTCACACCTTTCATTCTAAATGGCATTTTTAGTGTTTCGAAATACACTTCTGATATCGTGATCCTTTGTTTCGTGAATTCCACCATCAGTACTCGTTTCCTGCCGAAGAAAACACTTTTCATCAGCTTTCTGGCAGGCAGACAACGTTTGTTTAAAATTTTCGGCTTCTGTGGTGAATGTGTGTGCGTCTGCTGCTTTGATTGTTCTTTGGTTTCAACTTTCACAAATGAAACCCAGGTTTCATCACTGTTACTCGTACAATGTGATTAAGAAATTCATCGCCATCTTTGTGGTATCGCTTTAAGAAGTCAATGCAGAATCCATTCTCTGTGTTTTGCGCGTACCCGTGAGCATTTTTGGAACCCATCTGGCGCAAAATTTGTGATAGCCTAGCCTAATTCTAATAATAATCTCACACAGAACAGGACGTGTAATTTGAGAAAATTCACAGGAAAGTTATGAAAATGCTAAGCGCTGTCTTTCAAAGTTTATTTGGTCAACATTTTGAGCAAGATCATCACTCACTGCATGTGGCCGACCACTTCGCTCAGCATTTGTTTGCCATCTTTGAATATTCTACACCATTGTCTTACAGTTCCTTCAGCGGCCTCCGTATTCTATAGGTAAAGCTCCCACCTCATGACTCGTAGTACGCGGGTTCAAATGCCCGGCGGAGGTCGTCGAATTTTTAAGGGCGGAAAAATTCAGGGAACAAGTCCTCCGGGAGGGACTTTAAGCCGTGGGTCCCGTGTCGTAGCTTTACGGCACGTAAAAGAACCTCATATCTTCAAAGGAGGTCACTGAGCCAAATTACGGACGTTTCCCGCCCAACAGCAGTCTCTAATACCTCTGGTAGATGGGGGAAACATTATAGATACCTCTCAGCTAGTAGAGCCGGTCTCGCTGGCTGGGCGGGACTGACGGTAAGCACCAGTACCGGTAGGATATAGAGACTGGTAGAATATCATAGAGGGAAGCACAATGGACCAATACAGATCTAAGTGCATGGGGAAACCCACCCTCTCCAATAACTAACTAACTAACTACAGTTCCTTCACTCATTAAATTCTGGCCGCAAACCGCCGTACATAATTCAATATGGAGTTCCGCAGCACTCATGTATTTAGCATGAAGAAAAGAGATAGGAGCTGGAATTTCGAAGCTGGCGGGATTATGAATCGCACGACACACCATAACTCACTCTGTAGAGATAAAAGCAAAGACTAGGTGATCAGTTTTATAGTGGTTTACAAGGCAATGTGTCATGTGACGCTACTTCGCATGCGCAAGCTCTCCCCCGCTCCTGCATTATTTGCCTAAAATAAAAGGTATTTACTTTCCGAATATCTCTCATATTTATACGAGTACATACTCGTATATAGAAAAAATAATTCATTCTAATAACGAATTCCATTCTTTAATAAAATTTTGTATTTGATCGGTCTGTGCTCATGCTGATGATGTTTGACAGCTGCAAAAACAAATAATACTTTGACATATTTGAACTTCTACCTTTATAGAGCACACCACCATGAGAATTTAATCTTTGCTCAGGTGGTAAAGAAGTGTTTCCTCTCTTACTGAACTCAAAGGTACATTGCTGTTTTCAGAAGAATCTGCCCCGGGCCCTTCTGCAACACTCCGTGTCATGCTGTTTTCTTTTACGATGGGGTAAACTTGACTCCAATTACGAGCCCCCCCTCCTCTCGTAGTAGGCGCTACAACCTTATATCCGCTCACATCGGCTCTCCGTGAGTTCTTGCTTACTCATTCGCACCTACCCTCGATATCTGGGGGCGGCCTGCTCCACCCACAACCCAAAGAAGCACCATGGACTAGAAACCTCATTCTGAGTAATTTTCTACCGCTCCAGTTATGTTACTACATGCACTCAAATCAAAAATAATCCCAAGGAGACAGTTGAACGTATGCTGTAGGCTCAATGAGGTCGGTACGTGACCTCTGACGAGAAGTCGACCAGTGAAAGTGATGCCATTTGTAGTGATTACTATAAATTCTCAGGATTCCTTTATCCACATCACATTTACTTAGACTCGGCTACGCTTTGCAAGGAGCCACGCTATGAAGTTTCTGCTGGTAAGTAGCAGCACGGCTCAGTGCTGAACAGGGGATCTAACGGGTGGGGCAGCTGCCCCATGCCCTGCTCAGAACGCTTCAATTTTACATTCCGATTATCCGGACACATGCACCTGTTCTTGTGGGTAACTCAGACGGAGATCGGTGACGAAGGGTAGCACTCCTGCTTCATATTCTGGAGTTCTAGAGTTCAAATCTTGTTCCGTAGGTAGGCTTTTACTGTGGCTTTCCTCACGGAATTGTCGGAATAAGANATGGTCTTTCCTGCTATCGGCTCTCATTTCTTTCAGCATTTCAAGTATTAGCTGAATGTCTTGCTCCTCCATTTCCTTTTTTTCGTAAATTCAATACTTCTTCCTAAATCAATGCGTGTTTAAGCTCGTAAAATTCTGACACCAAATTGTCACGTGTTTTGAGTTCGAAGCTCGTTGGTCACGTGTGTAAGTTCAAATCCCAATGTAGCGTGTTTTGTGTGTCACGCCACAAATAAATCCACGCCGTTCTTCGATATAGCGAGTTTATTACGTTCGCTCGTCTTACACACTTTACAAACATTTACACTTGCAGTGTTACAATAATTCGGCGAGACACTGGACTCTTCTCTGGCGGTTTCTAGCAGACTCTCTTCTCCGATGGCTGATCCGAGACTGACTTCTTAGCTAGCTCTTCCAGGACTGACTGGCGAATGCATTCAACCCCGCTGTTGTCGCTGTGGAAACGTTGCTCTGTTTGTTCTGCGTTTCCTACGCAATAACCCATTGTTATCGCTGTCCCTGTTGGAACGCTTCGCGTATTCGTCGTAACCGTGGAGATTCGATGTTTCTTATNTTTTTTTTTCAATTTACCTACTCCTTCCAGCCGCACTATGGCCCTGGGGTCAACTCAGCCTATAACAGAAATGAGTACCAGGAATATTCCTGGGCTTGGGTAAAGGACGGCCGGCGCGTAAGGCTGACAAACTACTATCATCTGTGAGCAGATTGTCTAAAGAAAATGTGGGAGCCTCGACGTCTCACAACCCTATGGGCCTTCACGGCCTGTTACGGGGAGAACTTTACCTTTAAATACGAGTACTTCATGCACTGGAAACGGTGTCATGTAGAAGTTACAAATATTAAATTGAAATATATCGGACATTTAGTGTCATCTCTGATGTCCAATCAGAGTCACACCAAATCCGCTCAAAAATATAATTAGTACCTCTTTCTGACCAGAGGATTTTGAACGAATATTATAGGCACTTTTGGAGATACAAACACTCACAAATTGTACTCTGGTCTTAGTTATATCTCCTAAAATAAATATAAATTAAATAAAAATAGTATTTACATAAGTTTCTATACATTCTCAAATCAGTATAAAATAAAGTAAATTTGATTTTTATTTACAAAGCCATATTTTTCCACTTATGGTCTACATGCAGTTCAGTGAACTCCTTGATATATTTTTCATCTCAGAAGAACAAACACAGATATCTCATTCTGTTTACACGTTATTCGTGGCAACTACTCGTAGTTGCCACGAATGTATGAATATAAATACATAAATAATGGACGAATAATTGTAAATAATGAAATAAAGAAAGAAGTAAAATAATAAGGATTTGTAATGCTTTATACCTTAAGTCATTTGGAAACAGGGTAACGGGGAAAACACGTCTTCAAGAAGCACTGATACTGTGATTAAAATCAATTGACATGAAATTGGCGAGAAGTATGACATCCAAGGGTGAGATCACAAATGCATATAAAATTTTACTCGGAAAATCTGAGGTGAACATAGATCGCATTATGCATTAGATATAGTGTACACCTTCTCCTAGAAGTCACGAAATGTGTGGAGGAAACAGTGACACAAATGAATTTGTATTGCAGTTTCCTATCCCTACTCACAGATGCATAAACAGAGTTTCTGTGTCCAGGTTTGTGTGCTGGCCGCTGCCGCCGCCGATGCTATGGTTAACAGAGGTGTCATCGAGGCACGTGAAGACAAACGGGGTCTTCTGTCTGGTCCTGCCCTGTCAGAACACGGTTACGGCCTGGGTCTGGATCTGGGCCTGGGACTGGGACTGGGACGAGGCCTAAGTCTTGGAGGAGACCTGGGCCTGGCAGCTGGCCCAGCTCTCAGCGTGGCAGCTGCTCCAGTATTTGCTACCGCCCAATCTGTTGCCACTGCGCCCGTCGTTTCTGCCGCCCCCGTGTCTGTAACCACAATAACGCGCCATGTCCCTGTTCCTTTGCCACAACCCGTCCCTGTGTCTGTTAATCGTCCCGTTCCTGTAGCCGTCCCTGCCCCTTATCCAGTAGATGTCCCTCGCCCTGTCCCTGTATCGGTGCCTCAACCGGTCCCAGTCACCGTAGTGAGGCCCGTCCCTGTTAGTGTGCCACGGCCTGTCCCAGTGCCGGTCACTCAGCATATCCCCGTGCCTGTACCGCGCCCTGTCCCTGTGACTGTGCTTCAGCCTGTCCCTGTACGTCAGCCTGTAGTTCAACCTGTAGCAATAACAGTGCAGCAGCCTCCCCTCGCTCTCGGGGCTCCAGGCATAGGAGGAATTGCATTCAGTGGTGGGCTGGACCTTCACGGCTCCAGTAGCTACGTCTACAACTCGCTGGGTTCGGGTCTGCAAGCCGCTAGTTATGCTCCTAACTATTTGTCTCCCTACAAACACTGATCTCGGCTAGGATCTCGAAGTAAGACACTCCACATACATAATATTCAGAGCTACATTTTAAACATGTGTCCTCCACAGAATAGTGTTCCTTCGTCACTTTAATGGTACACAAGTTCGTATTTAATAATTTTAAAAACTGTTTAAGTGGAATTAAATGTAATTGCATTTAGAAATAACTACTGATTTAGAAATGTCACAAATTAAATGTTCTAGGTACAGATTTCGGTGTGGCATGAAGCGTCCTCATGCTGAATAAACAAATTCTGATAAGAGTCCGAAAATCAAGTTAAACATCAAACCGAATGGAAGCGAATTCACCTTAGGAAAATTGAAGAGTTTTGTGTTCTGCAGAAACAATAATTGCTAATCAATTTACGTAAAAAAATTGTGAAATTGTTTTAGTAAAATTTTGTAAATTCTGGCTTATATTAGAATTATATATATATATTTCTCTCTCTTCTGAATGCTATTAAAATCTTGGGGTAATTCTAATCCTCAGAACAATGAAATTTACAAGCAATATATCCAGGCTTTCAGACAGAAATGCCAGTGTTTAGAAAACTCCTGCTCTCCTTAAAGATTTTTTATTTAAGTTCTTCTTAGGAAGCACGAATACATATTCTTCCAGCATTTTCGTATTGCACTATCACTGAATGTTTTATATACTCGTAGAAAGATACGACAAAGTGCTATCATGTCACTAAGGAAGACGACTCAGAATCAAAATTAAATGTGTCTGGAAGTGTAAGCATAACGTAACATAACAATTCTGACGTGTTTGGCCTGTTATTACATCTAGATTTTCAATTCATTGTTAACTCTGAATCTTATTTACAAGCAGCGAAAAAACAAATATGATGGATGAGGAACCCTATAATGTACTTGACTTCTAAGTGTTAATAAAATTGTACAATAATAAAGGATTTCTTTTAACTTTGCTGGTGCAGTAAAAGGATTAACAGCTACAGACCTATCAACTGAATATGTTAATTAAGCGGTAAGTCTGTAGATTACCTGAACACAGGCAATCCTGACTGGGATTTCTCGTGTTTTCATTCAGTCCTTCCAGGCAGATGCTTGGATAGTACGTCTATTACGTCACGACCGCTTACTTCCAAATCATCATTCACGTGACATCTTCTCCGAAGCTATATAATCTCCATATCGAAAATATCCTTAAATAACCAACTAACGAATCGATTTGGAAATACAGCACACTCATTCATGAGAACGGACCTCATAGTACACCACCACTACATAAATAAGCATCATCATCACCATCAGTAATCTGTCAGACGACAGGTCCACAGTCTCTTCCAAAAGAATTCCTCCACTTAATGCGATCTACAGTATATTTAAAAAAAAAAATTATATAAGACTGATATATTAAAAAAAAAGACATTGGTACCAATACCATGAACCTAATCACCAAAACATAAGTAATTTTAAATTATTATTTAAATTTAAGCTGACATAACGACATAATATTTTATTCTCTTACATATTTTTAAGATATATACCGATGACTTGCATAAAATTTGTTACATATTGAGGAACTCTGTCAAAAATAATCATACTTTTCGAATAATTTTAAACTACATTACATTTTCTACTTCTCAATTTTAAGAAAATGTGGTCTAGTGACGGATTTATAATGCAGAAGTTGGCAATCAAGAAGTAAATGAGAATTAAAATGGATGGTGTGGATGGATAACAAATAAAGAACCTAATTCGAGAACACGAGTAAGGGCTTGGTCCAGTACACATTTACATAAGTCCATCTGAACTTTGCAGCTCCTAACCCGTGAGATGTTGCGCGTATAAAGAAAATAAAAATTGGCGAGAGAATTTCAGATCGCTTATCGAGCAGGTTCCTCTCGGAACGGGCCTCAGTCCTAGACACCTGTGAGAATAAAGTTTCACCGTCTGAGTGTTGATATCCCCAGAGAGAGGCTAAGAGTAGGCCATGTCCGTAATTTCCACGTTATTTCCAGTTCACCACTCTGAACTTTAAACTCGTGTAATTCATTAAATGCAGTTCAATACCAATAAGAAGCAGACACCGGAATGTTCATATAAGCTTAAAGAATGGAATAAAATTCTAAAAGGTTCCGACGATGCTGTATAATACTTCGAATTAATGGGTTTTCGAACTCTGTATATCGTTTGGATCTATTTCTGTCTTCAAGTGACAAGGGAGACGCCTACTCTGTTGAGTCCCCCCTACACTGAAGACGGAAACAGATCCAGATTCCGAAACATTGTGTTTTCTAGCTTTTAGATTACCGGACGATGGACGAAGTCCGAAAACCAAGTAATTGTGAGATATCCCGCGCCATAGCTCAAGCGGTTAGTCACTTGCTTACCACCGCGGCGGCCTGGGTTCGATCCCGGGTCTGATCAAGTGGGATTTGTGGTGGACAAAGATGCACTGGGGCGGGTTTTCTCCGAGTACTTCGGTTTCCCTGCCAATCTTCATTCCAAAAAATTCTCCATCATCATAATCACCCGGGGCAGGCTATAATAGGCCAATCAGTGGCCGCCGTGCAGAGTGGACGCAGTTGGACTCCACCCCCCACTAAGCGAAAAGAAAAAGTAATTGTTAGCATAAAGAATGGAAATATTATGCTCACTACGGTGAGAATGTTTGCGTTGCTAGTGTGTTATGGCAACGTCTACATTTGGGTTGTAAACAGGTAAAAGCTATCCCTATAACAGTCCGCGAAGGCCCATAGGGTTGTGAGATGCTGAGGATCCAATATTTTCTTTACACAATCGGCTCACAGATGGCTATAAGTTTGTCAGCCTTACGCGCCGGCCACCCAACTAAATTTTTGTATGGGGTAGAGTATTTCTTAAGGAGCTAGTAAGTCCTCAGTTAGTCCTGAAATTTCCCATATTTCAGGGAACGTGAAAGTGTATTACCCTGTTCAAAACAGACCGTTACTTCAACATGACCTTGAGTCAAATGAACCCAGTCCACACACTCCAATCCTACTTATTCTAGATCCATTTTAATATTATCCTTTCATCTGTGTCGTGATTTATAACATGGTCTCTATCTATTAGGTTTTCTTGCCAGAGTTATTCAAATATTTCTCTTCTTTCACATGCGTGTTATGTACCCTGCCCATCTCATCAACCTTGGCTTGTTCATCCTAACAACAAATTGTGAAGAGAATAAAATATGAAGCTCCTCTTGGTGAAATTTTTTTTAGTCTCCTGCCCTTCCCTTCTCCTAAACCCGAATTTTCTCCTCAGCAACTTCTCAAGTTCTCCCAGCGGTGGTTATGAAGAAGAGCTAAATCTTCTGGGATATAAGCTTAAGATGAAGGTCCCACGCAAGTGACCGCGCCATAGCTCAAGCGATTAGTCGCTGGCTTCCCACCGCGGCGGCTCGGGTTCGATCCCGGGTCTGGTAAAGTGGGATTTGTGGTGAACACAGTGGCGCTGGGGTAGGTTTTCACCGAGTACTTCGGCTTCCCCTGTCAATCTTCGTTCCACCAATTTCTTCACAATCATCCTCACCTATCATCTGGGGCTGGTACAGTAGGCCAGAAGTGGCAGCAGTACAAGGGACTTAGTCCCACCCCACTAGCAATAAAAAAAAAGGTCCCTCGTTCCTCCGAAAAGTCGGTTCACTTTCGCCGGGCTCCATGGACTCCCCTCTAAAATATTTTTTCCTTTATGTGGCAGCAAGTTTCATATTCAGCAGAAACAGGGTCCAAAAATTATAATATCTTGTGTTTTATATTTTCCTTTTTATACAACAGAAGAAGAGACAAAAGACCGTGAATATAGCTTGCGCAAAAATATTCAAGAATGTAATTTACTCTTATTTTTTTTTCTGGAATTCAATTTTGATTTGTCGTTTTCGTTCTCAGACATTAGAACTTCGTCACATTTTATAAGCATTTAGCAGTTATACTGACGTTATGGTTCTGTCCTCGCATTCTCGTGAACAATTATGAACAAACGCTTGGTTTTCTCAAGGATTACAGCTAGACCAATCTCTTTACCAGCAACTGATAAGGGCTTCTACGTTGGATTTGGAGTTCTCACAGAGGTGGTTATGAAGAGTGTTATTTTCTGGATTTGACGCCGTGTAGTTCGGAAATAGCATGAAAATTCGCAGGAACATACCTCTTCCGTCTTCAGGGTCGAAGATTAAGCCAAGCATGAACCGAGCAAGGAACAGGTGGCAAGGAGAGAGGACCGGGCGTGGAGAGTTAGACCTGATTAATCCAGGCCTGAAAGCTAGAGTGAGCCAGTCAGTGGTAGGACGGACGCTGTCTCTAAAGGGGCTCAGAAAGAAACAGAAATAGCTTTCGGTATAACAATTATGCTACAATTTATTTCGCCTAAAAGTAATGAGAGCGGCGTGAGACGCCGTATTTTTATAGCTTCCTCAGAAACGTCTGCCTTTTCTGAATTAAATGTCTTGGCGCTGCAATCAAAAATACCGTGCTATTCAGGAGTTTCTGGTTCTTTGTGTTGTTTATATCTCTGACCAGCAAATTAATAACATCAGCAAAGATCAGACGCTTTCTACCGGACGTTCTGTGGAAAGAAGTCTGCACGAAGGGTATTATTGCTTTAATATGTACAGGTTTACTAGATATGATCTTAGAATTCCGGATATTTAACTAACAATGATGAATTGTAAGTCATAGAATAGAAACGACTTGTTCTATAATCTCCACAGTTGATCTGGATCCCGCGAGAATGTATTGTGACATGAGCCCTGAACGCCGGAAGTGTGCATTCAGAGAAGCACCGCAGATACGTCCACTGCTAAATAACGACAACCTACACATGTTTCCATGGCAATAGATAAACGCATAATAATATAGGAACTGCTAGGGTTGATGATCTCTAATCCGTTCCATCCGAAACTATAAAGGGAGGACACGTGAGAAAGCTCAGTCAGTTCAGAAGCTGTAAGAGAACTGAGACAGGGAAACGAGACTGGAGCTAGTCCTCGGCAGTAGATTGACTGTGAGCTGTTGTAATTAATTTTAACAGGCCATGAAGGCCCATAGGGTTGTGAGACGTTGAGGGTCCCACATTATCTAGACAATCGGCACAAAGATGGCGGTAAGGTTGTCAGCCTTACGCGCCAGCCGCGTTTTACCACCAAGAATATTCCTGGTACTCATTTCTGTTAGAGGCTGAGTCGACTTCAGGACCATAGTGCGGCTGGAAGAATTAGGTCAATTGAAAAAATCCAGTGACCTCATCGGGACTTGAACCCGCGACCTTCCAGCTTGTAGCATAATGCCTCAACCAACTACGCTACTGCGTGCCTCCAATTTTAATTAATAGTAATTGTAAAATAATGCACCAATAAGTCCAATCATGCAATCCAGAATCCGTTATCACCAATCCCCTGACACATGGCAGTATTCAAAAGGAATAGTGATGCACGTTACCTACCCCATAGTTCAGGAATATGGGCTACGGACAGGACTGGAGCCGAGCGTGGGAAGTCAGGGGAAACAGCAGTGTAGCTCTTAAGCTAAGATTTTTATTCGTCAAATTGTTGTCACTTTCATCTGAACAAGAAAAGTATTCGGGGACTATACGAACTACTGACATTATAGTTGAGACTATATTGCAAGTGCTGCTAACATTTTGTGTGATTTTGGTGAGACGTATAAAACAGAATTCTACTGGAAAAGTATCAATAAGAAAGATCTGTATGTTGGTGGTGGGAAGGATACGTATGTGCCAGTAACATCAACATTTAGGCCGCGCCATAGCTCAAGCGGTTAGCCGCTGATTTCCCATCGCGGCGGCCCGGGTTCGATCCCGGGTCTGGTCAGGTGGGATTTGTGCTGGACAAAGTGGAGCTGTGGCAGGTTTTCTCCGACTACTTCGGTTTCTCCTGCCTATCTTCAGTCCACCAATTGCTCCACAATCACCCTCACCTATCATCTAGGGCTGGTACAATAGGCCAGAAGTGGCCGCAGTACAAGGGACTTAGTCCCACCTCACTAGCAATAAAAAACATCAACATTTGGAGAAGAAATGTTCCCTGGCACCGCATAACCATCTATAAGCTACTTAAGAAACAGTGAAAAATAAATAATCAGAAAGTAAATTTGTAGCTATCTGTAAAAAATCCGATGTTTAAATATCTTGTTACGCAATTTTAAACCAACAATTACCTTGACAACAACAAAAAACAATATAAAACTTATTATTTTAAACAAAAACATAAACTAAGGTGAGAGAAAACTTAAAATATAGCGTGCAGCAGCGATATCGGAGGCTCATGCTGGTCGGTTTAGCACTAACACACGGGAACCCCTGACATCGTGCAACGAAATCGTCCATCTTCTTCCTTGCCCTTGTGTCTTTACTCGTATATGTTGGATTTGCACTGTGTACCTTGTCTATTGTATGTACTTTCTGTATTTTTCCTTTATGTATAGTCTTTCCTTGTCAGTATCAGTGTAAGATTTACTGTCACCCGGTGAATACCCAATTGCAGCATAATAATAATAATAATAATAATAATAATAATATAATAATTAAAAACAAACAAAAGAAAACGTG